>NW_028262290.1:40449021-40755760 GCF_047370975.1 Nipponia nippon | reverse complement strand
CAGAATCAGAGGCCCCGGGATGACAGATTATGACAGGAATCAGAGTCACTGTACGTGAAATAGCACATTTATCAGTTCTGGAAGAGAGTTTCTCTCAATAAAAAACAGAGTTACAAAAAGCACGTAAATTTTCCCCCTGTCTAGGGCACTGGCTGCCCTGTGGAAATCTGCAAGTTCCTAAGCTCACTGAGAACAAAAATGATATTTTAAGCTCTGTTGCTGACCTTACTTTATCCCCAGCTCACACATAAAAACATATAATGATGGGATAATTTATGTTGGAAATGGCCTCTGAAGTTCAGCCACCTCCTTCTCCCATTCACAGCAGCATCAAAGTTAGCTACTAATTCAAAATCAGATCAGGTTGCTCAGGGCCTTGTCTGACTAAGTTTTGCAAATCTCCAACGATGGGGATCCCACAACCTCTCTGGGTAACCTGTTCTGTCTTTGACCTCCCCCATAGTGCAGAATTTTTTCTCTTTGTAGCTAATCAGAATCTCTCTTGTTGCAACCTGTGTCCCTTGCCTCTCGCCCTTTCACACTCCCCAGGAGTCTCTGTTCAGGAGCCCACGCAAGAATTGCCCATGAACGCCAGTGATGCCTCTTGATAGACTCCTGAATGACACCTCTTTCTCAGACCCACACAGTCATCCGCCTATGTGAATGACCATGTTTCACCAAAGCTTACTTTCACCTAAGCTTACCTGACTCTTGCAATGTCAGGAAAGTTGCTACTAGCTCTGTCCCTTACCTCGACATGCTGGTACGCATCTGTCACCCAAGCACCAGACCACACATGAGACAGGCCCGCTCCTTGTAAGAAAATACACTCTGAAATAAGTCACAGCTCATCTTTTGTTATGACATACCTGATTAATGGTAAGAGGAGAAGAAGGACGCTGCTCCAGTGTTTCTGCACTCTTATATGATCTTAACATGACAAATTTGCTATAAACCTGCACAATCTGGAATGACTTGCTACTATAAAAAGGAGCCTATATACTATCACTGCTTTCTTTAGGAATACTTATTGCTAAACTACTGAAACGCTAATTTTTTTGTTGGGATCCCTATAAAACACTGTTCCATGTGCAGGGTTTCCACTGGCTAAGCCAGGCAGTTTGGAACAAAGCTCCAAGCCCTCACCCCACTGGAGTCAACAGGGAATGTGCCAACAGCAAAACTCCTCCTGACCTCCCTGGCACCAGAACTGGGCCCTACAGGGGACTCATGCCTGACAAAACCACCAGCAGCTGAGGCAGCAGGAGGCAACATGAAACACCTGGGTGTAGGTCCTGCCTCAACCTAATTGGCAACCATAGCCCACATTGCAAAAGGTTGTGACATGGGGGATTCTTCTGTTCAACATGCTTCTGTTTGTGCTCTACACACAGTAGAAGACCATCATTTTTAAATAATTTCTCTTCAGATCTGCACGTTAAACTGTTAAAACGCCAGATTGTGACACCATCGTCACTAGGCTTGCTTGAATCCATGCTGCTGTTGCAATCGCCCATTGTACTTTTTCCACTCTCTACACTCTTACTCTTTACTAAGGAGCTAATTATTATAAAAGCTTCTTTCTTCAATGCATGCAGCATCATGTGTAAATTAATCTTCTTGAAAGCCTTGTTCCTTGGTCAGAACTAGGTTATACAGCTATTTCTTGTTAGCTGTGCAACTAGCAATTACAAGCTTCAGAAAAGTCTGCTTAGTCTAGTAATATTACAGGACAAGAAGGCATCTAAGGATGAGAGATATGTTATTGCTCTCATATCTTCCCAAATCTTACTTCAATTCATATAGGCTGTACCTCAGAAGACTAATAGTTAGGTGAATACTGCATCACCACATCTTAACCGGAGTTGTATCTAAAACATGTCAGTCTGGAAATTTTGAGCACATTGCTTTTTGTCGTATTTCTGTCACTGCTGAGAAAGAGAGTAGAGCCGAAACTCTGTTTAGATTCCACAAAAACGCCACCTCAGGGATGAATCTATATCCCTACGGTAAATTAAAGCAGATTTAGAGCTGCTCTGCTAAAGATTGTAGAGCTAAGAGCTGTTCTCCTGGACTCACCCAGGTTTGTTAGAGATCAGTATATTCCGGTTTCATTCACAACATGCCATAAAAGCTGAGGAGGGAACAGTACAAATGGGAAACTCTGGCTACCTAACTAGGGCCAGCATAAAGTCTTTTTCCTGGTTTGAGAGGGATGAAATGAAGCTGAGGATTTCAGCTAATAATAATGGAAGGCAACACAGCCCAGTCATACAATAATGATGTGTAATTTCAACGACGCAAATATTGCGTAAACAACATCACAGGAGGACAAAATGTGGAAAAATGGTGTCTTGCTATTATACATGTGCACAAGAATTCATGAGTTGATACTTGACTTGGCACTGAATTGTTTCAGGAAGCAATTGACTAAGCTGCTGGCAGTGACCATAACATACAGTAATTAAGTTCCAAATCCTCACAAGGGGACCGAACCAAGGATATGACCAGGGCACACAGCTTCAAGAAAAGTGATTAAAAAAATAGAAAGTTAGTTATTAACAGCCTGAAGGAGAGGTTTAGGAAATTAAAGTTAATGGAATTGATACCGAGGCTGTTTGAAAATGTCTTAGGAGAAGCCAGAGTACGTGTACATACTCCATGCCACAAAAAAAGAAACAAAAACCCATAAAGTAACAAAGCCTGCATGGTTAAACATTACAGTTCGGTCAAAGTAAATATGCTTCCTTTGAAAATGCAAATGCAAATAGAAACAAATAACTAGATCATGAACTCTGGGCAAAATCAAAAAAGAAGAGGACAAGGAAGTAGCCAAGGGAGTTAAGTTATTAATCAGTGTACTTGGTTTATGCTTGTAGACTTGTATTTTTCAATGCTTCTATTGTGTGTAGGTGCCAAAGTGCCACTGAATTTCAGTAGAAATGAAATCATCTTTAAAATTTCATACATAGATAATTGTCATTAAAAAATGACATAAAGGGCCTATCTTTCCCTATCTTTGAAAGCAACGCTAATTTCAGCACTAAGAGAGACAAGCTGAAAGCAGCGCCAAGAAATGCAGATGACAACACTGTTAGCATTAAAAACCTCCTGATTAATATAATGTGGGAGAAGGGAAAGCACAGCTTCTGCTGAACTTCAGCTTGTTACAATTTATTGAAAATGTTAAAGATCTAGCAGGTCTAGGCTGTGGGTTAACTGTCAGGCTCCAAGTACATAGAGAACAATATGACATTCCCTGAACAAAGAAGTCTGTAATCTAAAATCAGAGAAATTAGGTGCAAACAAAACAATCTGGAGCAGAGTACAAGGCATCCTGGAGATACTGTTTACACAACTTTGCAGTCACAGTGTGAGATACTACACGTGTCAGGTCAAAAGCTGAATTCACAGCCAAAGCAGGCAGAACAAATGCTTGACTGGGACATCAGGGTAGTCCAGAACCCTTGCTGACTGGTGCTCTCCTCTCCGTGAACATCTTTTAAAGAGGGCGGAACTGGAACACGGCTGTAAATAAAATTATTTTATTTGGATCATAAAAGGAAGGGTTGCAAAGACACCTTCCAAAAAACTATTCTCTTTCCAAAAAGACATCCAAGCAACAGCAAAAGTAGTCTAGGCAATTGTGTGGCATATCTTCAGGTGTGCCACTGAACAGGTAAGGAATAGTGGGACTACTGAATTAGTTGCAGCATCTCAGGAAACACTCGCGCAGTTGCTGTAGCAAATCCCTTGTGCTAAAGAAGTATGTACATTGGTAAGCCATACTGAAAAATAATAATAAAAACATTGCAACATCTAATATTAACCAGGGATACCTGTTCCTTTTGCACAGTCTGATCACATGCAGTAGCCTCATTACATTTAAGACAAAAAGAACTGTTGGTCCACTGAAGAAATGAAATTAACAGCAGGAAGTACTGATGTATATGGAGAGATTCAAAAGACTACAGCTACCAACAGTAAGCTAAAAAGAAAAGTAATGGGAACCGTAAAATATCCAACTGAGTGTTCTTTCTGTTCTGGCAAAAAAAGCTAGAAGGCTAAAAAAAGAAAATTAATTTAAACTTAATAACAAAGGGAAAAATGGGTCTTGTGTCCCTCTTCTAACCAGAGATGGACTAACTCTTCAGAGAAGGGCTTCATTTCCACTGTATACAAGGTTAGGAAACAGAAAGGGGACACAAAGCCAAACACCACTGCAGTTCTCTCAGCGCTCCCAGGGAGGTAAGACGGGCATAAACTATCTTCATGGTTAATGCAACCACAACGCCAATGTCTTTGCCTGTCTTAGTTTTTGTGAAGGACACCAATTCGCAGAAAGCTTTGCAAACCCCACCTAGACCTCTTTTGTCCAGGCCTTGAACAGAAGATCAAAATATCTCATTTGCTCACAGAGGCTGCTGACATGTGACACTAGTTTACCCATTTCTTAGGAAAACCATTGGCAAAACATCGAAGGGAAGGAAATACAAGGGAACCTGAGGATGCTGTAATTTGTAATTTGTGTGCACTTATTTTTTCTTCCAATTTGAAAGCACAAGCACTGCTTATTTCTACTGGCACACACTGGAGATGAAAAGAAAACAGGAATTAATCAAAACTGAACATTTTTCCAACCGTAATAAAATTATACACTTCAAGAAAAGGAATGAAAACGACAAAACACCCTCGATTCCAGATTGCTGACTTTCAGTATCAACCCTATCAGTACGAAAATGAAAAGCTACACAGCTATTACTGTCAGATTCATAGGTCAAGCTCTTCACTGTGCCAAGTTTCTGCTCAGTGTGTGAAGCAAGGAGCACCACAGAGCAGGCTATTGTTCCCTGATACAACGTCTGGTCCCAGCAAAAATGTAGGCTGAAGTGCCCTGGGTCTGCCCTTACCTGTGCTAACAGAAACAAATATATATTCAAGCCTTTGTTCTTCCTTCCCTTGAACTATGAAGGCCAGAAAGGAAAACCCAAGGATTTTAGTGCAGGACCCTCCATTCTGCTTTTACTCTGGATTCTTGCCAAACTGAGTGGGTGTATGTGTGTGTTTGCACATGCTTTTATAGCTCCACAGTTAGAAAGAGCAAAGCCTGGAAAAAGGACTGGCCCTCGATGAATAGTTAATGATATTACAGGCTAGCAATGCCACCAAGAAGACAGAAAACACAAAGTGCTATGGGTTAAGCATTTAATTCTGGAAGTGTTACTCATATGACTAAGCATTTAATATAAACATGTCCAATTCCACAAAGTGTTGGCTGCAATCTGTTGCCCTGGATTTAAGACCAGACTGCTCATATGTAGAAGAATTTAAATCACTGATTTAACTTTCAACAAAAGATTCTCTAATGAGGGTAGAATAAAAAACACTCCTTCCCTGCTAATTTATTAAGTTTTAGTAATAACTGATTTGAATCCCACAGTTCTCTGTGTTTCAAAGTTAAGGGTCTCCCTAAAGAGAGGAGAATCTGCAGCTGCATGTTATCTTCTTAAGTCATAATCTTGACTGTTCTCCAGTGAGCAGTCGCCCTTCCATACTACACTCCTCTAGGAAACTCAAGTCAGGGCTTTTTTTTCTGTAATGTTGGCTAAGGTTCTATTGAAATAATAAACTTTGTTATGCATCTCCAACTGTTTTCTCTTGAATTGCAAGCTTGCAGATTGCATAATGGTGTTATACTTTTCTGCTCTCGTGTAGTTCCATAAACTCCCCAAATTTTGCTACCCAGTCCAGTTCATTATGTGGCTTAATGCTGGCACAGTGAGAAGGCAGGAATGACCAGTGAGACTACCTCATTGGCAACAGCGTAGTCTATGGACTAGTGCATAAAATAGCCCTGTAGTTAAATTGCTGAACTAGTACTTACAACCTTAATTAGATATTTTGGTACTACAGTGTCTGCAAGTCTTCTTACAATTCAAGCATCTAGGAATCCTGAGTCAGTTCTCTGACAGTTCTGAAAAAGGCATCATGTATGACCATAGCTAAATAATTTAATCGCTTTGAACTTGTTTTCTACCAGTTCATTGACTATAGCAGAACTTGTCTCCCTCACACTGATGTTTTAAGGATTACATTATTTGTGCTTGTGAAGCACTCAGGCATGACAGCAAATACTTGTGGAAGCCTTCAAAGGTTTTTGGCTCTTAGATGATCTGTAAGTTTTATCCTTTAAAATGGACAGAGCCATGTCTGCACCATTAGCACAAAGAACACAGAATTTGGGGTTCAGCATCAGAAAGCTATTATCTCCCTCTCAGAGTATTCACTCATGCACTGGGGCCAACCTAGGAACTGGTCCTGAAACAAGCATATGACGTGGAAAGGGAGGAAATAAGGAATCTCTGTTCCCAGCTTATTCCATAAATGACAGATCTTAGACAGAAAAACAGTTAGGCCTAGTGGTTAAGGCAAAGTGCCAAGGAAAACCAAACAGGAAAACCAAGGTACCAGGAAACTGAGGCAAGATGCGAGCAGAGTGCCAGCAACGATCATGGCAGAAATTAGAAAACGATGTACAACTGAAACAAATCACGTCAAGGGCACACAACCAAGAAAAACGTCAAGGAAGAGACTTGAGCAGCCATCTTGTTGTGCTCAAACTTGGGCTTAAATCCTCTTCAGAAGTCCCATCTTCTAAGTGACTACACAAGCTCTTCTACCACAGCAGAGTGAAAACATAAATAGCCATCTTGTTAGAGTTGGAAATGGGATTTGCAGTAAGGGATGTCACAATAGCAGCATCTATATCCATGAGTGCAAGCACTGTCACCAAGACACTTCTGTGAGAAAGCAGAGTAAGGAGAAAGTAAAGCTATAATTCTGCTCAAGGAGTGGAAAGGATTGACATCGTTTAAAAAAGTATCAGAGGCTATATTGTTTCCACCGCAGGCAGGGATTGCTAAGAGCTATTTTATTCAAGGTTACTTGCCTGCCTCTGTGAGGAAGCAGTGCCACCAAACCTGTTAGTACAGGCTGAGACTGAACGTTGCATCTTAGCCCAGCACAACTGCAAGAAAATTTGGTGCAAAATGTCTGTTACAGGCAAAACACAAAGACTGTCCTCAGCTCCTGGCAGAACTGAACCAATAAGCTGAGGGAAGATGGAACAGGGAGCCCAAAGAAGGGCTTCCCTCTTGAGTCAGTCCTCATTTTCTTCTCCTTCTCATTTCCTTCACCCAGCTTCTCTCCACTTGTGACATTTCTGCTTAGAAGAGTTTTTCCTATTCTGCTCAGTCATTTGTAGTTTGGACCATTTATTTCTTAAAAGAATACTGAAATTCTCCATCCTGGTAGAAGTTCTAAATCACACACTATTGCAACGGCCACCTCAAAAGAGTTTTAGGTGCATATGAGCCACGAAGCTTCTCCACACACAACTGGCTGTAAATAAGACAACTCTTAAAAGAGAGACAAAAGGATAAAGAAGCTTCAGTATACACTGTTAATGTCACTCTTCTTTGACCTGGTGTCTGGCAGCTTGTACGTCTTCCACAATCCAATAAATAAATTGCAGATTTTGCACAGAAAGGAAATCACAGTTGCTGCCTCTGAAGCTGTGTACGGTTCTTCCACAGAGTTTAACTGATCATTTCTCAGGCACTAGCCAAGCTAAAAGCATATTTGTGCTAGCACACCAGCCCATTTTTGCACTTGCTTTTTTCATGAATCCACAATACAAAGCACATAGATGTATTCCCTAAAAAATTCAAACTACATGTGACTGAGCAAAATAAGGGCCAATCCAAGCTCATATTGACAAATTACCTAGAAACAAAGTATACTTCAGAGACTCCATGTGCCTATTTAGGTCAAATTAACTCTCAACCACAATAAAAATATAATACTAAAAGAGCTTAGCAACTAGCAATCTCAAGAGTCATAAGCTGCTCATGTATGCATTTACAATGATGGTAATTTTGTTTTTATCTTGTTGGTGGTTTTCTGTTTCCCAGTATACTGGGAGGCGACAGAGACCTCCCAGCTTTGTATCACTACAAAAAAACCCAAACAGAAGTCACATCAATTAGGGGACCGCAGAGTGTACGGTACATAGAAAACCACAGAAAAATACTTAAACACCTGCACATATGGGGCTAGGATCCCACATAATACAATTCACTGACAGCCCTAGAATTGGTGCCAGGACCAGTTTTGCCCATGGAGTGCTGTGTAAAGCTAAGTATTGTTGTTATGTTTGTAAATGGTATCTACATAATGTGTAAAAGATTGTTTCTGTATAAATCATTGCAGATTTGGAAAACAAAACTGAAAACATCTGCCTAGATACTGGCCTGATTTTCCTGTGTTTTTCCACAATTCTGTCCTCAAAAATTAGATAATGTCCAATGGGCATATCAGCTTTAAACTATTATTAATCTGTTATTCATAACCTGTCAAGGATATAGCTATTACATGAACGTCATCATTTTCTTATAAGACACAGTGTTTTAATCACAGCTCACAGCAGTCACCTACAATGATTCCAAAATTTAGAAAATCATCCAAACCTTTGAGTAACAAGTTAATTTTCCACCAGAAAACTTGGACAATTTCTGAGCAGAGTTCCAGACGTCAGCATGAAGCTACATAAACCTTTCTGGAATCTGTTTGTTTTGCCTCCTGTTAAATTCATGACTGTCTAAGCAAGATATTCTTCATTCATACGTCTTGTGCTGCCAAAGTGAGCGGAATGAATTAATTTTTTTTAACAAGCAGGTAATCAATGCCATCAGCTAAGGCAACAGGGTTTACTCCTTGGTTTAAAATCTTTTCTTTTAGGGTTTATGACTGGGATCATAGTCCCATTAAAGCTACGGGCAAAAATCCACAGATATCAGAACTGAGCTCACATATTAGAAACTACCATCATTATGGATTAAATCCTGCTTGCCGTTCACACCTACCCAGTCCCAGTGCAGTTTGTAAATCTCTGCATAAAGAGGGAGAGACATGCTTGCATACACACTGTCTCCCAGGCCTTCTATTACAATTACAAATACTCTGGTTTATTTTTTTAACCCTAATAATTTGCTAACGAGCTAATAAGAAACTGATTAAAACAGATGGCAAGATTAAATAATGTTGGCAAAGAATATTAAAAGTTGGCAAAGAATACATTTCTGTGTTGAAAGCATGACACCTCCTCTCAAGAAAGGGGATGCATAGTGTGCAGGTATCTGATTTCAGAGCCAGGCATGGAGAAATCCCCACACCAAAGACTGTAAAGACTTGAGTAGATAAGCGTAATGTTAACAGCCTAACCTGAAGCCCTGAAGCTGTAACTCTGTTTGATGAGATCCTTAGGCAGGCACCATTTCACGTGAACAAAGGAAAACTTAATGGTTTCAATCAGATCGAGGGTAGGATATGTTTTTTGCATTATATTTAACTTCATTACAGCAGGTATTTCAGTAATTCTGAAAGAGTCTACAGAATGAATTAGTCTGCTCTTCATTACACAACAGAAAGGAACATCTTTTTATCCTGTACAGAACTGATTCTGGTCCTTAAGGCAACTGGATTTTCTTCCGTTTACTCAAAAACTGTAGGACAGACAATAATACAGTTTTTAATCTTCCTGCACATCTTGGAAACAATTTTTAAATGATTTTCTGCCAATCCTCTTCTACTGAGACCTTTCACATGGTTCACAGCTAATATAATCCTACATTTTAAAGAGGATGGATTACAGAGAATTATCCTCCTGGTCATATTACAAGTGGTGAAAGGAACCTTTTTATTTTCTCAGATACAGTTTTATTTCAGAGCAGCAGCCTGGAAATAACTGTTCCCTTATGGTCAGATTGTGCATTTGCTCACACCACTACTTGAGTAACTAAGAGGAAGAGACACCTTGAAGGCATAATTTTCCCTGTTTCCCTTCACTTCAGAAGCAGTGAAAACTTTTTTTTTTTTTTCATAAAACAGCATTGATGCCATCATATAGTTCACTTTCTCCTGCTGTCTATCCTGTCTTTTTTGACTGTAAGTTGATTCGGCCTGACACTATAGTATGCTGTGTTTATACAGAGATTGGGTACAGCGGGACTCCATTTTTAGCTGCCCCTATTTTAACTTTGTTAATAACAAAAATAAATAGCAGTAATTTCCTATTCCTGCCCCCCTCTGTCTCCCTCTTATACATCAAAAGTAAGGGAGAGAGTCAGAGCTTCATTATTTCTTCATTTGTTCTTCCTACTTCTCTAATCCAGACTCTTGGCATGAAGGAGAGGAATAAAGATGTCAAATAGTTCCTCTCTTTCTTACACCCAAATCATGTTGAGGTAACTCACATGCAGGTATAAGTGTGTATTTTGCTGCTCTGTGGAAACGTGTACTGTAAAGCACAATCTAATCTTTGGTACCTTGTTCCATTTGCTGGCAAGAAACAGTCTCTCAATGTCAAGACAATTATTAAATATTTAGCTCAAGCGGTGGCCAAAGTAAATTTGGCCAAAAGGCAAAATGCACTGTTTATGTGCAGTAGAAGTACTTGGTGAGAAAGATTTCTGGAGAAAGTTGCACAAATGCCTCCTTCCAATTTCTGGCCAAAAGGCAAGAATGGCCTTCATGCTCTTGTTTTCATGGAACAGAGAGAGGATTATTGTACCGATACGTACAGCCCTCTGCTTTTCTTTTGTTTAGAAAGATGTGTTACAGTATTTACCTTTGACAACTATTTATTGTTTTGTCCTGCTTTCCTGACTGATTGCAAACACAGATGTTTCAGTGAAAATGGTAACGCTGGCGTATTACTGTCAACATTCTGGTTTCTTCAGTCAAGGAAGGCAGAAAACACATCTTTGCTGAACTTCATATAATAATAAAAATAACAATGAACTCAGCCTTCAAGCCACATGAACAACGTTTTTTGACAGTGTGAATTATTTCAAGAAGCTGTTCCAAAGGTTACATAAGCTTAGTAGTCTAACCCATTTCACCATGAACCTATATATCCTAACCATGGGCAAAGGCCCCAGCTGTCTAGTAAGAAATAATAGATTTTTGCATTAAGAGACACAGGGTATTACGCAACTAATACAGGATATTGCCTAATTTCTATAAAAGCAGTTACGGTATCAAAGGTGAAGAGGCTAAGGAAGTAACTGAAGAGCACTCTTCCAAACTTTGAAAAATAACACTCTTTTTTAAAGTCATCCTTTACAAAGAAAGATCATTACACCGATAATCTGAAGCTGTTCCACAACTATTTGGTCCAATGTAATAAAATAAAGCCTTACAGTCTTCAGTCCTAAAAAACCAGATTGCTGCTCCAGTCAATAAATAGTCTCAGCTAGTCATCTCAGATAGGTCTCTTCAAACTCAAAGTTGGTTTCTGTAGAACTGCTTGGGTTTTATAATAGTGTAACGGAGTACAAGATCTGGGCCTAGTTTGTTGTGTTGTTAATGTACCCACTTAAAACAAGCACTTATGTTTTCACACTACTGCTTATCCCCTTGACTTGACTTCCTCCCACGAAGAGAGGAGAATTTAAAATCCTTATCATTTGCTTTGTAAATCGCTTCTAGTTTCCTAGGAAAACTTCCTACTAGATTTGCTCCACTAGCAGAAGATCCAAACTTGTGCACTTGGTGCTCAACATATTTCTAGGCATGCATTTCTGCACAAAAAACTGCCGGCTTGTTTTGTATTTAGTACAGGATGAAAGCATAAACTACACCAGACTGCTTGTATATAGCCAAAATAGGCACCCATCGCTGTTTGTGTTCAGTAACTAACAAACCCAGTGAAAATCAAGCCCAATATGTGTTCAGAATATGGTGATTTCCAACAAATGTATAAACCAATGCTAATGTTAAAAGTTACAAAAATAAAATTTCCTGGTCCCTTGATTGTTCTCCACAAAAAAAAATTAGATGGGGCAATCCCTGGAATGGAAACAGAAAATCTTCCATTCTGGAGTCTCAGGTCTACTACTTCCTAAACATTTATAGTGGTCACAATCACCTGTTTTATTATTGCTCAAGTATAATATTTGATTTGGACAATTTGAGATTTAATATAGCAGCTCTTTGTGCATATAGCAGAGGGAAATGCAGCTCATCTGTCAAACAAACTGCCCTGTGCTTTCTTGCAACATGGGGCTGAAGATGATGAACTTCATGGATGAAGATGATGATTGGATCAGCCAATGCACCTGTGTGCAACTGACCTTGGATACGACAAGCTATGCTGTCATTTTCTGCCAGAATTCATCTGCGTAAGGATCTGTTTGCAAAATTAAACATCCACACTGTACTTAAAGTGTATTATGTGTCAATTTTTTTCTGCTACAGAATTTTTGCATCAGTAGTTATTTCTTGGAGATCACAGTCTAGCTGAAAGCTGCTTAGATGCAAGAGACAGGATAACACCGGATTGCTCACCTCCAGGTGATGTTCTTCAACTGTGCCAGAATCCTGTTTGTGCAGCTGCCGTGCTGCTTTTAAAGTAGTTGAAGAATGAAATCCCTTCATGACTGATTAAGTTTGTTGTTTTGCATCTCTGGGTCAAGTATATTTTTCTCTGGACTGATTTGGAGTAGAGAATTCTGGGGCTTCTGCAGATTGTCAACAGACTGTTCCCACATACCAAGATTATTTGCAAAGTGATCCTTAATAAACAAGGAGACAGGAGAACCTGATAGACTCCCAAGTACAGTTCTCGACATAGTTCAGGTCAATATTTCTTGATCACCACATGCTAAATCAGCCTTGAGGAAAAGCACTAAGCAGAGCTGTTTGTTTCATAATGAACAAGCTGCTTCCTGCCTCAGGGAAACACTGCAGTATCCTGTAGGTCTTACTGCCCGTATAAATCATGTTCTTGTGATTCCTCTGCTTTCCCTTTGGTTGGTGAGCCTTCCCCATTCAAGTAATTCTCCTGCATTTCCAGGATCTGCCTGAACTCAACCTGCAAAGAGGATCTATGTGTAGATGTGGCACTTAGGGACATGGTTTAGCAGTGGACTTGGCAGTGTTAGGTTTACGGTTGGACTCAATGTTCTTAAAGGTCTTTTCCAACCCAAATGATTCTATGATTCTATGATCTGCCTCAACTCAACCTGCAAAGCCCCTATGAGTGACTTTATGTATGGGGTTTTTTGATGAACCAGTGCAAAATAGCAAACAACAGAGACCAAAATCTGACCCACAACTCTTAAAAGAAGTACCTGAACAACCCTCAGAATTAGATTGACAGTGTAAGTCCACAAGCTTTTTACGCTTAGCTCTGCAGTAGTTGCTCTAATACTTTTTGTATCCTTTTCCATAAAGGGGTTCTATTCCAGTAATCTGGCACTCATGAATGTAGTGCTACAATAACAAATTTCCTAGCACTGAACAAGACAGGGAACAAGGAAACAGAGTTTCAGGCTCGCGAGGGATGATGATAGATTAATAAGGCAAAAATAACTCAAAGAACTCTGAAAAAAGTTTGAGTTTCTCTAAAACCAACAGTGCACAACAAATGAAATAAAAGATGCAAAGTTGAAGTCCCCAAACATTAGGGTTGGTATCCATTAAAACGTAGTCTTGCAGCCCCGGTTCTAAAGGATACTCCAAGCCACTCCTCGACAAGTGTAAGCAATGGGACAGTGAAGTAATATGAAAGCCTGCTGGAGGGCAGGAGAAATGGGTCCCAGCATTTGGGTTTTCTAGGAGTCCAAACTGACACCCCATGAACAGCTGAAGTTTTTCAGACTGCGTTATCACTTCACTTGTGTTTCAAAATTTTGTAATTTGTTGAGATATTACAGAACATACCCAAGAATATCACATAATCTTCAATTTTCAGGTATGTAAAGCTATTTCCTGAACAAATTGCTCTACACTTGCTCCAAACTTACCTACGTTGCTATTATTCACCATGGAAATATTTCCAGTGGCTAGTTCTTCCCATCTATAGCTATTAGTCAAGGTGACATAGGAAGTGTTGAAACGGTAGATCTTGTTAGAACACTAATATTATTAAGACAGAAGTTAATAATTCTGCAGGTTAACTTTATGACCAATTAATCATACAATGTGATGAGTGCTGGAGGCATTCTATTCCAGATGCATATCCTAATTTACCTGCACTAAAGCACACCTCAGCAAGACGCCTTTGTGGTTGAAATATAAAGCAATAAAATGCTGAGCTAAAAGAAACTCTCTTTTGAACTATCAGGAATTCAGGCTATGAAATAAAATCTTTTGCATTTGGCGGGTGTTATGCAATGCAGTGTCACTCTTACCTCCATGGGAAAGGCCTTAAAATTAACCGTGTGTTCAGAACCACGCTGGTTTTCTCTCCCCCAGTGAAATCGAACATCGTGTAGTTCAAACTCATGTCCTCGAGGTAGTGGCCCCCCTATTAACACTGGGAAAGAAGACAAATGGTAAGGAACTTGGCTCTTGAAGCAGACAAGCCACTGAACATATTCTCCAAATACAATGGGGAGATTGTTGCAAGCTTCTTTATTATCAGTGATACTAGAGAGGAGAAGAGTAAAGTTGACAGACGTGACATCTTTACTTTTGAAGTACCGAGCAAGTACAGAACATGAATGCAGGCCGTTACGAACAGCAGTGAAATTGCTGTCAGGCTGCACTCTTCATTTTATAAGGCAGAACAGCTGGTCATAGCACAAAATAAAAACATTGTACCTTTATCAGTCAGAAGAGTGACTATGTTTATTGCTCTTATCAAGACAGTATATGTATGCTCTAAACAGATGGTGGGGGTTCTGAATTGAACTGGTAACTGACTCCAACTTGTTTGAATGCTTAATCTCCATCACCTATATTTGCTATGAGTCACAGAAACGGATAGAAAACTTTTGATTGTCAGTATTTTGCCAGGTAAAGGTGTTCAGTCATATACCACCTGTCAGGCTTCTGAGGTACAGAATGCCTCCATATCCAAATATAATCAAACCTACACAGAGGAGCACCAACATACCTCATTCACTTAAAAACAGCTTCTAGGCAGCCATGGCTTTTTTTTACTTCTGTTTTTTAAACATCTGGAATTTCTTAAAAATTGCAACATACACACAAAAAATTTATATAGTAGCTCAATACTTTTGCATTAATAGACACTTCCACCATAAGTTGTAAAAGCAAGCAATCGTACCTTGTGACGCCCAAACTACTTTGGAATTAATCAATGAAAACATTCTGCCCAGGGATTTCTGAATCTGCTTCAGATCAAATATTACTCCACAAGCTGTAGGTAACTTTCCACTGAAATCATTGAATATTGGCTTCTAGGCAGGGCTGGATTTTACTTAAGGGCATTCACAGTCTTCCCCAGAATCCATTAAATTCTAGCTTACATATCATAGACTTTGAACGAATCTTTTACCATCTCTGATAATTGATAAGCATTATTCAATTGCATAACCTACAGCTTTAGGGAACCAAAGTTCCATAATATAAAGTTATTTTGACACACAAACTAAACGGCCTTAGTTTGGATCACAAGACATAGTGTAATATTAAAACATAATTTAGCAATTGAGTCATATTGCAACTGTACAAACACAAAAACAAAAGTACAGAACTATAAAAAAACCTGAAAGACAACTGATCAGTTATGGTTTTCATAAGCAATTACATTGGAGAAAAAAGTAAAATATTCCAATTAATCCTCCTTTAATAATTCTTCATAACTAATCTAACAGCCATTAGGTTTTCTAAAATGACATGTCCTAAATGTAGTTACAGATTCAGATTTGCTTCTTAAACTTGCTTTATCTATATTCTATCTATACATATACCCTATAGGGAAAAATCTACAAATCTGGTGAACATTGAAGTATTTAGGGAAATCTGGACAAACAGAAAGAAACATGATACTCAATTAGTGCTATTTCTTAGGAAAATGGAGCATTTTCTCTGTTTTAAAATATTGCTCCTAGAGAAAGTGTAACTAGAACAAATGTTCTCTATATGATGTAGTTCTGGATCTCCAGGAGCTTCAAAGAGGCTTCTGAGGCTTAAGTCATAACATTGATCCCATGATAAAAGTACTTCAATGCATGGAGCATGTTAATCTTTCCTTTGCCTTTCATCAAATCTTGATCCTTGTCAATGCATGAAACATGTTTAACTTTGCTTTGCCTTTCAGCAATTTTTGATCCCCATTAGAAAATTATTCGGAAAACATGATTCACTGTGCAATCCACTTCTGGCTTAAGACAAGTCCCTCTGTTAGTAGGATAACCTCTAAAGCATTTTTCAATATACAATTCCATTACACAGTTGGTCATGCTTCTTCCACCTAATGCATAACACATGTACGACGATCAAACTGGAAGCAGCCTGTGAAAATGTTTGCAATTAAATAATGAGAAGGATTTGGGAATTCCAGATGCACTGCATGTCCTGAATTAAAGGATAAAATCAATCACCAATAATGACAAATTGATTTTTAAGACATATCTTAATCAGTTTACTTTTTTCCACAAAGAAGTTTTTCTTTGACTGTTAACATTACAGTAGATGAGGACCTCTTGCACATTAATTGGACAGAGTTTCAAAAGCATTTAGTGCTCAACAGTTCCCATTAAAATAATCTGGCTAAATGGATTTGTCATCAGAGATCCCCTGTGAGGAAAAGAAGCTGCAGGAGTTTCCGCAATCCCTGAAAATTGGCCAGAATACTAGGTCAAACACAGCTTATTAACTCTTTTCTCCTCTTGGTAGGGATAACAAACGTTGTCTTCCCCCTCCAAAAAATGGAAAAATTATCCCCAGTTTACAAATGAAGAATGGGAATTATGTAACATGAAATCTAAGGAAAAGGTGAAACTAAAACAGGATTTCCTAAATCATAATTCCATACCTCAGTCATAAACTTTTATTTTATTTCATATTTTCTTATATTTCAAAACTCATCAGTCTGGCATCACACTGCATTCAAGTTTGAAAAGAAGTCTTTCCTTCTCCTAAGTCTCCAATGGTTTTGCACATGCATTTAGGTGTGCTGGTCCCACCTTATTAATTATTGCTACTAAGCTATAAAGTGCCCTTGGGAAAGGTAGAGTTGAAGGAGATGCATTTTGGCATGCAAGCGATGACGTCGTTTGCCGTCACTCTCACTTCCTCCACAGGAGAATTCAAGAACCTTCCTGATCCTGCAGAGAGAACCTTACTCCTTGGGAAAAGAGCTCTGCTTCTGATGAAGGCAGTAAAACTGACTGAAGTACAAAATTTCTATTCTATTGTAAATCTGCAAAATTCCGTGGAAAGACATGTTCTGTGTTGCAATAATACATGGAAAGGAAATTATAAAGGAAAGTATCATTATTAAAAAAACAAACCCTTCTTTTTTATAAAATTCATTGTAGAACTGAACTGACTCTCTCACTCTCAGCACAGCTGTAGCTCCTAGGACTACTGGGATCTCAGAAGGAAACAAAAGTTGGAATGTCTCATGGTTTGACAATGTTCAGCTGTTTAAATGCCCCCAAAAGGCTGTTACTAGCTAAGATTGGTTAGAATGACTTGGATGCTCTTCCAAACACATGGTAAGAACTACCACAGTGCTGGAAAGCACAATGGACTTTTTTCTCCCTACTTTCTTGGCAGTTGTCTCCTTCATACAGGATAGTTTACCCAGATGAAAGGTCTGAATGAGATACTGCAATTTCACTTAAGCTGGAATTGTTTCTTTTATTATGTGCTTCTAATTCTTATTTGATGAATGACACCAAAAAACCCTTTAAGAAATGAGGACTGCTTTGCTACCTGCTCTTCATCAATATTGTAAGCATGTATAACTGGAGTATCTACCTTAAGCTGCCCAGTTCTGCAGTTAGTATTCAGAACCCACTCAAACTAATGGAAAAAGCTCTTTTAACTTAAGTGGTCTTCTGACCAAGGACAAATTTTGCCAGCTGTACCAAATAGTTTGGCATCACACTGTCTTAGCGATAGTCTGGACTGCTTCTGAATGCAGGCAGCTGTTAATGCCAGTGAATTAGCTGATACCACCACAAGAGGAAATTCTGGACATGCTCTGAAGCAATCTGACTGACCATCCAGTCTGGCGTTGAAACTCGCAGCTCCCATTGCAAAGCTTGCTCCTTTTCCTACTGAAGTCAACAGCAACACTCTTACTGGCCGCGGTCCGTGCCCAACGAGCACAGCCGCTCGCTGCTGGGAGCAGTTGCTCTTCCTATGCTCCGGCATACACGTACAGCCAGTCTTAAGGCAACACAAGCTTTAGCGGGGAAAGCAAAGGCCGTGTTTCAGCATACCTGATTTTGACTTCAGGGCAATCTGAATTGAATGCCCGTCGTTGATCACTTCACAGTCACGACACACCACGTAGTTTGGCGACAAACGCACTTCCAGGAGCGAGGGGTCATATTTAGCTTCTCTCGAGTTCAAGTTAATAGGCGACTGGTACTCCCCGTTAGCATCAGGAAAAATCAGCCCCCACTCCACTCCTGAGGGACAAGGGAGAGCCGTTACGGGGAGACCCGGCTCCCTGCGCCGCACGGCGGCTCCCGGGCCGGCCAGACCCTCCCCGCCCTCACCGACCGCCTCGCCGCTGCCCGCCGGCGCGGAAGAGGGGGCTCCTCCGCCGCACCTCGGCCCGCCGGCCCCGGCGACCGCTGCGGGCGGCTCCGCGGCCGCCGCCGCCCCGCGCCGCTCTCCCGCCGGCGGTGCCGGACCTGCCGCCCGCTGCGGGCCGCCGCTTCCCCGCTCCCCGCGGCTCGGGACGGCCGGGGGGCGATTTTCCCTCCGCTCCGCCGCTGAAATCCTCCCACCGCCGCCGCCTCCTCCTCCCCCGGCCGCGGCGAAAGTTTCTCCCCGCCGGAGCCGCCGCCCGCTCCTCACCTTCCTCGTAGCCCCACTCCGGAGCCTCCTCCCGGCGCGGAAAGGGCTCGGCGCCCTCGTTCAGGCTCCTGTCAGCCATGGGCGGGCGCCCTGCGAGCGGCCCCGACTCCCGTCGGCCGGGCGGGGGGTGTGTGTGGGTGTGTGTGGGGGTGTGTGTGTGTGAGCGTGAGTGTGTGTGAGTGTGAGTGAGTGTGAGTGTGTGTGTGTGTGTGAAGGGGCGCGGCGGGCTGGCGGCGCTCCGCACCGTGCCTCGGCCCTCCCTCCGCCCTCCCGCCCCCGCCGGCGGCTGTCGTCGTGTGGCGGGGCAGGGGCCAGGGGCGCGGAGCGAGGGGTAAGGTGGCAGCCGGCGGAGCGGGGAGAGGCGACCGCAGCCCAGGCTGGCGTCCCCCCTGGGCCGCCGCTCCCCTGTCCTCCCTGCGTCTTCCTCGCCTTCCCCTGCAGGCTGCTCCCCTCGCCTGGCTGGGTGGGCGGGCGGGCGGGTGGGTGTCCCCGCAGCTCCCGCTGCCCCTGGGCTGGGCACAGGCGGTCTGTGCGCCCGGGGACACCCGGGGAGAGCAACTTCGAGGGGAAGGGCAAAGCCCTGCCCCTGGGGAGGAATAAGCCAGGCACTGGTACAAGTTGGGGGCCACCAGGCTGGAAAGCAGCTTGGCAGAAAAGGACCTGTGGGTCCTGGTGGGCACCAGGTTGGACATGAGCCAGCGATGTGCCCTTGCTGCAAAGAAGGTGAATGATACCTTGGGCTGCATTAGGCAAAGCAATGCCAGCAGGTGGAGGGAGGTGATCCTGCCCCTCTGCTCAGCGCTGGTGAGGCCACACCTGGGTGCTGGGTCCAGGTCTGGGCTACCCAGTACCAGACAGACATGGGCATACTGGAGAGAGTCCAGCGAAGGGTCACGAAGATGGTTAAGGGACTGGAGCACCTCTCCTGTGAGGAAAAGCTGAGAGAGCTGGGACTCTTCATCCTGGAGAAGAGCAGGCTCAGGGGGATCTCATTCATGTGTACAAATACCTGAAGGGAAGATGCAAAGAGGATGGAGCCAGGCTCTTTTCTGCGGTGCCCAGTGCCAGGACCAGAGGCTACGGGCACAAACTGAAACAAAGGAGGTTCCCTCTGAGCATCAGGAAACACTTTCTACTAAGAGTCACTAAGCCCTGGCGCAGGTTGCCCAAGGAGGGTGTGGAGTCTCCATCTCTGGAGATACTCATCTGAACACAGTCCTGGGGAACTTGCTCTGGGTGGCTCTGCTTGGTCATCTCCAGAAGTCCCTTCCAATCTCAGCCATTCCGTGAGTCTGTGGCTCCTCCTCACCCCACAGCACTGTGCCCCTCCAGTGGAGGGATGGGGGCCCTCAGTGAGGATAAGGGAGCCACTGAATAAGCAAGGGAGCACAGCAATGTCCTTTCTGTTCTGCAGGAGGGTTGAGGCCTCCATACTCTTTACAGTGACCCCTTCATTTAGGCCACACCCAGGAGCGTGGCTTCAACTCCTCCTGCAGAATATACAGCATGTAGCGTTTGAGGAAACTCTCTCCCCAACATGAGGATGCCTCAGTACAAGGATATGAAAGGACTCTTCCTTCTCCTTTGCCAACAGCCATGTATGGACCTAGAGAACATTCATTCTGTCAAGGGGAAAAAGGGCGGAGGGGACCTCTGTAATAGAGATCTCCCCTGGGCACTGGGCCAAACACTTGCATCAGTGACAGCAAGAGGGCTTGGGACCCAGCGCTGACAGCCTGCAATCCCTGATAGCAACCAGGGAAGGTAACAGGGGCAGTCAAATAGAGTTGCTACAATCATAAGTGGAAGTGCCCCTTGCTTACCATCCTTGGCCATTTAAAGCCAGTGGCCAGCCCTCCATGCATTCTGGTATCCCAAAAGGATAACATCCTGATCCTGTGCTATTGATCCACAAGGTTTGATCTAGGTGTGGACCTCATTGTGCTTCAGTGTTCCCCAGCTCAGCAGCAGTACCTGTGATTCCTGTGCAGGGCTGACATGCGAGCAGAAATTATCATCAGTGTGAGAGTGAGATGGAAGGAGAAGGACTGAGCTGGAACTTCATTAATGAAACAAGAGAGTACTGTTCATGTGCTGTGTGCAAGGTGAAAAGAAAATAGGACAAAAGAAGTAGAATGTACTGGATTGGGGTTTTTTCAAGATCAGAACAGAAACACAAGTTTTCTTCTGCAGGATCATTAGTTACTATCTTCACTATTGATGGCTGAAAGGAATATATACTACTCAAACAAACTACAACCATGGTGCAGCTTATTGAGGCAAAAAAAGCAAATAGATATTTTTCCTCATATAGTGAGCACCTGACAGCAGTACAAACAGAAAACTCGGATTTTTTAACATGAATTTTAGTCACATGAGATATCATGTTTTATATGCATACCCAACTCCCATACCGAACTGGCTTTATTGGTTGTTAAATTTTATCCCCTAATCACTTCTTAAATGCATACTAGTTGTTTCTGTTAATGTGAGTCTCTTTGAATCATTGCTCAACCACATGGGGAAAAAACAAACATTCCCCTAAATCATCACTGATTCTGCTCCATCTGACTGGAAATTCATTTTGCTCTTCAAACAGTCTCACATTTTGAAAAAAAAAAACAGTCCTAGGAGGCTGGGTTCATTCCCTTGCTCCTTGAAACACAGCACTTCATTCATGCCCTCTATTAAGTCCTTTCCTGCAGTAGCTTTCCTGTGGGATGTCTGTTCTAGAATTTCACACTTATGAGGGGCACCATTATCAGATCGGCAAGTTCCTGTTTTGCAATAAATACTTTTCATGGCTTTCCATACTTTTCATGGCTTCCATTCATAACTGAACTTAAGAACTAAGCTACTTATATTTGTTGCCCTTCCTTTTAACCTTTCCATTCTTTCCATGTCTCTCTGCAAAATTAGGCATAGCAGGTGAAGCCTTACTAAATAGTTGGCATTTCTTTATTCCCATATGTCTGCTGGGTTGTTTTCTGTGGAAATATCCTATTTCTTCCATAGTATCTGCCAGGCATAGCATGATCTAATCAGCAGATTAGATTCCACTGAAGATTCCTACGACTTCCTTAATGGTGAAGTGTGTCAGTAACAGAGGAGTTCAAGGATATGTCTCCACAATGAAGTGGAGCACGGGACAGAGCCCTCACTTTTAACTCCAACCACAAATGTGGGTATTGATCTGCCCAATGTCTGCACAAGCCAACTCATTCATTTATGGACCCAGCTTCAAGTGAAAGGATTGAGACAACCAGATGGAGATAGTGACACGATCTAAGCCGTGTTCAAGATCAGTGGCATTTGGTCTTCTTTAATGATGTAGGCACTCTTGAAAGTGTTGTGCTCTGTCAGTCCTTTTTTGTTCCTATGTATAGTATACTGACAGTGCCCTATGCGCTGCCCTTTGCCACGTATTGATCTACGGTGCAATCATCTAGGAAAACTCACTGTTCGAGTGTTACATTACCTGATACAGTTGTCCCAAGGCATCCACTTCCACTTTAGAGTTCTTTCCTCTTTAATTAAGTGTGCTCTTTGTGGGGATCATATGGTTTATGCCAGCCGTCTGTGTTCCGTCTCTCTGTTAAACTGACCTTATATCAATCTTCAGAAGCTTTATTATTACTAGACATCTAAAGTTTAAGTTTGTGTAGAAGCTCCAAATAGTTGACTTTACTATGAAAAGATGTTAAATATATAACTATAATACACATAAACCCAGTCTTTATTCTGTAAAAATGCATTGCTTGTGGCGTTTGCTACATTGGCTCAGCATACCAAAAAATCTGTAGGGAGGCATAGATATGGCCCTCAAGCTAGTACCAAATGGATGGGCAAAAAGCAGAAGCCCAGCCAATGTGACCTTCGTAAGTGACCCGGCACCTCACCAGCAGAAGCAGGAGCAGGGCACCTCTCTTCTGAATCCTGATTCAGCCTTTGATTCTGTGGAACATGCTGACTTCTTGTTTAACTGGGATTAATGATCACACCCTTTGATGATACCAGGAAAAAGAAGCTCAGGCACAGATGAAGGACTTAACAGTTACTCTTTGAACTCAGAGGAGAGTAGTTCAGAAACAGCGGAGTCTCTGGCATTCCCTTTTATCAAATGAGAAACGGCATTTTGAAACATATTTGGTACAATACTTAATCCTAGTAAGACTGCAAACAACTATACTTGTATGTCCTATATCTAGATGTACTTACTATTGTTTGTTATACAGTTACTGATTTTTTTCAAAAGACAATATACCTTCCCTAAACACCTTAAAATGTATATACTAGGAAAACCAGGCCTGAACCAAAGTTCTGCATCCAAACACTGTGAAATGCCTATGTGTAAATTGTCATTAATGACTAGCAACATTTTTTTAAGAGGTTACATTTCAACAACTGTACTTATTGCTTTCACCACTCCAAAAGGGATAGTCCAATGCAGAGAACTGTACACGTTACTACAAAATTGGTAGGAAAAAGAAAAGCAGAATTACATACAAGTTGTTTTAAACTATGCATTCCTACCAGCAGGACTCTTTGCAGACCACAGAACTGACAGTTATTTCTCTGATTTGAGGGATGAGAAATTCAGACTGTGACATGATCATATTTCCTTTATTATTCACTTTTTTCTTTATTACCTTGCTGCCAGCATAGAGTAGTTGAGGGCATGCAGGACTTAATATTATGATAAGGAAAGAAATGTTCTGTGTGATATTACAGTATTCCATTTGGGGCAATTTAGAGTCCATTTATGCCTCTCTAAACCAGATCTCAGTTCTTGCCAAGGTGTCCTGAAAGAAAAGGCAATGTCCATACAGCAGCATAGGCAACTGAAGGGATCAGGAGCATCTAGCTTTTTCACTGAATAGGGCTTCCTATTTTGCGTCCTGCGTTGGACTACGAGGTTGGCCAGCAATCATCTCTCATGCGGTCTTGTTTCTATCTTTATTTCTTGACAGGTTACCCTCTCAAATAAGTTTGATTCTTTTCCAAACTTAGAAGTGTAAGCAGAAAGTTTCTGCTGACCATTAAAGCACAAGCTTATATAGAACAAAATTGAAAATCTCTCTGCACATTTTAAAAGGAACTAGTTCATTACAAGGAATAATACTCCAGTATTCCTGGAATGATATTAATTACCTATCATTTTTTTCTGCAGCTGAAGTAATGCGTTACAAAAAGGAAAAGGGTGGTCAGGTAGTATAAATAGTCCAAGATGAAAAGGTAAAGAGAGACCGTTTTCAATAAAGGGACCGTTTATAGCAAAGAGAAACCATTTACAGTGAAAGACTCCGTGTGTTTGCAAGTCAGGTTTACACTGGCAAATGCTGTCCTGCAAACACTGCAAAATATGTCATCTGGATTCCAGTTTCCCCTTACATCCACACCAAAGGGTGGTTTCAGTGGCCTTGTGTGTTTTATTGTCTGTATGTCTCTAAATTTGTGCTTCTTGGCTTTGCCAGCTAATAGGATAGCAGGCTGGTCCTGCACACACTTCACACATTTCATTTTACAATATACATGTTTTTGGGGGGAATTAAAAGATTGACACGTTGATCTGAAAGTGTGCACACAAGTTTTTCTACAGTACAAGTAGAAAACTCTTACGTGCAAAATTGCATCTCTAAGAGTGCACAAGAGATGTAGGGAAACAGGGAACAGGTTAATATTTCTAAATCAATGGGCATAATTGGCATGTATTCTCCCAGTGTTCAAACATGTAAAACAGGACTATTATGACTGCCCATGAGGATTCACACATACAGCTGAAGGGCACTAAAACTACAACAGGGTAGTTTCAAGTTCTTTAAAGAAAACTCAAGGAGTAGGAAGCCATTTCTAAGCACTAAAAATACCACAGTCAAAAGGGAAGCGAAGAAATAATAAAAAATACACTGTGATTAAAGGCACACAAAAAAAATTAGAGAATAACCTAGTGTAGTCTCCTGGAGTTTTTCTTTTCTGTAACAGGGTCTAGCCTTGGAAAAAATCTGTAAAGAATTATAAAAAGTGGCGGAGACAACAGAAATTGCTGATGAAGTAAAATAAGTACAAAAGCAAAGTGAAATCCTGCAGACAATAGAAGAGTAGAAGGGAAGTGAGATTTTTTTCCCCCTAGTAGGCTAAAATGAAAAGAGAGATAAAGGATGAAATAGGATGTCTCTGAAACACAGAATGCAAATGATAATCAAGGGCTCTGACATGGCAAAACTCCTATGTAAATAGTTCTTTATTTCTTTAGGAAGGAAGCAGAACTAAAGATACACCCAGACCCAAATTCAAGGAAGAAGATGGGAAGCTCAAAGGAAAAATCTGCAATGAGGAGATGATAAATATTTATTTACATAACTGTAATAATTTCAGATCTTTAACATTTGATGAGATTCCCAAAGGATTATGAGTTTCATCTAATACGTATTGAAATGAAGTGGCTCTTTGTCAGCGGAACTGATAGATGTTAAATCCGCTACTTGTAAATTAAATGTTTAAAAAAGAAGCACTGAATCAGAGAAAGATGTAATATCTTCTACTGTTTAAAATAAAAGGAGACAATGAGCTAAATAATGAGCCTGAGCCGTTTTTCACTAGACGAGCACAAG
This sequence comes from Nipponia nippon, assembly GCF_047370975.1. Classification (NCBI taxonomy): domain Eukaryota; kingdom Metazoa; phylum Chordata; class Aves; order Pelecaniformes; family Threskiornithidae; genus Nipponia; species Nipponia nippon. The sequence goes on along the minus strand of NW_028262290.1, from coordinate 40,730,297 downwards.
CAGGTGTTGGCTTACAGGTGTTGGCTTTTCATCTGGGAAGCTCGTGAGAAAGGGGAAGCACTGATCAGGATCAAGTAGCAAGGGAATAACAACATATTTAAGACTGTGAAATGATGGCGAAAGGAGAGTCAGTTCTTCATTCATTCAACTAAGTTTTGCTTATCAATGTGTAAACATCCACAGATGACAAAATGCTCACGTGACCCGTTCTGGTAAAGCTATGAAATCATACATTCAGAGCACGATCTGGCTTCCTATATCACGAGCTATTACATTTCACACAGTTACTCATGTATTAAGTTAATTATTTGGCTACCAATAAATAATAACTTGCATTTTGCCACAACACATTTTCCAGAAATGCATGACCTGAAGACATCAGGAAATGAAGAATTCATTACTTTGACAGTTTGTTCCAGTGGTTAATCCCCTTCAGTGTTAACTAATGGGTACCCAATGCTAATTTGAATTTATCTGGCTTTAACTTCCAGCCACTGCTTCACATCATGCTTGCTTGTCTTGATGGAAGAGCCTTTATTGCTCTGTGTTTTCTCTCTAATATACTCACCCACTTTAGTCTCGTCGCCTCTGTGTGGTCTAAAGAAGAGGAGCTCATTAACACTTACTAGAGGGTTAAGACCAGGATATCTTGGTTTTAGCTTTTTTCTGCACATTTTCCTGTTTTCCACATTAAAAATACAAACACCAGAATTCTCCTGTGTAGCTCTTGTTTTCACCTCTGTGTTCTCATTCATTTCTTTTTTATCTGCACATTGACGATTCACATTAGTCTTTTTCTGCCGTTGAATCAGACATTGGAGCTCTTGTTCTGCTGCTGTTTAGTACAAACATTAAATCCTCTTTCTGAGTCAGGGTATCCAGGAGCCAGTCTACAGAATGTGGACACAGCCTGCATTATCATTTTACATTTAGTTGACCTAAAATGCCATTCATTTGAATGAGTCCTAGTGTTCATTTTTAATCAGAATCTTGTACACTAGTAAATCATATGCCTCATAAAAATCTGTAATCTCATTATATATTTGTTTGACAAGACATACTTCCAGTAAAACTATTGTCACTAGCATTAATTATATTCCTTTCCATCAAGCTTTTATGACTGTAATCCCATATCAATATTTTTTGTATTTTTCCTGGAACGGTTGTCAGGCTAACCAGATAGTAATTGCCTAGATTATCTCATTTCTCTCTTTTTTCTTTAATATTTACACAATGTTAAAATTCTTTAAGTCTTGTAACATTTTCCTGGATTTGTTAAAAATTTACAGAAAAGATTGAAGATCTGTTCAGCCAATTCTTGTGGAACTCTAGGGTGTAAGTACATAGATTTAAATCAGATTTTAAAATTCTGTTTTATTATATTGTGTAATACCACTTAGCTATTAATAAACTGAAAAATTCTTTACCCACACATGATATAAGCAGATCAGACTCCTCTCCAAACATTGAACCCCCAAAATATTTATGAATATTTAGCATCATTAACAAATGCACAGTCTCAGCCAGTAATTGACTTTGGGTTTCTTTTCTTACTAATGTAGTTAGAAAATTGTTACTTATTTCTGTGAAACCTAGTTATGGATTTTTCCCTGAAGTGTTCATCAATATTTTTATAGTCCACAATTTCTACTTCATATCAATATTTGTTTACTCCTTTTTCCACTCATTACAGTTTTTATTTCTAATTAGTTTTTCTATTCACCACTGAATCAGCAACAGATTCTAAGTACAGCTGCTCTTTTTTTTTTAGTTGCAGAGTTTTGACACTTTGTCACAGTTCATGGCAATTAAAGAGCTCCCTATTTTCATTCAATTTTTTATACCTTTTTCCTCTCAAGTCATGTCACTTGTAATCTTAGCGACAGAAAACAAACCGTATGATTTCAAAGTATATGCAGCAGGAAGCAAAAGGTATGGAAAGCAGTTTGCAGTTTCAAAGTCCAGTGGTCAACTGCAGATAATAATTATGAAGGAGCAAGCATTTAAAGGGAGGCCAGGCAGTAAATGATAGAGGACAGTGTGAGATAACACTGTAATGCTGCTAGAAAGACTCTTAGCTCACATCCTCAGTTTTGCAATTCAAAACGGTTCAACTGGAACCTAGGAACAGGAGATGTTTCCATGCAGATTTAGATTTTACCGTTCATTAATCATGTTTCAGTGTAAATAACTAGGAAGCAACTGATTTTGTTCTCATTTAAATGTTTGGAGTAGGAACACTGAACACTGATTTCTTGAATTAGTATTCTCCCAGGATGATAATATCATAAAAAATAATGTAGTAATACCTGCCTTAGATTAATGGGTTGTAAAAAGAATCACTAAAGGGATTTATCTTTGTACACCCAGCCTCAAAATCTGAGATCTTACGTGGACACAGAAATGTTCATATTCAGGAGTGCAAAGGGACTGCTAACTTTCCAAGCCACTGAACAGCTTCAAACAGCTGCCATTAAAAATAAAAATCTTTTAATGTACTGAGTATGAAATCCTTGCCCAAAACAGCCCAGATTTCCATGCAGTAGGTTGTCCAGTGGCTCTAATATTTTATCAATGTCCTGCAATACATCCGTATACAGCAGTTTTATATAAAAAAGGGGAAAAAAAGGCATCAGAGAAGACTTCTTCAATAAAAAGAAGAGTTTGATATAAACCTTTTTTGTTTTTTCCTATAAGATTTTGTATTTCACAGTCTCCACCTTCCTGTTTAAGAATCTGCAAACAGACATTTTCTGGTTTACACTGAAACATGGGAGTCTTAAATATCTCTTCAGCTGCTTCCTAATGTTTGTTCCACAGGAAGGGAGTTAGTTCGTAGCATAGCGTGCTTTGTTGTATCGGCATCAGCAAAGCAGATAAGCTCAGCCTCTCTTCATCTGGAAAAGGGGCAGAGGAAGAACACCAGGAGACAGTGCAGTACTTAAGGATTATTGTGAAGGTTTCAGGGAATAAGACAACTGTCAGGTAAGCAGAAAAGGTCCTCTGCTATTTATGTTCCTGTGCTGCTTCCCAAACTGCTCAACTGTGTGTAAGCACTTTCTCTGAAATAGCTTATTTTTGGCTCCCAGCTGTGGGTCGGTATTTCTCATAGCAAACTGAAATTCTCCTAAATTCTATTATTATTATTCCTGCTTAGCACTTAAAATCTCATTTTGTTACTGAAAAGTTCTGTCTTGGGTATGTTAACATACATCTGAGTGCCGAGTATTCCCTCCTGCAGAAGATGGCCCATCTCCAGCAGTTTTACCTGACACGCTTGGGCTGGCGTCATATTGAAGGAGCCAGCAGGGCTTTTTGCTGAAAATCTGACATTCTGTGAGATTTGGCTACCTATACACTTTGATTAAACAACAGTTTGTTCCAGAGAGACCTTATCATATGAAAGGGCAGGCTCCTCATGAGTCCCCGCGCGTTTTTGCCTTTGGCAGATCCCTCCTTGGAATTCAGGGAGGCAGAAGATACTTTTGAGGTTGAAAGACATCATTTATAGTTTCTTGGGACTTTTCCTGGGTTGTCTACATTAGCAAGAAGTAGAAGGCCCGCAGCAATAAGACTGATGGCACTAAATCAAAGCACCTACAAAGCTTCTAAAAGTACGATTCTTCTGTGAGCTTCCAGTGAGCACTTTCTCCCCTACCCTCACACTTCTTTTAGCGTCTCTGTTCGGGGCTGAGCTTTTGGCACAGTCATTGACACACAGCTTTGTCAAGCTGCAAACTATGAACCAGAAGTGTGGAAATAAATACAAAATTAAAAGCTTGTTTATCACAGAGCTTCTTTGCTAGTGTAGGGCATTGAAGCAAGTTGTTCTGTGACAGGAGGGCTAGTGCTTTTTCAGTGTCACGGGGAAAGTGCAATCCATGCCAGGTAATGCAGTGCATCAAGCCCAGGAAGCTGCAGGAATTTGCAAGAAAAACTTCTCCTTTCATAGTTAAAATCCCAGAGGCTCTACAAAATCCCTGCGGCGTGGTGTTTAAAACAAGGTACTGCAAGAGTGGCAAATAAAAGTGGGCATGCTCTGCTAATGAGGGCAGATTGTGCCAGCTCTTTACAAAGAATAGCGTGTTTCCACTGACATCAAACCAGCTCAGCTTGATAGATGGGGAAAGAGAGGGAAGAGAGGCTATGGCACTGTTTATTCCTTCCTACTTACCTCAGTCTGGCATCTTGTAGAGACTATGGATCATACTGGGTCTAATCTTGCCCTTATTGAAAAATGACAACGTTTTGTGTGAGAGTTGGATTGCCTAGGGGAAAAATGGCAGTATTCAAATTCTCACCACACACCCAAACATAACATACTCTCAGATCACATCGCTGTTCACCTTAACGGCAATAATATGATTGGCAACAATAAGATCGTGGCCTTCCTTACGTTCAGGAGTTAAGAAACTATTGCAAATGGTAATATTTTAGAACTACTACTTCAGGATATTAATATGAGGATTCAGACAGTGCTGCAATGTATGGAGAGTATCCATTTGGGGGATTCCAGCTGATAAGAATTTTTGTGGCTCTAATAGCATTCAGTTAAAGCAGACATTTTTTCTAGTATTAGGCCTTTTTTCCTAAGTACTTTCTCTGGTAATTTAATAAATCATTCCTTATATCCTCGTGTTTAAATTATATTCCCATACAAACTGCATCCATCAGAGTTGATGAGAGTGCAACAGTGCATGCTATAGCTTCCAAAGAGCTGGCGTCTCACACCCTCATTAGCAGAAATGTATTTAGAAGTTGTAAGTGCCTTTCTAAAGATACGTACAACACATCTCCCTGAGACTTATTCACCTCCTGCTTTTCTCCAAAAGCAGCTGAAAGAGGCACTCTGCACCTGCTTTCTCCTTGTGCTGACATCTGTTTCTACACGAGAAGGGAGGCAATGAGTGTTAAGCTGAAGGGACTAATTTTATTTATGATTGCAAAGATTCTTGGCTTGAAAAATCAGTTCAATTCCAGTGCCTTTCACCTTCCATGCTAAGCAGGGAGACAAAGAGAGCATTCATAGACACCACACATGTGACATGGGGCAGTCTAATGGCATTAGAACAGTTCAGTGAAGCATTAATGAATTTACAGTGATGACAGCACAACAGTGCTAGGATCTAATCTGCTCTGTGGTAAATGGTTTTCATAAGTAACCTCAAACACAAATAACCAGTCAGGACTCTAACTAAAATCTTTTGTTTTCTGACAAAACATAATCAACTATTTTTCTTTTGAAACTGGTAGCCATGCCCTTGTTTGCTGTGTTGCTGGTGTTTCTCTGGTCCGTGTCATATCTCAGACTGTTCTCACCAAGCTTCAGCTATTTCAAGCATCTGATATTTCAAATACATTTTTGCCAATAATCTCCTGTGCTTCATAACACTAACCTCAGCAGCTGCTTGGAACTGAGATCCAGAAAAATGCCTGGCACAGAAAAATAGGTGGTATGATCTTGTCCATAACACCATACCTTTAATCCAACTTTATATTCACATCCTTTTCTTCACCATCATACCTCCTTGCTGTCACATATCTGTGCCTACATGTGTGTTTGGGTGAGGTGGACATATAAGGTGTTAAATCAGGTATCAGCAAGGTTCTTGAGATGAGGAAAGATGTGAGCGCTGGCTGTTTACACAAGATCTTATCCTGCCTCACTGACATCAAAAAGGTTACTGCCGTTGACTTAAATTAACATGGTGACGGAGACAGCAACCTCTGCTAGACTGCCCATTTCCAGAATCCTAGAGAGGAAGGTGTTGGGCTTCAGGAGATAAATATGTGTGGCAGCTTCTCTTCACATTCTGCCAAGAATAGTGGTCACATATTAGTATCCACAAAATTATTCACAGAGTTAGTAATTTTATTGTAGACATTCCCTCGTAACGACAACTATGAGTTCTGTACTTGAAGCGAAGCAAAGCAAAGTAAAAGTGCTTCCAGTGTTTCTTAAATGTCTGTGTTCTTATAATATACCCCATGACATATCTCTGAAGAAACAGGCGTTCTTCCAAATGCTATAAAGATACATATTCTAAATCACATTCTCCCTTCTCAGGAAAATGGGAAATGAAACTATACTGGAAACAGGCAAGGAGAACAAAAAGGAGGAAAAATGCCCATTTCTGTAAGTTTTGCAGGGATCTGCCAAATCTCACTGAAGATGGATTTCGGTTATTTAGATGAAGACAGGTTGGAGTGGGAAAAGATGACAGTAAAAAGTGGAGAAACACTGCAGTCTGTGGTGTTCCTACAGCATGGGTAAATGCAATGAAGCTTGCTTAACTTTAGTTTACTCCAGCACTAATACCAGTGAAATCAAGCAGCGTGGGGTGCAGTGCAGACCAGCTAATTGCGTAAATACCCAAAGGTCTGGGAAGACTGGTATAGCACAGAAAAAGCCTTTGTGATCAGTACTCAAGTCAGCAAGACAAAGGTAACTTTCACAGCAGCTAGAGTTTATTAGTACAGCAGTAAGATCTATAACTGCGCTCCAGATGCACTGTAGCAGTTTTCTTACTCAAAGACAATGTGGCTTTAAGGACAGTGTCATGAGAGAGGAACTACAGAAGCAAGGCAGAACAGAACTGGATCCACAGAGTTTTATTTACTCCCCAGACTGCTTGTCAATTGATTTCAGTGGGACTTCTCATGTCAGCAGGGATTGCTGGGAGGAGAAGACAAATGTGTCCTTTTTCTATCAGAAATGCTTTGAGAATCAGATTTACAAAAAAAGATTATATAGGATTGATCGCCTTCATTATCCTCATTTTAGTAATATTATTAGCTATAAATCACAGGACAATTTCAGATGGAATTACATTCTTATTAATATCACAACATCCTCATCCCCCCACCAGTTATCATGTTCATTCATCGTATGCTGGAAATCCCAATGAAATTATCTAACTGGAGACTAATAGCATGGCTGAATCTTTCCCTCTTCCATACGTTCTGTTAGCTTGCTTTTATCTTTCTCTGTTTTTTAATTTTTTTGATGTCAAATTGCATTGCAGAGCACAGAATGCTTTTCTGGTCTCATACATTAAAAATGCATTAGGGAAAATATCAACTACCTCAATTTGCTTTAAAATGTTGTCTTTCCCTCATAGCCACTGAAAATAAGATTCATGAATGCATTAATCCTAAACAGAGTAAGTGGTGGTTCCTCATTTATTACAAATGCAGGCCAAAACTTACTATTAAAAGGATGAAGTAAAAAAAAGTATAGTTTGCTTCATATGCTTGATGTTCAAAATAATTCATTGATGATAATAATCATAACAATAATAGAAAGCTGAAGAAAAAATAAAATTACCTGGTCTAATTCAAACATGGGAAGAAAATGAGTTTTCCTGAACAACCAAAAACTGCTTTCAGAAGGGGTTTTATCTCTGTGGAATTGGTGCAAAAGTCACACTGTTACATATTCCTTCTGTTCAGTACCTAAAAGGCTGGGGGAGATATTTTTTCACACATATTCCCAGCTCTGCTCTATTCCCTTTGTGCTTTGTGGGATCAGCACAAAAGGTCTAGAAAGTAGGCTGGAAAAATCAGCTGCAGGTTCTCCTTGAGAGAAAGGCTCCCCAGCTGCCGCAGTGCCAGGACAGCAAGCTGTCCCCCACCAGCAGCTCGCTTCTCCTCTCCAGCACACCGGTCATGATGCTCACTGTGCTCCTTACCTGGGGATGGGACAGCCCAGCCCCTAAGGACTGCAGCTGGTGAGGAGCAGCAAAGCATCCACCATCTTCTCCAGAATCCGGTGCCAAAAGGTCCTTGCTGTCCGTTTGGACGTCAGGATCCTGCATGCACATACATCCCACAGGTTTATACGGGAATTCTTTCTACTAGAACTTAAGAGCAGCAAAGCATGATTGTATCCACGCCTATAACATGGGGCTTCCTACAGAGAAAGAAGCTTTTAATTATATAATTTTTAGAATTATATAAGCAATGATTTTGCAGAATGGCTGAGGTTGGAGAGCACCTCTAGGAATCATCTAGTCCAAATGCCCTTGTCAAAGCAGGGTCTTTAGCCGACCTTACTCGAGATTGCTCAAGGCCATGTCCCGCTGGGTTTTGAGTAGCTCCAATGATGGAGACTCCACCACCTCTCTGGGCAACCTGTGCCAGTGTTTAACCACCTCCAGAGTAAAAAAGTTTTTTTTTCTAATGTTTAAGTGGAATTTCCTGTATTTCAGTTGTCCTATTGCCTCTTGTCCTGTCACAGGGCACCACTGAGAAGAGCCTGGCTCCATCCTCTCTACTTGCCTCCATCTGGTATTTATTCACACTGATGAGATCCTTCTGAGCCTTCTCTTCTGGCTGAACAGTCCAGCTGTCAGCCTTTCCTCATAGGAGGGATGCTCTAGTCTCCTAATCATCTTCATGTCCCTATGCTGGACTCTCTCCAGTATGTCTATGTCTCTCTTGTACTGGGGAGCCCAGAACTGGACACAGTACTCCAGGTGTGGCCTCATTAGTGCTGAGTAGAGGGACAGGGTCATCTCCCTCAACCTGCTGGCAACACTCCGCCTAATGCAGCCCAGAAGGCTGTTGGCCTTCTTCATCACATGGGTGCATTTCTGGCTCATGTTCAACCTGGTGTCCACCAGGAGCCCCAGGTCCTTTTTTTAAAGACGCTCTCCAGCTGGTTGACCCCACCGCCTGGTACCTGGGGTTGTTCCTCTCCAGGGGCAGAACTTCGCATTTCCCTTTATTGAACATGAGGTTCCTGTCAGCCCATTTCTCCAGCCTGTTGAGGTCTCTCTGGATGGCAGCACAAACATCTGGTGAAGCAGTCACTCCCCCCTGTTTTGTATCATCTGCAAACCTACTGAGGGTGCACTCTGTCCCACCATCTAGGTAATTTATGAAGATGTTAAACAGTGTTGGCTCCAGTACCAACCCCCAGTGTATATCTCTGGTGATTGGCCTCCAAATGGACTTTGTGTGGCTGATCACAATCCTTTCAGCCCAGCAGTTCAGCCAATTTTCAGCCCAGGTCACTGTCCTTTTACCTAGTCTGAACTTCGTCAGTTTGCCAGTGAAGATGTTACAGCAGACAGTGTCAAAAACCTTGCTAAACTCAAGATGAACAACATCCACTGCTCTCCTCATGCACCAGACTAGTCATTTTGTCATAGAAGGCTACCAGGTTGGTCAAGAATCATTTTCCCTTCCTAGACCCATTCTGACTACTCCTAATCACCTCTTCTACTTCATGTGTTTGCAAGTGGCATCCAGGATTATTTGCTCCATCTCCTCCCCAAGGACTGAGGTGAGACTGACTGGCTTGTAGTCCCTTCTTGAAGAAAGGAATGGCATTTGCTTTCTTCCAGTCCTCAGGAAACTTCCCCGATTGCCATGGCCTTTCAAAGATTATTGGGAGTGGCCTTGCAGTGGGATCGGATAGCTCCCTCAGCACTTGTCATTGCATCCCATCAGGTCCAATGGACTTGTGTGTATCCAAGTTGTTTAAGTGTTCCCTAACCTGGTCCTCCTCCAACAATGGTAATTCTTCCTTGTTCCAGATGTTTCTGTGGGTTGCAGGGGCCTGGGATTCCTGAAGTTCAGTCTTACCAGTAAAGACCAATGAGAAAAAGGCATTGAGCACATTGACCTTTTCTGTGTCCTCTGTCACCAGGTCCCCTGACTCATTCAGCAGTGGGCACACATTGTCCCTAGTCTCCCTTTTGCTGCTGATGTACCCATAGAAACCTCGTTTGTTGCCCTTCACATCCCTCACCAGATTAAACTCCAGGCAGGCTTTGACTTTCCTAACTGGATCCCTGCATCCTTGGGCAATGTCTTTATATTTCTCCTATATCACCGAACCTTACTTCCACCTCTTGAATATTTCTTTTTCTATCTTTGAGTTTTGTCAAGAGCTTCTTGTTCACCTATGCAAGCCTCCTGCCACCTTTGCTTGACTTCCGGCATGTGGGGATGGACCATTCTTGAGTCTGGAGGTGATCCTTGAAAATCAGCCAGCTTTCCTGGTCTCCTCCTCTCTTCTTTAAGATGGTCTCACATGGGATTCTTCCAAGCAGGCCCCTGAACAGGCCAATGTTTGCTTTCCTGATATCCAGGGTTCTTAACCTGCTATTTGCATTCTCTCAGGATCCTGATCTCTACCATCTCATGGTCAAGGTGGCCAGGGCTGCCCCTGACCTTCACATTTCCAACCAGTTCTTCTTTGTTTGTAAACATCAGGTCCTGCAGAGCATCTCCCCTCTTCATCTCCTCAATCACCTGTGTCCAGAAATTGTCATCAGTGCACTCCAGAAACCTCCTGGATTGCTTTTGCCCTGCTGTGTTACCCCTCCAAAAGATATCAGGGTTGTTAAAGGCTCGTGTGAGGACCTGGGCCAGTGAACATGAAATTCCTGTTGGTCGTCTGAAGGAGGCCTGATCTGCTTATTCTACCTGGTCAGGCAGTCTGTAGCAGACACCCACACCAATGTCATCCACATCGGTCTGCCGGCCAGCCCAGACCCATAAGCTCTCAGCTGCCTCGTGGCAGAGCTCCATGCATCCTGCTTCTCTCTCAAATACAGGGCAACTGTCCCTCCTCACCATCCCGTCCTGTCCTTCCCAAAGAGCCTGTATCCAGCCATTGCAGCATTCCAGTTGTGTGAGTGGGATTTGTCCATTAATCAGAGATTTCTAAAAATGTAGGTTCTGTCTATTGAAGAATTCAAAGGTGAGCATTTTCCCTTTTTTTATTTCTTTTCCAAACCATTGGCAACAAACAGAAAGTCCATTTCTCAGTAACATTGCAAAGTGCACGTGTTATGGTCAAATACGCCCTATGCTGCTGTTAGTTTTGTAATGAAGAAATGTTTCTATCAAATGGTTCTTATCAACAAAATTAAACAGAAATGATAAATGGCTTGCTAATATTTTTCTGTGAGCCAGTTTTTAAATGGGTCACATTGTTCTTCTCTTTACTAGCAACCTAAAATAGAAGTTACTATATCAACAGTGGTTTGCACATAATAGAACGCTATCTGAAATTGAGTTTGATAATGTTTTTCCTTGAAAATCAAGGCTATAGTAGTACAGTTATTGAAAATTATCATAGTTTACTTTTTATTTTTCTATTTAAAAGCAATATTCTTGATAGTAAAAATTCCACTTGGAGTTATGACTAGAGAAAATGATCTCTTGGTGCAGGCAATAAGGAAAATGAATGTTCATGTTGAGAGCATAGTATTATTGAGGCTTCTTTTCCCTTCATGGGCCAAATTCTATGCTGGAATTTTTGATGCAATTCCACAGACTTCAGTGGGACTGCACTAATTTATGTTACAGAGAATACAGGCACACTTTTTTTTTTTTTTTAAATTGAACTAAGTTATAAAAATAAGGATAGAATTTATGTAAAAGCTTTGACAGCATTTTCTTTCACAAATCTTGGATTTGAGAGGCTATTTACAAAAATCAAACTGTGGTCTGTTTCTCCCTGGAGTATCTTGCAGATGTGCAGCTGCAGCTCTTCAACATCAAGGAAAATATGAGCTACCCATGAACACCAGCAGAAAGCCAGGCACATGCAGCCCACCCAAGGCCCGCGGGGCCACCCAAGAGTTGCCAGCACCTCCGAGGGAGGGGTTTTTAACACGCACTGAGAAACACTCTGGGAAAATGGAAATTCAGATGTGCGCAGGGTGCAAGTTGTTCGGCCCAGCTCAGATTTGTGCATGACTGCAGTGCTGGTGAGGACTGTGGTCAGGCAATGCCACATACAGCTGTAGAAAATTCCTTGGAGAACGGATTTCCCCACTATCATGTAAGCAGCTTCTGCTCCCACCCAGCTCTCAGTTCAGGATTAAAGGCCACCTCAGGGCTCCGCTTTGGTGGCTTAAGTTAAAGTAGGGCTAGAATGGTCAAAATGATTTGAAACCTTTAAAAACATAATAAGGAAAAATAAAGAGGTCTTTCCACCACCTGCTGAGGAGAATGGAAGCACAGGAAAGAACAGACTCGAGTACAAGGTCCTGACTACACCAGGCACCATGCGTTAGACTCTTCGGAGATTTCTTCAGAGAGGTGAACTTCACTTGCACCGAGATCAATGAAAACCAGCGCATTCAATCTGTTTCTCATAAAAAATACCTCTGAGTCTCTCTGGCGTGCAAGTCAGAACTGTCTGAAAGTCACAGGGAAATGAAGGGCTGAAAGGCTAAGAATTTCATGCTTCTTTTTATATACTCCTTATTCCCGCAGATCCTATGGGAAGCATAGGACTTCAGCACAGGGACAGGCAGAAAGATTCAGGGCTGTTAAATTAGTAGCTTGTTTAAATCCCAAGGCAAACTAGTTGTGCTAAATTAATCTATGAACCCTCACGTCAGATCTAGAGCCTCTGAGCAGTACAGATATTTTGAGATGAACTAATTGTGGTTGGAGAGAAGGGAGAGTATGGGCACAATCAATGCTATACCGTGTGCTGCAGTGGGATTAGCACACAGCACAGCGCAAAAAGCTGACACGGGCAACACAGCCAGAGCACCAGGGATCAAAGATGTCTAGCCATTTCTAAAAATTAGTTGCTGGAATAGTCATAGGATACCAGGCTTGAAATACTTGCTGGGAGACTGAGGAAGATGTGTAAAGCAAAAATGGGAGTTTCTGGAAGTGGTGGAGGGATTGGAAAGAGCAGGGAAGGCTACTGCTGCCAATTAATAAATTAATAGACAGGAGCTGTCTCTTGTGGGAGTTTTTTCAGCTCTTAAGGAGGAATCAGAGGCACCCCAGCTAGCTGTGTTTTCTAAACTCAGGCAGATCCAGTTAACAGTAGTGCCTCCCACCAGAATGAATTAAAGGATACAGGTACTGCCATCTTTAACATCGTATTGGGAAGCAGGGGACAGGTCTCGACAAGTCGCAGGTGAAGGCTGCGCCGTGGAGCCAAGTGAGAGCAGTGTTCAGGGTAACCCAAGGGTCCTTCTGGACAACACTCTTTTGTGAGTCCAGCGCTGGCAGATTCTGTGGGGTGGAAGCACTACATCCATCCCCACGCCACACCTAGCCTAATGCCAGCACTATGAAAGCACATGCAAATTGTCATGGTATTGTCAATTTAATCACTACAACCAAACAAGAAGGGAATAGAGAAGACTTCCAATGTGCTGCTGGTAAATGTGGAATTTGTGGTATATTAGTATATCCACCTTCATTGGGTGGATGACATTTATGCACTGAAACGGACTTTTTTATAAAATTCTTGAGATTACACTTTTGGTTTTACCCCTCTGCATGAATGGTGGAAAACATTTTTTAAATACAATGCTGCAGACAGAAAATAAAATGAATAAGCATTTTGCAGTTTGTGACTCCTTCAAGAAGTGATTGATCGTTGTCCCGTTGCCGCAGGTCAACCTCTGCCATAGAAAACTTCAGATAATCTTCAGCTGCATTTCCTAAACCGTTAATAGGATAGACAAGGCTAAGATAACAATGCACAATTTATTTCCCAAAAGCAGCTGACAGGAGGAAATGGATACCAAAGGAATTAACTCATTAGAACAGTACGGCACATTTGGAAATTCAAAACAGACTGCCTGAAATGATTTAAATCTAGCACGAGGTTAATGTCAGTGCCTTGCTTAGGTGTGTCAGTGTTGTAATCTAGTGCTCCAGTTTTAGAAAGGTTGATGGGCGCACACCCTGGGGCTTCCGTGTTAGGGTGAGCAGGACTTAATTAATGACAGGACTAGAATACCACCTATCGTGGCCACACACACAGATTGTGCAAGGGCTACATTCACGTGCATGGACACACACACCCCCACATACACACAGACGTACCAACATTTTCTAATATAAACAAAAATTTCTATTATTTGCTTGTTGAGAGGCATTATTAAAAATAGCAGGTATCTTTCAGGCTGTAAATACATTCTATCATCGTTAAGAAGCTGCATCTATATCCAGGGCAAAAACTTGGCCATCATCTCAAGGGAAGAAGGTTTGTCTCATGCCTGATTTATAAGCAACAGAGAATTTCTCAGAAATTGGGTTTTACCATTGGTCAGCCACAAGCTATCACCCAAGCCTGTTTTCTCCTGGTAAACTTCCACCTGTGTCTCTTTCAAAGTTACAGAAGTGTATTTTTAGAAAATTGTGGACCTTTATTCGGCATACCAGACTCCATTACAGCACTGCTAAAGTAATATGTACATATATAGCTGTCATTAATTGAGTATATTCAAGAGCTTTAGTTGCTTTTTATCCTTCATGGGGCAATAAGCCATAATTAAAGGAGCCAGGGACTGCATTACAGAAACATTTGCCACCACATGTGTAGCACAAAGATTACTTTGCAAAGAGACAACTGGCAGCCAAAGCAGTTCAGGATATTTCTTCACATATAAATGGCAAAGGCATGATAGCACTTTTCATTAAAAAAAAAATTCTAACACAAGACCTTGTTAAATCACTCGATCTGAAATGGCTCAAACTTGCTTAGTGTGTGAAGATAATGGGGACTAGGCAACACCGTAAAAATGGTCCTGTTGATGGATATCTGAGGACTCCACACACGTGGTCTACGACCAGCAGCTGTAAAAAGCTCTTTGCATTTCTTTTGGTGCAAAAATCACTTGGAACAAGGGTCATCCCAAACCAAAAGCAATTCAAGCAGCCTATCCGAGAGGAAGATGAGGAAGGAAGGAGGAAGGCTTATTTCATCTTCTGCACTGCCAATCATTTTTACGTTATCCCAGATTATGCAATATACCGTAGCAGGGACTGCGAGGCACGAGTAAATCAGGAAAGGGCAGTCTTCGTTAGCACTGTCTGCTGCACAATGTGCGCTCTCAGATGTGAGGCGGAAAGGTCACAGCCGCAGACTTCACAGCATCTCTATCCGGCTTCAGTCTACACCCACCCTTGATTATCCAGGGTTATGAGGAAGAGAGATTAAATGCTTTCATGTGAAGTCTGTGTTTATCCTGGTGGCATATAAAGAAGAATCCACTTAAAACCAAATTAAGTAGCTCCCTTCTTAAGAATGACATTGTTACTCTGCAGTACAGATTAAAATAAAATTCCATGAATTAGTGATCTGATTTCATTTTGCGATGATGTTTCACAATGTGTGGTGTCCAACAATATATAGTGATAATCCTGAAGAGAGCACATGAGGATTTACAACGTATAATGACGTGTAATGTCGTTGTTGATCAAACTTTTTCCTTTGTCTGCATGTAAAGCAAACTGGCTTGGCATAAGGCACAAGACTTTTTCTCATCTCAAAAAAAAAAATCAGCTGTACTGGAATGAGGTAAAACTACGAAGGTAAGGGGAGAATTACTTTAGTTCAAGGGACCGTGTCATATGGTTACAACCCTTCTTTTCCTTGAGTATCTGGGTTTATTGTGATATTCCAATAATCTTCAGAGAAGTAAAAATCCCTTTTTTAAATTGTATTGGTCTCTCTCCTTTAATTGAATTCCCACACACACACATGCATACACACCCTTAACCTTTTGCATTGTGCACCAAAAGGCTTTAGTGGAGGCCCAAGCCAAAGCACTTCTGAAATCAAACATGTTGGTGTTTTGTGGAAGCTATCTTGCAAATTCTTGCAAAACAGATGTGCGATCCCAATTCAAGGCAAGCTCCACGCAACCTGCCAGCTCTGCATACAAATTGAGAGTCCAAATCAGATACAATCCTCTTCCTTTATTTGTTCTGGCCTAAAAAATCTCGCTGAGATCAACCGCATCCATGCATATGTCCCAAAGAGAAATGCTAGATTTAGCTGACAGATGCATAAAATCTCATGTTGTCACAGAATTCCCCAGTGTCTACTCAGCACCAGATGTCAAAGAATGCAAATCTGCAGCTGGGCCTGGTGTTCATTTGTGCTCCAAATTCCCTCCTTCACAGCTGTTGTTTTCCACTTCCATCCACACACAGCCAAATTTTCAGAAGCAGGAGATAGACCATCCCTATATTGATGTGAATATACATGTTTCTTTATTTGCCTGGAAAATGCCTGTTTGGGTTAAATAATAGAGTATTTGTGAGGGCATATTTGAGTATGCTCAACCACCAATATTGAAAACAATATCTTACTCATCTTTCAAATACAATCTCTTTTCAAAAAGTTCTCTGGAACCAGAGTTGCATTTCCAAGTATCTGTTTGGAGGTACAGAATAGGATTTTCATCCTTGCTTAGGCCTCCTGGGCACCGTGGAAATAATAATCATAACCACAGTAATAGAAAACAAAAGACATAACCATGAGGAACTGCAGAGCAGTGTTTCTTCAGTTGTCCGGGGGCCTTTGCTGGCCATCCCATGTGCCCCTCAGGAAAGGAAGCTCTAGCCTGGAGCTATAATGACTGTTTTAAACTTCTGTTCTCCCTTGTGTAGATATTATCAGCCTGCACAGCTTTTGAAATACAGTCAGTGAGTATAGACATATTAAAATACTATGTCTGCAAGAGCTGAACTGATGTGAATTTTTCATTTTTTTTCTATCTAAATGGGTGGAAAATTTGAAACAAGAGTCCACATTTGTTTTCCTGAGCTTCCTTTAAATTAATTCAGATTTCCAAGGTTCACCTCCAGTGGCCTCAAGTGTAGTTTAGATTTAATTTTCTTCAATGAAGATAAAACGCATATAGAGACCTTTTCTTTCCCCTTACTTATGTAATGATCTTCAATTCTCTGAGTCCCCAGTTGTACAGATAGTAATCATAATCTAACCAAATATTTGGTTTTTTACACCTCTGATTTTCAGCCAAACTTGAGAAAGTTGGTTTCACCTAGGGCTGAGACACATTACTTTGTTTAAAAGGGATGAGTCTTACATGATGGGAGAGGAAAGTACTCAAAACACAGGTTCAAATTGAAATAAAAAGTCCAAATTGGACAATTGCATATAAATACATGGTTTTTAAGGAAAGCATAGCATGCACTTTACCATTGCAACATGCCTTATATCAGACTCCATTAGTTTCCCAGAGTATTCGTCTTTTCCCAAACTGTTTTTATTGCCTTCAGGTAGATGGGGATATTTTTGTCTTGGTTTTCTGCCCCTGAATGTTTCAACGCCTGAGCCAAATGCAATTCACCTAACAGCACTGTCTCGCCAACTTCACTGAGATGTAAGGTGGTAAACCCATGCTATGAATAGCCGTGTTGTACAAATTTCTCATCCAGTGCTTGTAAAAGGTGTAGACCAGCCTCACTAGAAGTACCATACCCTTCTTTAAGTGTTGACCTGGCTTGCATGCAGCTACTCCAGTTCTTTCTACAGCATTGCTACGCAGTACCTCCAGCTCTGGCTCTAGGGCAAGAAAAGCCAGGTCAGGTACCTGCATCTGCCATACGAATCTTCACGTTGCCAGTAAGAATGAATCAGATAAACAAATCTGGCCACAAAATACTGAAAGATTGACTCCTTCTAATGTTGCGTAACCTAATGTCAGAGTCTTATTTTTGTCATGAAACGTTTTAACGTAACATGAATGATAGCTATGAAATATGGAAGTGGAACAGAGATGTAGTGAGAGTCCCCAGCTATTTCCGTATTTACTAACTGTGGCTGTAAGACAGAGCAATGGTAATGAAAATGTTAAGTATTAAAGACACTTTGGGGCAGTCTAGCAGTGTTTATAACTACTATTATTATATACATATCCACAATATCCATTTTTCAAAGTAGACAATAGTAACAATTTAGGAAAGCAGTGATTTAAGATAAACATGATGTTTGCTGGTTTTACAGTAAGCAATAGCAGAGCTATCCATCTATCAGATAAGAAGAAAGGAGGGAGAAGAGTTTAAAATAATTCGTTTGAAGTGTTATGACCCGGTACAAATAGCCTTGGTGACATTTTAAGATCAAATAGTCCAAGCATCAAGTGCATGTACTTCAAATCATAAGGGGAAGTTGTGAGAAGTTCAGCCTGACCTGCCCGAGCAAAGGAGCTGGTGCCTGGGGTGACAGAGACTTTTATTTAATTCTGAGTTCCTGAAGTTAATCCTGCATAGTTTTACAAGTATCACCAGGTTGTATTTACTTATTTATTTGATTTCAAATATTTTCTAGTGATAATATCCTAATGAATTGTTTTATACAGTAATTAAAAATTCATTTACCAAGTTACATTTGTAAGTTAGTGACTGTTTTCCTGAAAGAATGGAAAGGAATTGCTACCAAGGCAAAAGTAAAGATTTCTGAAATTGATAAAGAAATATGTGTTCAGAGGTTTAAAAAAAATACTATCCAGAAATGACATTTAAATGTGATAGTTTGTAAAAGGAACATTAAAAATGTTGAACAAACTAAAGAAAGGGGAAGCACTGAGAAAGGTAGGGAAGTCAGGGAGGTTATCAAGTGGTCTGCACCATCAAAGATACATTAGATTCCAGACTAGAAGATGTTGAGCCCCAAGCTGTGAGAATTCAGCAGGAAAGAAAAGCGCTAATTGTGCCCAGAGTAAAGCACAAGAGGTGCATGAGGAGGGGAATTAAAATGCTGCCTGTGGTTGTGTTTGGGAGGTTTGGGGGAAGCGTCGTTCTGAGGCAAACAGGCAGGTGGGCAGCTGTTGCATAAAAAGTAACTGTGGGGAAAAGCAATGTCACCTATAAAAACCATTGGGAAAGAGGGTTAGAAGTTTCTTCCGTTGCAAAGGCTTTCATCTGTAGGAAACAAAGAAAGGACATTTGTGCAGTATAAAGCAGTCTATCAAAGCCTGCCCTTACCCCCACGCAACAACATTTCTGTTAGAAAGGAAATGTACGTTTTCAGCCAGCATCACTCTCCGGGAGTCAATATGCTGCTGGAGATGGCTACCTCTGTGGAGCACAGCGAGCCCCAGCAGGCCCTGCCGGAGAAACAGGGCTTGAGCACGACAGCCAGGCTGTGGAGCATCAGGCCACAAGGAACAACCATCACTGCTCGTTCAATGCCCACTGTATAAAAGCAGATACCTTTGGATTAATTATATTGCGTGCCTGCTTTATGTTCATTATCATAGAAATTTATCTCAGAAGCAATGCTTTTTGCCTGGAAAATAAATGTTTCTTCTTTGCTTCATTGCCTAATAGCTGGAGGAGTCCATTATCTTGGGAAAACATTTTTTCCATTTACACTGACTCTTAAATATTTTATGATCATTTTCCTTTCTGGCTTTCACAGTAAATAAAATACATGACAGACACAAGATGTTAAATAGTCACCAATGTATATAATTTAGTGTATACATTGAATCCTCACCTATTTTCATCCTGACTTTCTATAAATTCTACTGTACGCTATACTGCTTCCTTCAATTATTTTCATTTACTTTAGAGTGTCAGTGCTTAGTCCAACTACCATTCAGCCTCTATGTTATAAGTACTTCATAGTGGGCTTCAGGAGGTACAGCTTTTAAATGATGTAGCTCAGGGATTTGGATCCTGGTGTTTGAAAGGCACTTAATTATTACTTCTCTTCTGTGAGGATTGCTGCAGTGACATTTCATTGTAGTACCTCTGCCACTAACTCACTTTCAGTTAGTTTAGAATCAAATATTATTTTTATCAGTCTGAAAAAGATGGTAGAAGACTTTTTTTCAATAACCAAATATAATACATTCTGTAGTTCTGCACAGCCTAAATAGCTTGCACAATTCAGCTACATTGGTTGAAAGCAGAAAGGAGGGGGGGACTCAAAGGCATCTTCGGGATGCACTGATTGAACATATCCCTGAAAACTTATTTCTATAGTACTGTTTTGTTTTGCCTCCTCTCTCTTTTGGGGAATCCTGATGAAAGAAGAATGGCAGTAAGATCACCTGCTTTCACTTGCATGTACCAGCTGCATGGAAATGTCCAGGTATGGACAGGGAAACTGAGCCAAGGCCTCCTTAACATAGGAGCAGACTCTGCTTTCTATACTGAACCACTCCAGGCTGGGTTATAGGTAACATAGGGTTACAGGTAACATAGGGTTATAAGTAGCATTGTTGCATGTGTAAAGCACAATGTGCATGCTTGATGCCATACAGGTAAAGGGATGCTCATTATAATAATCACAAATGTTGCGCATTCAATTAAATCAAACCAAAATTTTGTAACATTGTAGGAAAAATACATCTAGGCTTATTACAGTCTGTAAAATCTTGTTGTAAAGCCTGGCTTGGTTTTTTGAGTCTCTAGTTGAAAACTCTTTGAAGACACATACTTCTCACTTTCTGAAATGGAAAAAAAAAAAAAAAAGTAGGCCCCTTTCATAAGTTATATCTTGACCACCAAAGCCAAAAAAATAATTATGCTCTCTGGAAAACCTCATTCTTTTCCATAAGATCTCTCTCTTCATTTTTCTGGTGCAAAACACACATTGATATTGAACAAAATGTTTCAGGAACTCCTCCAACCTTTGTGAAACAGTTACATTTGCTATGTGCAGGATATATATGACATCAATTTTCAAAGGTCAAGATATCACATATTACATTATTACAACATATTAACTGTACCCACTGACTATCACCATCTGTACACCACTGACTAGGCATCACAGCAGTAATATTTTTTCTTGGAAAAAAAGAAAAATACAGGTCTTGAGAATACAGTCTTTTACCAAACTACCTTCCCTGAATCTTGCAAGCTTTAGAAATTTGGTCCGTTTCCAAGGAGTAGTTACAAAAGAGGTGAGATTTAAGGCTGGCATCAGAGCTGGGCAAATAAGCTTTTGTGTAAAGTAAATGAACTCTGGGGGGACTGGGACTAGGGAACTTTAGATAAAAGCAGCTAATAAATTCAGCCAGAAACAGGAACTGACTGGGAAGAATAAAAAGGTCACAATATTTTAGTTACATACTTTCCTTTTTAAAGAAATTCCTTATTTTGAAAGCATTGAATATATTGTTGTGATAGCCTTTAAACAAAACCTTTGACATCATGTTTTTAACCACCACTTTTAATTACTATTTTTTTATTTTAATAAGTTAATCAAAAAGTCTTAGCCCAAAATCTTAAAAGAGCATTCTGATCTTTAAAAAAAACAAAAACAAGAACAAAACCAAAAAACTTTGGAATGCTCCAAAATGGGCTTCCCAAAAGCCTCAGAATGTATATTTTTTTCCCATTCATTTTGGTTCTCCTCTGAATAAAAATGTTTGCTGTTCAGATGACTTTCCATAGCGAAACACAGGCTGTGTAATCTGCTGAGCTGTAGCTTGCGCTACAATTGGATTTACTTTTTAGAACATTTTCTGAAATGCGCTTTATAGATATATTCATTTGACCTAAATTTTACCTAAATCCCTGGGCCTGTTGTCTCCTGTTGGCCAACCCTCGGCCTTCAGAGACGCCTTGTCAATAGAGAGCAATACCGCTCAAAAATTTAACTGGAGGTTAAGCTTTTTGAAGGTGATTCTAGATTTACTGCAGTTCCTGACACTGAACTTTCAAAAGTATATATAATATCTAACACGATACTTGATATATGGGGTTTTTTTGGCTGTTTATATGGTTCATTTATGTCTTCACTAAATGAATAGGAATATTTACAGGAATGTTTTCTGAGACTGTTTAATAAACCATCATACTGGGGAACTGTACATCATGAGCACACTTATTTCTTAAGTCATACTGAGAGGCATGACAGTGACGCTATTATGAAGAGGAATAGAACATATCCAAAATATATATTCAGCAAATACTACAGAATGCTTGGGTTTTGCAAGCCTGGACAGACAAGTAATTCTATTTATAACATTAGAACTTAATTCTCTTTCTATCAAAGAGTGGCAGCTTTCTTTATGACCTACTGCCTTTGCATGCCAACTAAGACATAGTAAATATTAAACTGAAGCCCTTGAGTGCCAATTGCACCACTTCTCTTCCACATCACCCAGAGATAACATGACTTTATTACCACAGGCTGCCGTGACTCATGTTTTAGTTGTTGTACTTTCTCTAGCTAATGTATATCAAAGGTTCGCACAATATGACAAACAAGCTTTATTTTGCTAAAGCGGAGAAAATTGTATGGTTTCTGTGTAATGTTGGAAAGATCTGGGAACAGAGATTCTTTTTGCTGTTGAGTTTCTGCATTGGAAATGTTTCCATACTGCAATTCAGGGTGAGGCAGTAGCATTGGCCGTAACTTCACTGAAACATTAGTGAAGGAAATATCCTCAAAGTAGTGTAATTTCCATTCAAATATTTATTTCAGTGTATATATTTTGTTCTTATTTATAGAAATTAGTATGAACCCAGTCTATCACTTTAGATATCCAAAGCAACATATTCCTTAACAGTCGCTTCATCCCATGCCCAGTAATCATCATACAAAGAGCAACCCATACTTCATTCATGCTTCCCTGCCCTTCCTTCAACTCCTGAAAAGGTTCAAAGGAGAAGAGACGTTTTCCAGCATGCCCTGAGGGAGAAAATAATCCAGGATTAAGGTCAGGAGCAATTTCTAAACTTGAGGAGGGCACATGACAAACCATTTTCCTCCAGTCCCAGAATTCAGATAGGTATAGCTGCAATTTCAATTCTTCCACAGATGGGCACTGAGGTACAGTGCTCCGAGTGCTGAGTAAGCAAAACCCCCTTACTTCTTCAGGCCAAATGTTTCTTTAGGAGTGGTATTTGTTTAGATTGTCCAGGACATCTGAATAATTGGAGTTCTCTGATACTTCTATTCCTCACCAGGCTAAAAAATATGCAAACTGTAAAGGAAAAGATATTATAACCTTAATATTACTTACTTGCATTATTTATTTGTACCCTATTGCTGTTTGTTGTTTTTATAACTTCAGCTTAATGCAAAAAGTACTTTTCAGGTAGTATCCATGCAAGCAAAATCCCTCTGGCTCATCCAGGTTTTGCTTGAATAAAAGTAAAGGAACAAGTCTTTCTCCTCTTAGCTTGAACTGCTCCATCTTTGCTACATACCCTCAGAATCTATATGACAAACAGTGCTATTATAAACAGAAAAAACTACCTACCGATAGTTAAAAGGATGCAAGCTTAGAGTATTGGATTTGTCACGCTGGAACTTAGCCCCAGTGTATTTCATCTGCTCTCTGACAGAGGCCTCATCAAGATGTCTCTGCAGAAAGCAGTATCATCACTCTCTGTGACTACAAAAATTCTCCAAAGTGCATCTGATCGGTGTTTATTCTCACAGAGTACTTGGGATGGAGACACATGAGTGACTCTAACCAGAAGCGCGTGAACAACAAGAATATCATCAGCCAATTTTCCTTTCTCTTTACATTGTTTTGTTGTCCCAGATCTCATAGCTGAAACCTGCTTAGTTAGACAGATACAGTTGTTAGGGATTTACAGAGAATGTCTAAACACTGTATGGCATCACTTAATCTGTATCAATTCTCTCGACATTTTTCAGAAAGGGTAGAAGCTTAGCTTTACCTCAGCACGAGAGATGGCCTTCAGCTTTCGCAAGCCCTGTCTGAGTGTCTGTCTCATACGTGAGCCCCCAGAGAGCACTTTCTCTTCTTTCATCCTCTGATTTCCAGCTGGTATTCACTGCAATTTAGCTTCTAGGAATCCCATCTATAAGAGTGAAATGACTACACTGAGAGTTTTAACTTGTTTTTCTACCTGCATAACCCAGCTGACAAACCTCTGTGTTTTATGAAAACACAAATGCATGTAGCAAAGTATGTGTGTCCAACATTGACTTTGTTTATTTTCTGTGACTATGTTTCACTGAAATTTAGGTACTAAACACTCGGTTTGAATCCAGGCAGACAGAGGCATGCACTTATACATTTTTTATTACTACAAAAATAATTTTCTTACATCTTGATCCACTTCCTAATCTTACAAAGACTTTCTATGTAAAAGATATTTATTTTTAAGCTAAATTTCATCCATCTAACATGTAAGGATTTATCATAAACATAGCTTAAAATAACTGGCAAACAAAAACATACCAGCCCCCCTCTCAGAAAATAAAAATAAATCAGCAATATGTATGTTGGCCTGCATTAATACAGGAGGACTTCCATCATTCCTCACTGCCCAGTGCCTCTTCCTCGACAGGATCTTTTCCCTACCTCTGCTGCCTTCCAGTGGCTCTCTTGCCTTTCAGCTGTAACCTACTCTTAACTGCGTTCGTTTTTTCTTCTAGGATCTTTGGTCCTTTAGCTATATTCATAACTCTTGCTTTACCCTCGTTTGCCGTATTTACCTTATGATGAACATTGAGAGTGGAGGTTACACACGCTTCTCCCAACTTCCCCTTTCAGTTCTTAATTTGAACTGTTTCTTTATAGAGGAAATTGGAAGGAGCTCAGTTTCTGGAATACTTCTAAATGGTCAAACATCCCAACAGTTCAGATATCTCAAATTCTTGATGTATCTGGTAGTCCTCACTGTTATTTCTTTGCCATTCTTCTCTACAAAAAAAGAGAATTATTCTACTTCTGGCTACAAAAAGCCTCTTCTTTGAGTATCTTCCCAAGTACAGCACCACTCCTCATCTGATCCAATGGAAACATCACAGTGGCATTTATCAAAATGTGTAGCATGGCTGAGAACTTCTTTCAATACCATTAGCGATCCCCCAGCTTTGTTCCACACTTCTATTTCCTGCATCCACTTGGGAACAACCACCTTAACAAGAAAACCCAACTCTACAGATTTGTCTCTTCCTGATACTTGTGTGAATGACTGCCTTCTTTCAGACTGCAGATAAGATAAACTTCTCAGAACAGGAAATTTTTTACTAACGAAAGTGTATGAACAGTGTAACTCTCCTGATGAAGCTCCGACAGGCTTCATTATGCAGACAATACAAGCTATTAAAGCAGAAAAACAAAATTAGCTCTTATATCATTCAACTGTGCCTGTGCCAAAACAAGAAGTAAATCACTGAAGCTGTGTGTTATGCATGAGGTATACAACATTGTTGAAAATTGATTTTTTTTTTAAGTGATAAAAGGGAATTTGCACAGGAGTGAGATGTGATTTTAAATTCTTAGCCTAATATCATTGCTAATTTTAATTGCTATTAGAAGAACCTTGTTTTCCTCTAAGGCATTATGTAAAGAATCATTCTAGCCCAAATATGCATGGGAAATGTTTAAGGGCCGTTACAGAACAAACAATGAATATGAAAGCAACAGCAGTAAACTAGCAAATATCCCTAGCTATGATGCCAGGACTTGGCTGTTTAGCTATCAAGCAGACATTAACAGATGACAGATAAGTAATTATTCAACAAAGTTGGATGAAAAACACTTAAATGTGTCCAAACAATAATGCAAAATAAAATCCAAAATTTGATGAATGGGAAAAATTACACGTAACATAACAACATAATTTCTGTGTAATATTCTTAATTATGAAATATTAACATTTCAGCATGCGAGGTTTTAGCAGCAGTTTGGAATCCCATTTATGAAACCACGTCCCACACATTCACATATAATTGGATCCGTGCAAAAGATTCCAGCCTGTGCTGAGAACAGACTTTGGTGCACAGTGCCTAGCAGGGGAAACGGCACAAAGGCCATTGCATCCTGTATCTTGCCTAGGCACTTTTCTGCTCAGAAGCAGAGCTGTCCTGTATAACAATAGCAACAGCCAGAAGCTCTTATCACCTTACAGGAGGTGACCTTCGCAGGAAGGCAGAAAGGGTCCTTAAAGGCACACCCTTTTCCTCTTCTGACCTCAGGAAAGCCGTGCCCGTTGCTGAAGGGAGAGAAATGACATTGCTCAAGGACAACGCATGGGATCCCAAAAGTAGCGCCTGCAAGAGATACTGGCACGTAGATAAAATGGGGTGCTTTGCAATGGATGGGGATTTTAACACATCAAACTAAAACATATGAAATTACAGCGAAAAAGGGAACGTTATATTTAAGTAGTATGCAAGTAAGTGTGATTCAATGATTAAAAAAGTATTAAAAAGCGAAACTAGAGCTGGCTGAACATTCAACTAAAAACAGTGGAGGGATGCAAGCAGGAAGATATTGATTAGTGTTGCTGAAGATGTAAGCAGATGCTGTGTTCACTGAAAAAATAAAAAAACAAATAACAGAGAGCAAAAATATTTTTAATCAAATTTTCTAAGCAAGTGTAGCTTTTTCATAAGGACGGGAATTGGAATAAACCAGTGCATCTAACCAAATCCAGCATCAAAATCTTGATCATTGTGACGGCAGAGGCTCAAATGCCTTCTTCATAAGTATCTCCTGTAAAGTGTATTACTAAATGAGGGAATATGGAAGCAGGAGAAAAAGAATACAACACAGAGTCCAGCTCAATAGCTGAGGCATTCTCTAATAAAGGACCACATTTGTGCTATTCTGCAATACAAACTCAGAGAACTATCCAAAGTAGACAGATTTTAGGGTAATTTGTAAATCAATTACTTACTTGTTAACACTGTTATGAAGAACACTTTGGACATTACACAAACATTTGCCCGCAACAACAACCAATTTGGGTTTAATAGCAGAAAAGTGCCTGTAGCCAAACAAACATGCAGGCCATATGTAGAACAATTTCACAAAACTAATAACTATATTGAGTCAATTTTTAATCAGTTAATTTGAAGAAAAACGATAGTTTAAAATGTCTCATGAGACATGTCAGCACTAGAATTTTTGCTGTATGCTCTGTGTTCTAACTGGCAGGAACAATTTGGTCATAACAATTACATTTTAATTAGCAACAAAACAAGGAGGCAATGTAAGAGACATAATGACAAGTAGGAACAACAAATCCTGGCACTACAGTCTGAAAAAGAACAAATAGAAAACATAAAGTAGTAGTCATAGTAGTCACAACACTTAATTTTGAAATATTTGAGGGAGTGAGAACAAAACTGAATATTGGCATAAACATTTTTTTCTGATCGAGCAACATAAATCTTTTTGCGAATAAAAGGATGGAAAAATGTTTAGACTGAGTTGGGTTAAACACAATATTTTTAGGTCATGAAAACATCTGATTTACATTTTTTGTCATAAAATGCTATTTGTGTATAAATACAGACTGATTGGTAATGGCTGGAAAAGAAGTCTGTATGCTAACTCATTAATTACTTATCACGTATTAACTTGGAATTGTAGTTAACTACTTCAGAATTTTTCTAATGAAAGGTTACCTATATTGTTTGACATGGATATGCATATTTTCTGCCACCATTCATTGCTCAGTGCTTTGCGTATTTCATAGGAATATAAGATTGGAAGCCCCCCCCCCCCCAGTCACTAAATACATTCCCTGCTGACAAAGACAACCATGTGAATAGTTTGCTATCATTCAGTTATTATTAGATACATTAGACAGCTTCCTTTTTCTTTTTTTAATAATATTGTCCAGGGAAGCTCTGTAAGTCTCATTATGTTAGGTTCACTGCCAATGCTCATGAACAAAGGGAAAAGACGTACAATAAAAACAAACCCAGTTATCTTTTAACCACATGTGTATTCCTGGCATGACTGATGTCAATGGGTGCCTTGCCATTTGTGTGGGATTTCACCCTACAATTATACAAAGGGGGTTTTCTCACTCTTTAGGGCTTTTCTCATGTAGCAATCAGAAGCACGAGAGCAAGGATGGGAATATAAAGCTAGATCCATAAAAAGATCAGGGTCAAGGATTTACACACTGAATCTAAAAATCACCTACCTGAAGCCCTCACTCAGCAGCTCCTTGCTTGAGAAAGGCCTAAAGTTTCCAGATACCTAAATTTTGCCAATGTCTGGGGCACACCCAGAATTGCTTATGTGCTCAAAGGGAATTCCCAAATTATAGAAGTGCCATTGCCTTTCTCCCTTGTGAGGCCATATGCGACTCATGTTCTTAGGCAAAAAAAAAAAGCTGTTTCTTCTCCAAAATTAAGAAGAAATACTGTATCTTTTGTCCTCACCTTTTAATGTCCTCATCATTTATTAAAAATATAGACGATGACTTGAACTACATCACCCACTTCCCAGGGGAATATATCATCACAATTTCTCAAAAATTCCCTCAATTAGTCTGCTTAAACTGTCTCCACTTTGCATATAGCAATTTGAGAGGAGTTCAAAGACTGGCAAGAACTGAACAGTCTTAAGTCCATTCAACTATTTCATACAGTACGCAAAAGTTTCATCAGAAGAAACTGTAAAACCGACACCCAACTCTCCCCTCACTGCCACATCCAAAGATGGAAGAACAAGCCTGAACACGGCAGTGAGTGTTTCACAACACAGAATAAATTGCATTGGATCTGCCTCTCATCTGCTTTAGCGATTTCTGAGAAAGGACACCTAACGTCCAGAGAGAGTTACTGAAGATGGAGAGCCTTAGCTTTTTATGGAGTGAGGCTTATGCTCACTTGGGATTTCTCGCTATCATTGCATGCCAACAAGTGGCTCCTATAGTCCCCACCCTTGCATACCTAACTAACTCTCCCTATATATATATATATATGGAGATATATATAAGGATTGCTTAACTGTTGATTTCTCCACATTGAAAAGATGATCCCTGAAAATTCTTTAACTGACGAAGGACACAGGCACAGAGAACAAAAGAAAATAGAATTTCTTCCTCTTTAGCTCTAAATTACTAACCTTACTGATCAAATGGAATGTAATAACGCCAGTGTGAAACTGGACTGTTAAAATATTTTCCTGGGGAAGTAATACTTCTGGGACTTGCATAAATGTTCTTGTATTCATGAAAACATGGAGTTGATGAAGCACTTTTGGACTGAAAATCAGTATTTCCCTTACACAGAATAAGTCATGCAGACTCTCTTAACCAGTTGCAAAATAAGCAAAAAATGTCAGCTTGAAAATACGTTTGAACTGACAGGCTAAGGTAAAAGATGCTTGCATTTGCTGTCTTTTGAACACAAAATGAGGCTTCCACTTTCCAGCAGATAGTGATTTTTCTTATACATTTCATTGTGTTGTGCATTGGTATTGCTGAGGTCACTTTTACGCAGCTGCTTTGTGGCAAGAGGAAGGAGTTCACAGCCTTCCTCCTTGTGAGTTTTCACTTGTTCTACAAATGTCACACTTTAAAACAAAAATCTCCGTCATTACACCTGAACTTTCTGTCCCACGATTTTATCTCTGACTGTGGACATCTTGGCTCTTGATCTCTTGTTTCAACCTTAATTAAATGGAAAACAATTACTCGGGACTACCCAGCTATCTGGAATGTTTCCATACAGAGATCTGAAAACAGAAGTTTTTTCTCAGTCTGGCTCTCACTTCTGTTGCTTTGAAGCACAATGGAGATAAATTATTTTCTGTTCTCTGTCCATCACATAATATTTGAGAGCATGTCAGCTTCCTGTAGCATTACCTGTACTGGCACACACAGGCTGTGAAAATGGTTACAAGAGCTGGCAGAGCAAAACTTACAGTGAAGAAGAGTCAAGGATGTTCTTACACATGGCACATAGTGCTAGAAAATGGACCAAACAATTCTCAACATAGCAAAGACATTAACAAACCCTCCTTACCCATGTTGATATTAGAGGCTTTTTGCTTTCCTGATCAATTAATCCTTTTCAAAGCTGTACCATCAAAAAAAAAGCAATTGTTAACTACTGTTTTATTAAATGATAACTCTAGATAGACCATTCCTTCAAAAAGCAGATAATGAGGTGGAGGTGATTTGTAAGATATAAATACAAATATAAATACAATAAATACAAACACTCCTTATGCCTACCATGTTAATTTGGTACACCAACATGTGCCTCATTTAAACACTTCTGAACACTTCTAAGCACTTATGAAAACAAACAGGATATGTTTTCTAAGAAAGCAAAAAGGAAAAGCTGAAAGACTGTATTTCATTATCGCCAAACCAGAAGGTGCAAAACTGGTACAATGCAAAAGTCAGAAGAGTTGCTCTGATCTAGGTTTCTGAGAAGCAATCTGCATTTCCCAGATCTTGGGATGGGTTGAACTAGATCGTTTTACTGTAGTAATGAACCCCCTCCCCAAAAAGACCAAAAAGACTTTTAAATTCAAAGAAGTCAGTTTTGCTTAGCAAACTGAATCCTTTGGTTTTTATACCCAGGAAACCCAAAGTGATTCAACCAGGCAAAATAGAAATTTTTAAGAGTTTATAAACAACTCTCTCTTTGTCTTCCGTACCTCGCAGAGGGGCCTTCTTGTGTCCAGGCTTTGTGACAGCCCGTTCAGTGGCCTTCTGGACCAAAGAAAACTGCACAGTCTCCTGTGGATCCCAGGAAATTTCTCTTTTCTTACCTACGGATGCTCCCTGTCCCTCTTGGAAGTCTCTCAGCCTGAGCAGCAGCTCCCAGCTCATGCTGCAAACCTCTGTCTGCTCTTCTCCCACCGGTTCCAGTCACTGGAACCTTTGCTCTCCAGCTGTGCCCAGATGTTCCCATGGGAAGGAACCATCTTCCTCCTTCTTCAGGAAGTCTCTCTGACTCAGCCACTGTTTTACTTTTTTCCCAATGCACAAGCTGAGAACAAACAAACCAGACAGATTCTGCCCATAACGGTCCATTGCCCTCTGTCAATATTTTTCCACTTGTACAAGAAAAAGAGAGGAAAGAATTACTGGAAATAAGACAAATCACTAAAGGTTGTTACAAGCTAAAAAGTGTATTAAATGGCTGGAGATATCCATTCATTTATCTGCCAAAGGACAGAGCTGTCTGCCCTCCCCAATTTTCACAGTATCTTCTACGTTGTGAGCATTGCAGGTCAAGGCTGTCATGCCATTGTACAGCAGATGCATTAAGGTCTACGCTTGCACCAGTCCTGTTGATCTATGGTTTTGATGGTTTCTTGTAACAACAGCAAAGCCTTTGGTCAGCAGCTTTTGCTGTGTCGGCACCACCACTGTGGATCCACCAGTGGGAGAACTTTGGCCACCAGTGCAATCGGAGCAGACAGACTTTTTGTCCACCTTTCCTTATGCTCATTCCGCTTTAGCACTGTTTGGCCTGCACCTCCTTCAGACCAAATGTGCTGTCACTCAACCCATGAACATAATTCCTGTATTTGGGTTTTTTTTCAGTTCAAAGTGTACTCACTGGCTGACAGTGTAATACTAGTGCTATGCAGCGTGTCCTAGAGAGTGATACGATGGGATTTTGGGACACGAGCAGGTGTTGGATATGTGTCCTGGCAGACTAAGTCAGATTCAGTGCAGCCCTCTGCCAAACCGTGGGGGAGTTACTGTAAAGCAAATTATCAGCTGGGGCTGGATTTATGTTTGGATGAAACAATTGCCATCTTCCGAAGGGAGGCGGGCATGATGGCTCATCAAGGAAAATGAGGCCCAGAAATGGAAACAAGGAACAAGCAAACAGACAGTGTGAGAATACCTTCACGTTCCCCAACGCTAATTAGTGCAGGCCTTCCTTGTGCCCACGAGGCAAATTCATACACTACAAGAAAACCTAAGTCCTAACTACCTCTGTCACACGTCTTCCATCTCACATCAGTCCTTGCAGCCCTCCTGCAGGATGACAAAATCCCAGGGCAGCCCCGGGGCGGCAGGACAGAGCCTGGCAGACTGTCCACCCCATCTCACCCCATCCAGGAGCAGCCGGGGGGCAGCGGGGCAGCCCCAGCCCCAGGCATTGGGCACCTCCCTGGGGACGGGCCGAGTCCAGGCTGGGACATGGGCCCACGGGTGGACCCAGCTTGGCTGTGGGGAGCTGGAGAGCGGCCCTGCTGCAGCATTGCTGGGGCAGGGGCTGATGGCCCCAAAGGGCTGACAGGGGGTCCTGTGCTATGGGCAGGGTGGGCAGGGACAGGCAGGGCTGGCAGTGCCTTCAGGCAGGGACAGAAAGGAGCCTCCAAATGTAAGCTTTAGCTTCATATAACCCTTACTTCAACCTCAACCCTACCTTCAGCTGTGGCCAGGGAATAAATTCTTACTGTAAAAGTGAACACAAGCGCTATGGATAAAGACAAAGTGTATTCACCAGCACCTCTTTGACAACAGGGCAGCCCTGCAGCCCTCAGCAATCACCAGCAACTGGCAAGCTTTGATGCTCACACCCCAACCCGAAACCAAGCCCTGCCTTTAATGCTGGGCAGCTGACAAATTCAGGAATTGAAAAACACAGTCAGCCACTGCTGACACTGATGCCCTTCCTAAATCTGAAGCATTAGAGAAAATCAGCCGTAACTTGAGCTCTCAAAGGTTTCAATTCCCAGACCCTAACCCTAGCCATACCCCTATCCCTAATCATAATTATACCGATGAGACTGCCACTTACATTAACAAACAGAGCTTCAACACTTCTAATGCTCTGCAATATAAAGATCAGCAATCAAATGGGGTCTAGGCTATCAAACTCTCACCCTGACTCTGACTTTAATTCGTGGCACGGGTTCCCTTTCATCAGTGAAAAAAAAATGATGCATTGCCCCCTAATGATCAATTCTCCTTTCTACCCCGGAGGGCCCTACAAAATGCCATAACAAACTCGACTCTTCAAATATTGGTTTTCCAAATGATAACTTGTAAATTCAATCTTAATTATGTTTAATTAGATATGGCCTCTAATTCCAGTAATATCTTTAAGAAATTGGCCTTTCCACACATGGGCAGACCTTACATAAGAGGAGAATACTGTAGTTTTGAAGCTTTAGATTTCTAAGCTCCAAATTTACTTCCAACCCTGAACCTAAACTTAATTATTAGCAGAAGCCCCTTCTAGTGTTCTCCCCTATATTATATAATCATTTTTGAAAGCTATTATTTTACAGTAATTATTACTATAAATAAATGTTAATAAGTATTAATTCTTTCTGTCTTTGTAAATCATACCAAGTGCAAATACTAACGCAAAATTTAATGATATGAATGAATTGAAGGAAACCCAGAAGTAAATGAGAACATAAAGCATTGGCCAGTCCGACTGTTTTCTCTATTTGTAGTTATCTAGACCCCCTAGAATGCAAAAATTAAAGAGGTTCCTTTAAGCATTAAGCCCAAAACTTTAACCCTAGCTCCAGTCCTAATATTAACCTCAACACCAGCAGTAAGCACAGCAATGACAGTGAAAGAAAAGCATATTCCCATAGAGAAACACGTCATCTTTGTGTTTCCCTAGTCGCTGGGGAATCCACCCATAAACTGGGAACAGTAAACTTTAGGTTCACCATAGTCAGTACAGCTGTATAAATCTAGTTTCTACAAGACAATGATGTAGAGCATTGATCTTTTCCAAAATCTGCCCACTTCCAACTCTTTCGTAATAAGATGCAGCAATGATCTGGGCCCTTAGGAAGGAATGTGTCAATAGGAGAGAATACCTCTTAACTCGAAACCTAACCTCAGTCCTAAATTTAAAGCAAGTTAGAGCCTTAACCTAACACATAGCCCACCACCAGTCCTAATCTTAGCCATAACCCGGTATGCATCCAAACAACAAAATACACAGCATTTGCCTTTGCCAGCATCTATTACTTTGTCTTCTGAACTCTGCAAGCCACAGAGAATAGATTATAAACTGGAGTCTTGAAAATCCAGTTCCAAACCCTATGTCTGACCTTAATTATTTGCAGGGTTAAGTCCATAACAACAGAAAACACCCAGCCTTCTACCCTGTCATCACCTGCCCTCTTCCTAACTGTCAGACCACCAGAATAAAGACATGGACAAATATCTTGAAGACTTGAATTCCCAAACCCCAGCTCTAACACTTGCACTAATTAAACATATGTAAATAGTAAAGAAGGACATAGAGCATTTACCCCTTTCTGCCATCTTCCTGGTTCTTCACTCCCATGAGAAAACCAAAAACTCCAATTCTCTCTTGTACTCCCAAACCTCAACTCAAAACGTACCTTGAAGCTTAATGTTAGCTAGCACACCCAAACAAGCAATGGCCCTTTCTAAATTGTCTTCTTCTGGACGTGCGGGACCTAGAGCTTTACACTCTGACTCTTACACAAACCATATACCACTTTTTAATTATTTCCAGCAGATAAATGTGCAGATTGCAAATTCCTGCAGATTTGTCCCAGCAGATTAAGAAAAACTGGCCCCATTAGTCTTTATTCTCCTCCCACCTATATGAGACCTACACAATACTGCAATGCACTTGGCTCCTGAATCTTCAGAAGCTCCAAAGTTAACCCCAGTCCTGATTCTACTTAATGGTTGGGACCTATATCCAACATAAAAAGACACATTAAAATATTCCCTTTTGTCAGCATTTGCCCTCTTCCTAGTTCTGAGGGACTTAATATTGTCCATGTTGACAGAACCAGGGAAAATAATAAAATATGACATTTCTTTAGTTTATGATCAACCGAGGTCCAGATAAATAGGATTTTTTAAAAATAAATATCTCTTTTTGGCAAAGATTTTTCACTGTTTCTTCCCCTAGACAGTCTGCATTGTCAGCACCTCATTAGAATGAGCTGGATGGTAAAGAAAAATGTTTTAAATGAATACATTTCACTGAAAAGTTGATAACTACTGAAATCAACTTCTTCAGCTAATATATCAAGAAATATATGTTAATCCTTTCATTAATTTTTAAACATAAATTAATATAATGCTCTACAACCTCAAGAATTTCTATGCTACAAATTTAAAAGTGCTCTTCACCAGAAATGATAAAAGGAAAGCATGATACCAAAACCATTCGGTGACTAGAAGTTTAATTTTTGCAGCAGCGGCTAGGTTGTCAGTGCTAACGTTTTTAAGTTGCATACTTGATGCAAGTTCTCCACCTAGTGGAGTAATTTTTAATGCTCCAAAGGATCACAATTCCTTGCACGTCATCATTTTTATTTCTGATTCACTTAAGGAGTAATAGCAACAGTTTCCTTATGCAATATTTTATAAAAGTTAAGCTATACAATAAATTTTTCCAAAATTAAAATTCATTTCACACAGCACCTGAAATATTTATAATAGCTTAGGAAAACGTAAAGGCCAAGAGAACTATGAAAGAAAACCTAGTCACAACAATCAAACTGTATCCACAAAACTATTTGAACAAAACAACCTCAGATATTTTGTTCATCTAGGTTTTGGTAGTTGAGCGAAGTTCTATTTTTAGAAAATCCTATATGCTTCACAAGTACTAACAACGATCATATTTTAAAGAAAATTTTAGAGCAGGCAACATACCTGCTCATATAGCATCGACAAAACAAACCCATCCAGGTGCCAGAGTAAAAAGCAATTTGAACAACTTATCATGGGACACAGTAAATTCCAAATCACTTGAAGTTCTTACTTTGAGGCTGGGTGGGACTGTAAAATATGTATTCTGGTCTGACCATGTACGTATGTATGTACGTACATTATGCAGGAATCCTGGGGGAAAGTAGAAGGAGCATTGGCATGTAGCAAGTCCAACCAGATAAATATAATCATCCACCCTGCTTAAACATAATAATCATTATATTATCCCTCCCTGTGATTACGAAGAACAGTCTCTTGGAAAAAAAAAAAAAAAAAGGTAAGAATTGCTCATACAAAATACACATCTCAGCCTTATTAAAACTTAAGCTGGCTCCCAGCTCCAGTACCTGTAATCACAGCTGTAGCACACAGCACAGAGAACTAAATGTCCCTTCAGGTAGGCTGGTCCTCAGCCACTTAGGGAGACAAAGGTCAAAACAGAGGATATGAATTTCACCTCCTTTCTTGCTGGCGACGAGTGCACTCCTAAAGCAATTGGTGTAATGCACTGTGCTCCTTGCATGACACATTACTTAATAATTGCATGGCTGCATTTCAAGTCACCTTCAGTTCACAGTAGTTTTTAGTTGTGACTTGACAGCAAGAGTGGGTTACAGTTACCCTGTACTTGAGATAATGAAGGTATAGATTATAGTAGAGAGCCCACATCAGACAAAAGAGGTCACACGTCCTGACTCGATACAGATCAACATTATAAACTTGATCTCATATAACATGAGCATCACAAAGGTGCCTTGACTTGTTCAGTGCACTTACCAGAACTCAATTTGCCAGTATTGGAGATCATATTCCCTTGAGCTGATGAAGTTCCAGTTTAATCTTTCTTACTGTATGGGCTGACTCCACCAGGGCACCAAGTCTTGCAGATGCAGGTAGCCTTACTTGGGTAACCTAGCTCTCAGCCAGCGCACCGTCCCACGTGCACGCTACGCTGCTGGCACAGCAGCAGCAGGCAGATGTCCCTGCTGCACGGAAGGGGAAACTGAGACAGCAGGAGGCTAAGACTTATGTGAACAGATCGCAAACAAGCAGCAGTGAAGGAAAGAGACTTAACTGAAATCTTTTCCTGTATGCTAATAACACGTAGCCGTCAAAAACTGCATTATCCTTCCAAGCAGGAAGATAGTACTTAATCCAGCACAAAAGATTTCTTAATGCTAGATTAGGCAACATAAACACAGTGTCCCGCAGGGTATGACACAAGGCAAGAAAAGACAGGAGAGTTTCCTTGTGATCACGGGACATACACATGTAATACTGTCTTCTACAGGGCCCAAGTTTCAATTGTGGCACAAACCTTAGCACGTGAGTTTTGTTGTATTTACTCTTTCTTAAAGACAAACTAAAATATGGAGTTATGTAGCTTGTGGAGTTGTGCAGCTTTTTTTTTTTAAGTTACTGATCACCCTGAGCTCCCGCCAAATTTTGGCCACCCAGAAGCAACTTCAGTACACCATTTACTGTGACTCTAGTTCATGATCCATCACCAAGAGCAAATCCCTCTTTCTCATTTCTGGAGATCAGAGTGCAGGCTTTAAAAGCCCAGCAGCTCTTGCATGGAAACAAAAGGGCTAAATTGCAGAACCCACCACCATCACCTCCCCAGCTGGAGCCTGTAAGGAATACAAGTGTATAGCACAGGTTAGGAGTGGAGCTAACAGGCCCCAAATGGCTGTGCTAAGAAAGGTCCTCACCTCCTCAGCAATTTTCACTGTAAACATTTCACTTTGTTTTCAGCGCACAAGGGGTAAATTTTGTGACCCCTCTCATTGCAGAGGGCTGCTTAGGGAGCTGGGGCTGCCTGATTGCAGGCTGAGTTAGCCAGCGTGTGTGCGTGCCCTAAGCCTACCTTCTGGCCCTTGGCGTGTTCCAGTAGTCATTTGCATGGTTGAAATCAAAGAATATTGCTTAACAAGAGCTGCCAAATACTAGGGTGCAAATACCCCAAGCACAACGACAACGAAAGATCAGACTTAGTAACTAAGTCAAACCATATGAGCAACCTGGTTGAAGCAGGAGGGCAAAATTCATCACCCCTCTTCACTCTTCTCCTGCCTGGAAACATGTCTTCTGCTCCTCAGTTGTAGCTACCCTGGCCTTTTGCCAACATACTCCTTTTCAGTTTTTCTTCTTCAGCGTCCGTAGTCTACCGATTTCATCTGCTACACCTGCTTATAAGTTCCCTTTATTTCTTCCTGAGAATCAATAAATATTACTGCCCTTTAGCGGCAGGAAGATAGACTGGGTAA
Source organism: Nipponia nippon (assembly GCF_047370975.1). Lineage (NCBI taxonomy): Eukaryota > Metazoa > Chordata > Aves > Pelecaniformes > Threskiornithidae > Nipponia > Nipponia nippon. The sequence continues at coordinate 40,692,873 of NW_028262290.1, read as the reverse complement.
TGATGTTCCCTGCTTGCCACGTTCCTTCCACTGAGATTGCAACAACAAGGTTTCTGGTAATGAGCTAGAAAACCTCTGCAATATTCTTCCATCCTGCTCTCCACAAAGGAGGGGGTTCACGTGCTGCATGTATATATTCAAATAAGTCCCAAAGTTTTGTAGTCTGACTGAAATTAGTTTGTTATCTGAAAGAAAACTGACCTTATGTTCCTTGCTAAAATGCAAATAACCAGAAGGGGAAAAAGATACCCTCAGACATTTGAAAAAATACCCGTTAATCGAGGAGTATGCCTTGATTTTTATATGTGTTCATGCAAGGGTTGCTGAGAAGTTTCTTGATACTGAGAAGCTAGTAATTTATAAGGATGTAGCTACAAGGCGCTGTTTCAAGAGTAAGAACTAATGGAGGTGCATAGCTCTGAGTTTTTTTTTAAATTCCCTCATGGAACTGCATGACGTTTTCAGTACACCAGCAATGCAAACTGAAGGAATCAAAATTACGTTCGGGAGCACAATTCAGAGCTCCTACCCTGCCAAATTTCATCTTGCCTACCACGAACTGCTCTGGTGCTAGGATTGTAACAAATTTTAAAACAATTATTATGGAAAGAAATACTTTTTACTTGTCATGATCAAAAAAAAAAGGCTGAATTCTTCTGTGAAATTTATGCAAAAATACCCCTATGAATCAGAAAACGTAACTGAGGCAAATGGAAGTTTCTAGAAGTGATGAACACATGGAAATATTGACTAACATTGTTAGTCAGACTTGCAACTAATGCACCACAGTATGCAAGCTTGCTATGTTTACTTTGGAATAAGGTCACAATTATCTATAATTCACACTATTATCAACACTGGTGCCCTTTTGGGTTTGGCTTTTTTTTTTTAAGTTATATTAAATTAAGCTGGCATCTGGTTTTGACTTTGGACCTACTTAGTACTTTCTTAATAGAATGGCAGATTCTTCTTTCTTAATTGCAGTTCATGAAAGGATCCCTTAAAAAACTTGTGCTATTACAAGAACACAGCTCACTGTTAGAAAACATATATTCAGGTATCTACAGCTGAAGGCAATTTTCTGCAGATTGCCACTGTGCGGCTACAGGAAGACAGGGAACATTTCTTCATCATAGTATCATTATAATTAGGGTCATACTGGACACAGAATAAGTATCCCTTGGGATTGGACAGTGATTCCAAATTCTTTTTTTTTTCCTAAAGATGATAAATGCAAAACATTTTAAGTAGCTGTTGTTCCTTTTTTATCTGGGGTACATGGACAAAATCTGTCACATTGTTCTTTTATGAATTGGCCATTTACTGAGTACTTCAGAAATTCTAAAATGCCTTTCACAGGCAGGCGTTGTTTGTTGGCACGGATTATATTGAGAGTTATGATTGTGGATATCGTGGGAGACGTGTAGTCTATTTATGTGTATGCGACTTGTTTTTTTCCTCTCATCTGTACCAGAATCCCTAACTGAAGATTACAAGAGAAGTTTTAGAAAACTGAAACTTTCGGCTTTTATTGGGTAGTACCAGATTCATCACTTGCTTGTTACCTGCTAAAATAAAGCCCAGAACACAAAGAAAAAGGTTGATTTCATATTTCCCACAGGAAAAATCGTGGCTCTGTATATAGTTCACGGAGCAAGACAAGCCAAACTATTATCTGAAGGAGCTCTCTGAATTGCTTTCTGAAGATGTCTGTCTTTCTCCATTGACTAGAGAGGAAACTTAGAAGGGCTGATGGCTAAACCTAACCAGGAAAAGTTAGATGTTTTGGGGAAGATTTTGATGTAAATTAGGATAGCCTCGAGGAAGTAACTATGTTAAGCTCTGAGTTTGTTATTGGGGCAACAACAGCTAAACATTTCTATTTGTAAGGCTGAGATCATCTTATGAAAACAGCAATGGAAGGCTTAGTTGGGCAAGGGGGTGGTTGCTATTGTCATGACATTAAGATTGTGATATGCAGATTTTTTGAATGTTCTTTCAATTCACAGTTGCAGTCTTACAGTTAAGCAAAATGGATTGCCATCCTGCCCTTTGAATTGGCCCTTCAAATCCTTGTGTTTTCCTGCCTCCCTAAGATAGGAAGAGATTAAGGGTGACTGACAGCAGAAAAAAATTATGCAGCCACATATATGTTAATCTTGCCATCTTTTCTGCAGGATTTGGAAGGAGAGGGATATTTATAACTGTTCCTTTGTCTTGCTTTTGGACTAGCCACTGATTTCCCAGCACCCTAGAAAACATTTCTAAAGGTCTGGGACAGAAAAATAATTCTTTCGAGACAACTAATCTCTCCATTCATGTCATTCATATGAAAGCAATTCTACACCCTTAATATTGGCCAGAATATTTGGTCTTGAGTCTCAGGCCAGGAAAAGACTGTGAGAGTCTGATAAACATTTCCTTTATCACAGTCTTAGCAAACCCAATTTAACGTAACATTTGAAATTAAATCGGTATACTTTTGCATGTTGACAAACTTGGGACAGCAGCCTGTTTCTGGCCGCAGGTTGCAAAGCTTTGTTTCGACCTCAAACACAACTAAGATCTTATCTGAAGGCCTTCTTAATTGAGAAGGGCTCAGAATCTTGACTTGTATAATCTGGCTACACAACTGTTACTAATTCGAAGATGTTAACCTGGTTTATAGGAGCTGAGATCCAAGCTTTTTTTAATAATAAGTTAAGGCCTATTCATTTCTCAAAAAGAATACTCCAAATCCCCTCTAACATTTATTCTACTTCATGTATTTTCGGTATCGTTAGGTCCCACTTTTCCAGAGTTTAGTCTCTGAATATTGTTACCACTGCATCTGAAACAGACCCTTCTCTTTGCCTATTCAACCCCACATTAAGTACCAAACCGGAAAAGTAATCTGCTACATATCCCTAACCACCATCATTTGTTATTACTACTTTTTTGAGATGGACATATTGGATACCATGACAACATATCCTGGACAAGAATGACAGGACTTACAGGGAACATAAATGAATGCACTTTGTTCACTTACAACTAAGTATGATCACTTCAATTTTTCACTTTATTAATATTTTACATACATAAAGATCCTTTTGTCCTAATGGATTCCAAAGCAAACCATTAAAAAAGGAATAGGAGCGATTTAGATATTACTCCCCATAATTGGATTATATGTTCCTTGCTTCTGTGTTAAATTACTGTAGCAGTTCAGCCTACAGATGACCAAAGTCTCTGATTTCTCAGTTGAGAAACAGTCTTTTCTTTGAGCAACAGACTTGTAATTGTAGCACAGAATTTGTCAAAAGATCCATTCTATCCTCTGCTGAATTAAACTCATAAAAGATGCAAGAACACATTTGTGCTGCTGATAGTGACAGTACTAGCTCTGCAGATGTCACTGTTGCTGTCAGTTTGCCCCACATAACTCAGGCAATCTTGGGTATCTTTCCAGAAACTAGCACAAAGCCTAATTCAGTCCTTCCCTTTAAAACGTGGCCTTTATAGTACATGGAATTATAGCAAGCAGGAAAAGGAGGATGCCATTTGGAGAGCGATTTCTAATTAATTTATATTTTCAATGTCTGAACTACAGTTTCAGCAAGCTATTGGTCCTTAATTTGGCCCTTTGGGGTTAAGTCCCTCTAGATCTCTGTCTTTGGAACATGCTCAGTGTGAAGTGCTGACTGGTGCACAACAAGGTTTTTGAAAGACCAATATTCAATTATATTTTAGAAGTTCTATGTTGTAAGTGGTTAGTGGGATAGCCACAGGACTTCTAAGGGGAAGCGAAATCATACTTATAAATGTTCTACTTCTTTCAGGATTGGAACTCAAAGAAAGAGGTAAAAGGGAGCAATCACAGGATTGTAGCAGTCATGTTCTGTTTGTTTTTCAGAAAATTGACAGGTAAGACAGGTACCCATGCAAGCTATGGTATGAGGGTTTTTACATGCCTCAAGTTAATGGATCTCTAGTTTTCAAATTGTCTCTTGTAACACTTAACTGGCCAGGCAGGAGAAGCTGAACTGTTAAGAGTCACACCTACCTGATGCAGATTCCTCTAGGAGAAGTTACTGTGGAAGATTTAGTTGCTCACAAGCATAATCTAATGAATAGCTGAAAGATTTTTGCATTGGGATAGGAGGACTCTTACATCAGCTAAAGAAAGAATATTTCAGAGAAGTCTTTAAGTATTATTTGGGGGGAAATGGCATAGAATTACAGCAAAAATCCATTCTCATGGAATCAAATATTAAATTACTTACAGAAGAAGAGCTAGCAAAATGGAAATGAACTTCAACAAGGGGAAAAAAAGAAGGATTCAGAAAAACTATAATGAAAAACTAAAATTGACATACTGTTCCAAGAAAGCATAAAGGAAACCATGTGCCAGTGGAAAATCTGTTAACAATCAGCAACCAAAACCAGAACAATTAAAATAGAACAGTTTAAAATCAGAGCTCCCTGTAAACGGACAGATAAGTCAGCTTTAACTGGTTTGGTTTATCATAATGAAAGTGGGAATTGACCAGGGTATCCTGGATAATTGAAAAAAGGGAGTGTTAATTCTGTGAAAGGTAGTATTTGGGACCGGTGGCTGAGATACAGGATTACAGAGGAGTATCATCCAAAATGCCATGCAGAAGAATAACAAGTGAACAGACACAAAGCAGAAAACACTGGCACCTAAAATACTGTGAATAAATTAGAATTACTGATTTAGTTGGAAAGAGAAGAGTAAAAGATGAGGTTTTGTGGGATATTGAAGCCCATGGGCAGATGATTTTCCATGGATATGCCCTAGAAAGTTTGGAGACTAAGGAAACAGTGTGTCTGACTGTTAGGAGACATAAATGTGTTAGAAAGTACAGAGGGAAATCTTATTTTAATTAAGCACAAAGGCTACTGAGTTAGTCATTAATTGTCCCCAACTGGACTGGGCAGTTGATCAATAGCTGCAATATTCCTGAAATTATAACCATAGTGCAGTACAGTATAGTAAGTAATATGGCTGCAGTTCACTAGTGTGGGATCAAAACAGACCTCGCTAAGAGTGTGGAATATGTTCTTCAACAGGTTGGCACTTGTGGACATCATACATTCCTATAATTTAGGCAGATTGAAAAGGAAAGAGAATGAATTGTCTCCCCAGAGAAAGTCCCTAATGTGGCAAGTTGGATTCATGGACCTGGTTATTGAAAATTTAACAGCAGTATTTTGGAGGAATGTTACTGCTCAGTGACGCAAGAAGAGAAAATAAAACATACTAACCTAAGTATTTTAAACAATTATACTGGCGTTATTTTAAAAAGACAAGACTGTTGGTAAGTTTACAGATATGAAATTGCAGTGGACGCTCAGCACGTACAGGTGGAATCTGTCTGGAAAAAGAAAGAATTTGTGTTTTGGATTAGCCAACACAGAGAACAGCTGCTCTGAATCAGCAGTAAGCCACTTATCGGACACGTACAGGAAAATAGCTTACAAAATACTCAAAGAACGACGAGTATTCAAACATTTTTGAAGGTTTAGACTGGATCCCTAGTCTGCATGTATATATTAAGAAATATGACCAGTAACCTGTAGAGAAGATGTATTAATGTCTTAGCTAATATACCAAATGATCAAGGAAAACAAAGAAGAATGATAAAGTATACCAAACTCAGGCTCTGAGGAACTGGAGAAGAACTTACTAGTATATAACAGATCTCTCAAGTCCAGGCCTTTCAGCAGGTAAATCTTGCTTCTCACTCTTAAAGCAAGAAAAAGCCTGCCATTAAGGGTTAACAGTTGAACAAAGTGTAGTCTTCTGTAGGCACAAAAATCCTACATGATAGGATTATCAAATATACATGAAGCCTGTAACAGTGGATAAAAATATCATGCATAACTTCAAGGTGAGATATGTATTCCAAATGTAGAATAGCCATACTGTTGCCATTGCTTTTAAAATTACCCTCTGCAATGGGTCAGCTCAAGAATTACTTTGCACGGGTGTTTTTTCTAGATAAAAGGCTGGCACAGTGCACTAAATTTCTTGGTGAAAATACATTTAATAACTCAAAATATTTAGTAATTACTTCTACGTTGTTAGGAATTCATTACTTATAACAAAAGTGACAAACTTTTAGGGAGGATAAGCTTAATCGCTTTTTTAAGTGAAAGACTGAATTCAGTTCTGTTACAAAATTTCTGCTGACATTTCATAGTAAATTCAGAAAAGAGTTGCTAATATAGCTGTATCCCATATACAGAGAATATTTATATAGACAATCCCAAACTCTGAGAATGTTTATATAAAGAACATAAGCAACATAACATCCATCTATCTCTGGGATAATATTCTACAACAGTACAGGAAGATGTCTTACCAAAGATCTAAATGATCTTGATTAATCTAACCACGGTCAAAACATCATCGCAAATCTGGCCCAAATATAAACAGAGACTTGGTCATTCCAGCTAGGGAATCACAGTAGATGATGGTGGCTTTATCCTTCTGCACACACAATTGGTTACAGAAGTACACACTTTCTACTGACTTATCTAGTTTCCATTGACTACATTTCTAATATGTTTGCATTGCCACCATTACTGTGGTATCTGAGCTCTTCAGTCTTTCTTGATCCTGATAATACTTGTGTAGTGCAAGAAAGTGCTAACCAGAATTTTTACCAAGACAACAGCACATCTATGGTAGAGCAGTAAATTCAAGTCGCTAGCTGATGTCCCAGTGCTTAAGCCAACTTTCCACGATATGGTCTAAGTAAATTTAAACTCTCCATCCTAAAAATATCCTACTTCCACTTTTAAGTGAAGTTTTGCAGCGAGAGAAGATGACAGCTTCTTTGCTGTTTCTGCATTATTTAACCAAGAAAATGTGACTGGGGCGATGGTAAAAGTGACCTTGAAACTTCTTTGTGTATAATAAAAGTAAATTTTGTAAAGTAGGACTCTCAATTAACATAGAATATTGCAAAAGAAACACTGACTTCAATAACCTATGCTAGCCTAAATTGTTTATTTTGACAGTCACTCAAGAAAGTGGTGTTGCAGCAATGACTGCTGACCTTCCTCAAGGTTTCTTCCACGAGTCAAAGCAAACTCTCCAAATACTGAGAAGAAACGCAATGTCAAAATAGTGTACTTCAGAATAACTGTCAACATGTATGACTAAATTAAATTAACCTGAACCGAAGATTAAATGCTGTTGTTCTGAAATGCATATCACCGTTTTTATTTATTGAGGGAACTGCACCAAGGTAACCTTGATAATTTCTGTGGACTTGGGGAGGAGGACACAAACATATGGCCCCTTAAAATCAGTGGTCAGCAGTCAGTGTTGGCCCATGGAAACAATGAAAAGCCAGTATTGTGTTAAATGAAACATCAGTAGTTTCAGTTTTAAGATTTAATATCTGAGGTATTGACAATGTTGGATACAATGGTTAATCATAAATCATCGTTTGGGGAAAGAAGCTCTATGTTCTGAAGTATCAAATCACATTTAACTGTAGTAGTGTTGTGCAGGTTTTTAATGGTTATCTCAGAATTTCTGTCTGCAGTTAGTAAGAGCATCCAAAGACTGAAATGGTAGCCTGTAGGAAACAACTGCAGTGCACTTAGATTTTAAAAGCCAATCATGTTATTCAGATCACTTTCATTGGTAATAAAATAATTACAGTAAAGCAGGAATAGGCTCCAGTGAAGACTAAACTACAGGGGTTATGATAGCTGCTATTTACAGAAGCAAAGCCTGGAAAGATTTTATGTAGCTATTATTCATACATATGATCATCTCAAACATTTAGGCTTCCTCAAGGGAGCTGGAGTTGCACTGCTTAGCCCTGAGTTAGTTATATAAATCTAAGCAGTCTATTTCTCATCTCTTTTAATTCAAATTCCTGGCAGTATAACTGTGAGAGTATATGCGTGCTTCTATACAATTTTAAAAACTATTTAACTGAAAATAGAAGACATTGCGAATTGAAAAAACAATACCTAGAACAGGCTGTTAGTTGTAAGACAGACATCGCTGTTTAGTATATGCAAAGCCAAGGCTGAGGTTTTTTTCCTTGATGTTCACAGATAGGTTTCTTGCTACTTAAACTCTCAATAATTCCTCTTTTAAAGATCCAGTATCACTTACCATGCCAGGAAAAGTATGTGAGCCAAAATGCATCTTCGGGGAGGTGTTATGCTGCTCTGAACAGTTGACTGTTCCAACATTTAGAATCTATGGTTCTGTCACTAGGTTACAGACAATGTTTAAACCTTTGGGATCTGTGAGGTTTTGATGGTAAATTCAGTCCAGTTAAAAAAAGAAGCCATTGGTAAATTTTATGTGGTTTCTTTCCTTTGTTTCTCAATGGAGGCTGCTATCATGTAAACTACTCCACAGCCTATTCTTAACCTTCCTGGAGTAACTGCAGCTCTAGGAAACGTTTGCATCCCACCGCAATCTATGCAGTTAAAGGAGCTAAATTATTCAGTGAAGCATCATTTCCATACTTCAAATCTTGGCTAAAGCCTGCTACTTAGAGGAAGACTCTACTAGAATGGACCATCGCACCCTAACTCCAGTAGCTCCTCTTTCCTGTGGTTACTAGCAACTTCCTAGAAAAAGGCTGCTTCTTACCTTTGCAATTTCTTAAAAACTTAAATGGTTCTTAAGGTGTCCTTCCTTTCTTATTCTGCACTTTTCAACCATAACAAAGATACTGTACTGAACTTCCATTGCCCTTCCACAACTCTGTCTTGAGGAAAAAGGACTGAGAAACTCTTGCTGACCTTCCCCTTCTCTCCAATGCTTCCACAAAGTAGCCTTCTCTGATGAGGGATTATGTTTGCCCTTGTACTGCCTTCCTTTCAGCAATGGTTCCCTAGTCACTGTCAGATGCAAAGACCATCATTGTTTGACAAAGAATTTAAACTGTTCAACTCAAGTCTAAAATCTGTTCTTGTTTCAGTATCTGGGGAAATTTGCCAGGGGCTTACCTGATTTACTTTAATAGATTCAGATTCTTAGTCAGTAGTCGAAGTTCAAGACATGCTAAATACACTCTGAGCCAAGTTCATCAGCTGTAACTGAAATCTGAAGTCCTCGGGCTGACGCTCCTTGGTTACTTTTTAAGGCTTTTCATTCACAATGTGCTGCTTGTTTTCTGCAATGCATTCTCCATGATGTTAAGTTTATCTTTACTGCCTCACCTACTATTTCCTCCATGAAGAAGCAACAGCTTGTAAGAAGTATTAGTGTAATGCTGAAAATGCTTGTTCTTAAGTAGTATTAAAAATCAGAGACAGGATACAAAGAAATATCAGATACAGTAAACTGGGTATTTTCAAAAGAGCAGGATAAGGAATGTATATTTTTTCTGACAGAAGAAAAGATTTTCTCATAAATAATGAAGGTAATACACATGACAAAATTATGTCAGGGATCCTTTACTACAGACAGCTGTATTCATTTCTTGGAAAGCATGGTTGCTGTTTCAACAATAACACCTAGTCCTTCATGCATACAATTTGAAGTAGGTTTGGGGAACAATGAGAATATATCTCTTCGTGTCAATTTTAAAGATACTAAACCTCTGAAACAAGGTTATTATTCCCATCTATTCCCAATAAACAACACGTACATTTCCGAAGTGTTTTAATGCCATAGAGACACATCTTCTATGTCTTCCAGTCTGTGGCAGTACTTTAGTCAAAAGTGCCTTGAATCCTCTCTAGTACATCATTTTATTTCACGTCTACCCTAAATATAAACCACCATATACACTGTGTCACAGCTTTCTTTGGACTTATATAGTTTCTGTTTATCAAATATGATACTAATCATATTATTTTGTTATAAATAAACATATACTGAGGAATGTATTTTTTGCCCTCACAGAACTGCACTCATGAGAGTTAAATCTGTAATTTCATTTTTTTCCATTCAATAGACAGGATTAACAGAACTTCAATTCTGATCAAGGTAATTACTTTAAAATAAGACTCAGCAAAGTACTATTTCTTATTGGTTGGTTTCTCAGTTCCAGTCTACTTTTCTCTAAAACTCAACTAGATCCCATGCATTACTAAGCATCAGTTAGACCTCTGTGATTCTCTTTGGTGGAAAAGGCAGAGCCCAACTTATATATACAAAAATGCATGGAATTTACTCACCTCAGACCGTAAGGTCAAACATCTGCTTACTGCAAGTATGGTATTTAAGCCTATTTGATCTTTATCTATCTGAGGTGCAGGATAAAATGTTTGCGTGTTTTAAGAAACCCTCATAAACTTAGCATTTGTAAAGCTGAACTACTGAACTATTCCAAACAATGGGACAATTCCATGTTCCAAATTACTTATGTAAAACAAAATAAATATGCCTGTTGTCAGTACAGCAAAATTTTCATGTAAGAAAGTACAATGAAATCTTTGGGGTTTTTCATAATTTAAATGCAAATTACTGGCAGAAAATTCAACTTATTAAGATGAAACCTGAAAGAATGAGCCACAGGGTGCATGGAATGTTCAACAAACCCATCCAGTTCATGCCCCAAAAAGTCCCAATTACAATTTTTCCTTCCAGTAAATGTGGAAAGAGAAGCAGGCTTAATTCAGACAAATTAGGGATGAATTTACTGAGAAATGTTAACAAGCCTATGAATCTCTGTATGGCCCCTTTGTTTTGGAAACCAGTTGATTTGTATAATTGATACTTATCTCTTCCTTTTCTTTCTCTTCTCCCTTTCAATGTCTACTGTAATCAACATATTTTTTTCTAAAACAGTTGTTTTTATTTTGTACATGACATTGTACTACTAAAGCTGGATATTGCATTATTTCCTCCATTTTCATTGGACATAAATATTGTAATTGTCATAAGCTTTTCTCTGTGTTTTCACTTTGATTCAACTGACATTATTCTAGAGGGACGATACATTTTCATTGCTTTCACTTGAGGGAATTGTTTTAATACCTTGCTTTGAGTCATCAAGATACAAATATTTTGATCTCTACTTAGTCTAACTCACATGAATTAAATTAGTGCTGCCATACCTTTCTGGGAAGGCTGGCTGTTTCATTTCTTTCTGTGCCAAGGCAAGTTGCATTCCCAATGCATGGCAGAACTTTATTGCATACCTTCAGCGTAGTAAGTCGGATGCACCATGGGAGCACCCCATTTACTGAGCAGGTAAAGACTGATTGTGTATGTTACACAGAGAATACACAATGGACAGGATGAGAGGATGGCTATGGCCTGACTGCTAATGCAAAAAGAATTCATCTAGCATGCTCTTGGTCGTTCCTTTTGTCAGGGACAGCTCCGCTTTTCCCCATCATGTGGCTAGGTTCATGCACATGGCAAGAAGAACTATGGAAAATTTCCACATTACTGGTTGCTCATGGAAAAAATTATTCAGGCTCTTCCCTGTATGCTCCTCCATTGCCTCTGTCAAAGAAAACTACTAGTAGTAGTACTATGATGAGTAGGCTGCCAGTCCCTACAGGGCATAAGTTAGCATGCTGACTCTGTTGTTATAGGGCCTTGGCCAGTTGTTATGTGGCTGATGATTTCCTAAAAGGAGCAAGTTTGGTAATTATTTCTGAAACACTAAATTACTTTTCATAGTTTGTGGACCACTCTGTGCTCATATTAGGAAGTACTATATACGATGCATTTTTTTCTTACGGCACCACGGAGTTCTGCAAAGAGACTGGTCATCTTACGTTTTGAAAACATTGGAAGAAAATACCATGACTGAAATTGTTACCTAGAAGGCCATTCTGTCAATTTTCATTTATTTTTTGACCACATAAAATAAATGAAGGTCATTCTAAAGAAAATACAAATAGGATTGAGAAACACAGCAGGAAAAAAAATGCTGAATAGGAATAGGCCTTGGAGAAGGGGACTGTCAACATACCACAGGGCAAGCCTTATGGTGATGAGGGCTTGGCACTGCCATAAACTGCAAGCATTTTCTATGCTAAGTAATTATGATGACATGAAGGTTGTGACAACTAAACAAGCTTCACTGTTAAAAAGGATGGGATTACAGTGGCTAGTGATATCATCTGAATTTAAGTCTTAGCAGACAAGAGCTTCCTTAAGACAAGATGCAATACAACCCTTCTTTCTATTTGTGGACTAGAAATAAAGAATTGAAAAATGCCTTTTTTAAGAGATTTAGAAGTAAACTATAGAACTATAAAGGAAGAGACTCTCCATCAAAGAGAAATCTGATGAAAAATAGACTGGACCTTGGAGCCAGGAGAATTACTTTCCTCCTGCAGTTATTGCCATGAAACATAAGACAGAATCCTTGACATCCAAAATTTTGTACTACTTGGCATCTCATGATCAGAGCAACAAGATATTCTCCATAAACATGTAGAAATTGAATACCTAATAATCTGCCATCTCAAATGAATGCCAGTTGATGGGGGGGGGGGTCACCCCATTACAATTCATTCTCTTGGGGTTTTTGCTTTTCTAGGATGTACTGTTTACCTTTCTCAGCCAGTGTATGAATGGCCAACAGATATATAGGAACCTTAACGAAGACACAAAAATTAACACTTGCCCACCTTCTGATCTGTGGAATTAAAGACTCCCTAGCTTACAACGTAAGGCTACAATGGCACAGCTCATGTAGGCAATAACAGCTTTGGTGTGACCTTCACAGCCTGAAGACAAGTGAGGGAAACTATGCTGAAATAACCTTAAAAAGGCTGGAGTTCTGAAACAGACTCAATCAAATGAAGGAAAATACATGCAGAAGCACGTGCTTCCCCTCTACATCAACAATGGCTGAATACAAAAGGAGCCTACATATATATTTGTTAAAGTAAAACATCTTCTAATTTAAAATACTTAAGATGAAGCCTATTCAGTGGAATGCACAATGAACAAGTACTTAAAAGAGAAATAAAGCTCTAGTTTCATGTTATTTTGGTTTGTTAACATTTAAATAGTTTCAATAGGAACTTAAAGCCTTTTTACAACATTTTAGCTATGGTTTAGCTACAAGTGTTTTAGTTAGAATTATCAGGCATTGCTATTATACTTTTCAGACAAAAATGTAGGGTAGGTTATCTGCTAATATCTTGGTGGAAAAAGATCATTTCTGCGACACTGACCCTAAGATTTTCTCAACTCAAATCCTTTAGCAACTCTGCTGACTTCCAGAATCTTAGACAGTTCCTTACTTTCTACAGCCACCAAAAGACATCAGAGGAGGTGTCTGAAAAAGAAAAAAAATCATTACTATTTGGAGAGAAAAAGAAAAAAAAATTTTAAAAACAAACAAACAAAAAAAGCTTCTTTTTAACTCTTTCATTCCACAATATTTTCAATTTGAAAAAAATGTGACCAGGCTTGCCTACTCTTATCGTCTTTTAAACAAATCAATTCCCTTAAAGTTGTCTCACTTCTTGCTAAGAGTAAACAGGAAGTTTTCTTTTTTTTCACTTCCTGCGAGCCTTTGCAGTAATTCTTTATTTACCTTCCACTTTCTCTTTATTAAACCATCATCAAAACAATTCTTGAGATCTAAAGAAAATTAAGAAAATTTCTGCCTCTAAAGTAAAAAAAAATATATTGAAAATTTGCCTTGATGCCGGTTTAAGTAGACTTCTGTACTGATCTCTGACATTGTCTGTGTAGCACTAATACTCCATGCTCTTGTGAGTCTTGTGACACGAGTACACATTTTCTAATGCTTCTGAGAATAAAAAAAAAAATCAACATATCTTTTCAGTTGGTTTGTTAAGCCTTTTCAAGGTTATTTCAAGGATCCTTTTGTTTTCCCAGATTTAATGGGAAAAATGTACTAAAATTCCCCACGTGCTGTTTTATCAAACTGTTTATAGTTATACCAGGGCAGTGAAAAACAAGGTTATTTGCAAGGAAAAACAGGGTGCAATGATAACAGTGGCAAAGGCCATTAGTAAATAAGCAGGGATAAAGCAGAGGTCAGGTAAATATTTCCATGGGTGCAAAAACCTAAAATATGAATACAGCTGGGAAACTGAAGAACTATACTTATACTTTTTGTTGCACTGGCTTGAAAATGTAGTCTCAAGACTGTACTTTGAAAACAAAAAATGCTATTAAAACTGATTTTTTCATTCCCGCAAAATTATTTGTCAATATAGTTGATCTGGAATAAAACATTGAATAACTATAGTGATTGGAGAAATATGGTGTCTTTCAGAATGCATTACTTTTATTTTTAGTGTTTAGCTAATAGCATTTAACTAAGGCTGTTAGTTAAATACTACACTATTCTAAATAAAGATTTTAAAAAAGAAACCCATTTCCAAACTTTTTTCACCAGATCAAAAGCAACAATGAAACTCAGCTTAGGTCTTTTAAAAATACATTAATTGGCCTTTAGTAAAATTGAGGTATTTCTGAAGGCAAAACAGAGGCTACAGAAATTGTGGGGAAACAGCCTCTGCACATGTGTTCCAGCTGTTAGCTGAAATCCTAGCCAAAGCTGCCTGGACTAGGACCCTCAGAGCCCAAGTCACCTATCCCTCGTAGGCACGTATTTCTAGGTACTCTGCTCAGAAGCCCAGTCTCCAGTTTCCCGCTTCTCCACTCCAAAATTTGAATTTCTCAGCTCTTTGCCCCTAAACCCCCTGGTCTTCCAGTCCTCTTATCCAACTTTTCCCTGGAGGTATTTCGTCTCATATTGCCCCAAATCCTCTCAGTCTGATCCCCAATTCTCCCAGCCCAGAGACCCCTACTCTTTCTGTTCCCTGCATTCACTCTCCTCATACCTGAATGGGAACATCTAAGCATTTTCATTTCTTTGCTCCAGACCATCCGTCTCAGAGTCCAGCAGATACCTGCTGCTCTGCCCCTGCTTTTCCCGTTGTTCTCTGCATATACAGCCTCTGCTGCTTCCCACACTCTGGGCCTAAATGGCGCAAAAAATAATAGAGATTCTAATATGATTGCTATGTCATGAATTAAATACCTAGCAAACCAGTCAGAGCGTAAAGGTTTACATCATTCAAATGTTAAGCCATACTCACTTTCTTGAAGGCAAAGATTAAAAAAGCAGTGAAAGACAAGCCTATATTCCAGCTGCATAAGTGAGAATCCTATTCTAAAGCCCAAGGGATGGAGGACTGGGAATTAAAAGACAAATTTGCTTCATTCTTTCTGTGCAAACAAGAAATGTGCATTAATCACCCATTCAAGATAGATAACAATCTGTCAGATTGACTTGAAGAGGGGAACACAGATTTCTGTCCGCAGGAGGTAAAGAGATCAAATGCATCTGAGCCCTTCCTGATGCTTCCAAAAGCCCCTGTCACAAAATGAAACCGAACACAAACAACAAATGAGAACCTTGCACTGCCAAAATCAAGTATCCCAAGCCCTGCAACTGGAGGGAAAAATGTAATTTCATCACTGGACTCAGTTATAAAGTCCAGGGCGTGGGCTGGAGCACTTCATATAAGATCCAATCAGCAATGAGTGGGTCAGAAACAAAAAGGGAATTCCAGAATTTCTTTCAGAAAGGTTGCACCAGCAAATTTCAGCATTAAGGGCAAAAAAATACAACAAGCAACTTCAGCAGCTCTCTGGCTGCAAGTGAGAACTGTTCCCACATCTCAAGGACATACCTGAGCATACAAGATGCTTGCATTAACAGATGCAACATTAACAGACATAACAAATGATGTGCCACTTTTGCAAAAGAAGGATAAAAAAAATAGTATGCCATTTAACTCATGTTAAAGACAAATTTAAAAAAAAAATTAAAATCCAGTGTGGGTGGTGGTTGTGATAATCCACTATGAAAGTAAAATATCCATAATTTCACCACAGACAACACAAAAAGTCAGTAAATACCACTGCTTAATGCTGCACATCAAAGACATTACATGGGCTTCTACCATTACTTCAGTTTACAAGTCTGGGACAAGTAAAAGTGTTATGAACCTAAACCCAAAGTACTAGACTCTTAAAACCCTAGATTGGAAGGAGGAGGAACTACACTGATCAGCTGACAAATCTTTCTCTATGCCATTAACATAATGACCATTTTATGATAATTTCAGAGGATTTATCAATAGGCTAGATTGTCCCTATAGTCCCTATTCTTAATAACATCTAAAAGGGATTCTATCATGGAATTTATAAGACCTCAAAACACCCTAGATCTTCTATAAATAAAGGAAAAACTAGGATGGCTAACAAGGGGCTGTTCACTTTTTATGCTTGGCAGGTACCTATAAATTCTCTTTCCAAAGGTAGATCTTCACTGAGATTTATATACATTTGACCGTCTTCCTGCAGGATCTGCTCTGCATATTTCCATGAGGTGGGGTCCCATTCTCAACATTTATAATAAATAAAATATGCTATATACTGCCTTGTTACTTACATAAAATAAAAATCTAATATAAAAATTACTAAATAAAATTCACAAATAAGATAAATTGTAGCATACAATTAATGTTCAGAAAAAGTACATACAGACAGATTAAATGCTAGACACTAGAAAATAACATCTTCTATTCAGCATCTGTAGAAATAATTGAACATCACAAAGGAATGATTTAAAAATTGTAAGCTAAACTGAAGAGCAGGTAGAGATTGAAGTCTAACAGTTAAATGACAGTACAGTGCAAATTATAATTAAAGTGTGGTTGTAGTCAAACGTTGTGCTAGGGTTCTGTTTTTGTGTTTTAGTTTCCATAAAAAAATTGTCTAATGCTTTGCTCTGCAGAGTATCTAGAGCTTTGGATGCCTCCATGGCTCTTTCCTAAATAGTACTATTAGTGGTAAGGATCCTGCAAATCCTAAGGCTTTGCTATAAACCCCAAGTGAGTTTGCACAGTGATAAATGACAGAAATTTAGGGAAAAGCTGAGTGACACAGAAAAAAAAGCAAACTCTAGTTTTCTCGAGTGTATCAAATTTGCCAGAATATAATCCCGATACTGTCATCTTAGTGAAATATTTCATCATATTTCTAAAGAGCATGTTATATAAAATCACTAACAGATAACATGTATTATTCAAGAGAACATTAACAAAAAAACAAATGCAAAGCAACCTTCTGCAAGCATTATGATTCAATATCGAATAACCACTGCTTCTTTTATATCTCCTGGCTAATAATTTTTTTTAGTAAGTGACACTGAGTCCCTGGTAGCCTTCTATCAAAGTATTAATGCTTAACAAAAGAAGATATTCACTTGACTGGAAAACAGATATTTAGACAGGTGAGAGGTTAAAATTAAAAAAAAAAAACCCAAACAGAATAATTATTTATTTACATGCCTCTTAATAGCATTTAAACAAATGTACGTTAAACATAACTTGGAGGAAAATCAATTTTGCATTAATCTCTAGTTGGAGGCATCTGAGATTTGCAGAATGGCTGATAACACTCAACAACTCAGGCATATGGTCTCTTATCCAGCACCAAATTAGCTTGTATTTACCATGGGATAGCGTAAGCAACAAATTCTTGGATGTTATCCTTGCAGGCCTCTACCAAACACTGATTCCATAAATATCCCAACAGCAGCATCACAAGCAACCGAAATACTCGACAGTTGTGCGCATGTAAAACTTCTCAAGCCTGGCAAACCAGAAGAGGTCTGGCTATGTCTTCACTGTGCAGCTACTGACCCAAGCGGAGCAGCCACAGAGCCAGTCAGCGGGGCACAGCCCCGCCGCGTGGGTGACCTGCAGGTGGGTTACCTCTCTGCCTTACCAGGCTGCCAGAGCAGAAACAGGTAGGGCTGCCTTCTCTCTGAACTGTCAGTCACATCAGCAGGCTGTCAGATGGCTAAGCAGTGGTGTTGAAGATACCCACCCATTTCACTGGAAATTCTGCAGTGTCTGTATTTTCTCCCTATCAGCAATCTGCACTTTTACAAAATGGAAATTCCCTTTTCTGATCAGATTTAATTCAACCACGTGAGGCCAATTTTCCTTGTGTCAAACCTGAAGTCTAGAAGATCACATAATTTGGAAACTAAGAGGCCAAATCCCATCAGTGAGGTAAACAGAATCGTAGAATCATAGCATCACAGAATGGCTTGGGTCAAGAAGGGACCTTTAAGGGTCACCTAGTCCAACCCCCCTGCAATGAGCAGGGACACCTTCAACTAGATCAGGTTGCTCAGAGCCCTGTACAACCTGACCTTGAACGGGGCATCTACCACCGCTCTGCGCAACCTGTTCCAGTGTTTCACCACCCTCATCATAAAAAAATTCTTCCTTATATCTAGCCTAAATCTACCCTCTTTTAGTTTAAAACCATTACCCCTTGTCCTATCGCTACAGGCCCTATTAAAAAGTCTGTCCCCATCAAATAAATACACTTGAAACTTACTACCCTGGGATGTTGAGGAGAGACTGCCGAGGCTTGACCAGCCCCCAGAGTAATACCCTTTGTGGCTCAACCATGTAGGAATCCCTGATAGTACCAGCAGAGACTTGGAGTGACTGCAGGGCTCTGGAGAAGGTGAAGGGGACAGAAGCCCACACAGTTCTCCTACATATTTCCCAATACAGCCAAGGGAGAGAGTCCTGTAGGAGAGGAGACTGAGTCTGCGTGCCTGGTGTAACAGAATGGGCTTTAGCCTTCACAGCCGTGGGACCCTCTTTGACAAGTGAGGACTGCTGGGCAGAGGTGGGATCCATCTGACAAAGCTGTCAAAAGCATACAAAAGCGTGTCAAAGCACACAAAAGCATCGTTTGTGTAGCTGTGGGACAAGACTGGATTTGCCTGAAAGCTAATATGGAAAAATTAAAGCTTAGCCACTCCAGTTCCCCGATTCAGCAGACGACTCCGATAGAGCCAGAACAAGGGAAGGTCACTTGTACTGGATGAAATCTTATCTGCTTACAGCCTGGTTTCCTGCAGCTTTGTTTCCTGTGGTTGAAGCCACACAAACCCATGTGAACAGTGTGAATGCCAGCTGAAGGTCTTACCTGTTGAGGGAGCACTTATGAAGACTTGTTTTAGTGTGAATTCTTGATTGCGTTTAACAGCTGACCCCCACTGCAGCTTCTCCTTCACCCAAGGTACTCTGCTCCATCCAGATGCCAGATTTCATGATCACAGTTAGGATAGGGAACATAGATGCAGAGCCCAACACACACAGATATGTGAAAGCAGAAGTCCTGCTTTCATAGGAAACAAGGCAAACCCTGCTGTTTTTCTGTGAAAACGCATTCTGGATAGGAATTATTAATTAACATAAAATTTAGAATCATAGAATCGTTCAGGTTGGCAAAGACCTTTAAGATCATCGAGTCCAACCATTAACCTAGCACTGCCAAGTCCACCACTAAACCATGTCCTCAAGCACCACGTCTACCTGGCTTTTAAATACCTCCAGGGATGGAGACTCAACCACTTCTCTGGGCAGCCTCTTCCAATGCCTGACTACCCTTTCAGTGAAGAATTTTTTCCTAATATCCAACCTAAACCTCCCCTGGCGCAGCTTGAGGCCATTTCCTCTCGTCCTATTGCTTGTTACTAAGGAGAAGAGACCGACCCCCACCTCGCTACAACCTCCTTTCAGGTAGTTGTAGAGACCAATAAGGTCTCCCCTCAGCCTCCTCTTCTCCAGACTAAACAACCCCAGCTCCCTCATCCGCTCCTCACAAGACTTGTGCTCCAGACCCTTCACCAACTTCATTGCCCTTCTTTGGACACGCTCCAGGACCTCGATGCCCTTCTTGTAGTGAGGGGCCCAAAACTGAACACACTACTCGAGGTGCAGCCTCACCAGTGCCGAGTACAGGGGCACTATCACCTCCCTGGTCCTGCTGGCCACACTGCTCCTGATACAAGCCAGGATGCCATTGGCCCTCTTGGCCACCTGAGCACACTGCTGGCTCATGTTCAGGCAGCTGTCAACCAACACCCCCAGGTCCTTTTCCGCCAGGCAGCTCTCCAGTTGTGACTGAAGTGCAGGACCCAGCACTGAGCCTTGTTGAGTCGCATGCAGTTGGCCCCAGCCCAACGATTCAGCCTGTCCATTTCTAACAAAACTTCTTCTTGTACGTAAAATAATGGGGAAGTGGCTTTCTTCCATATGTAAAAGGTTTTTAAACTAGGAGAAAATTTCACATGCTGCTTTCCGATGCTCTGTCCTGTCCAGGCAAGACCTATTCAATATTTCATGAACAACCTGGGTAACAAAATGGCTGAGATGGACTAAAAAGAAAAAAAATCAAATACATGTGACAAACTGAGTGGTTCTGATCAAAATTACTGAAATTTAGCAAAGGGAAAAACAGTGCTTAATAAGGAGATACCAAACATATAGATACATTTGGGTAGTAACCATCTAAATAGGGATCTAGGATGAAAAATAAAATTCAGACGCTGTTAAAAAAAAAAAAAATCACATTCAGAGAGAAGCAGGACTGGAGATTCTCCTATGACTTTATTTTGAGGTGATGAGGCTGGTGTTACAGACACGCAAGAAGTGCTGTTTTGGACTCTACAAATAATGTTGAGAAACTGGGAGAAGTACAAAAAAAAAAAAAAGAGGAAAATGACTGACAAAGGAACATGGAAAATGTGAATTTTTCACGTGGAAGAGGTAGATATAATGTTCATAATATATAAAGGAGCTTCTTTCTCTTTATAGAAATCTTATTTTTTGCATGTCCACAGTGAAGAGGACAATAAAAAAAACAAGCCTAATTTTGAGTTTCGTAATGAAATATGGAAACAGGATTTGGTACAATCACCTTTACTGAAGGTTTTTATGAGTAAGTTAGATGCACACCTGTTAGAAGAGGTGGAAGTCAATGTTGTCCAAGTTGTTGACCTGATGCACCATGAATAAAAATCTTTATAAAGTTAAAAGCTACCAGACTGGTATAGCCAGAAAGGTAGACCTGTGAGTTCATATGAAGAAAATGCTAATGGCTCTTCAACAATTCCACCAATTCACAGTCAACAAACAGCTGAGCTGAAGGGCACGCCGATCATCATCAGCAGCAGCCTTAGCACCTGACTGGAGCGTCCTACAGCATTACCATTGCCAGGCATCTGACGTAGCCTCAGCATGGAACTGACCCGTGAGCCAAGCTACCTTGACTGCTCCAGGGCCAAAGGCCTGGGTACACGGGACACTTTGTGAAGTGGCTAAGGAAGACCTTGATGTTTCTTCCAACTCACCAGTCCCATGTGAACTCTAAACAGCAGCTGTGAACTTAGGCTACCCTCCTGGCTCATTGCTTCCAGTTTGATGAGGAAAGACAGAAACAGAAAGGAAAAAACCTTTTCCAAGGCAGAACTCAAGTTTGATGATGAAAATAAACTGTTCATAAATGAAGTGTTTCTGCTTAAAGGCTTCTCTAGCTCAGAGCTGGATCCGCAGCCTTAGATCAAGCTTTTTTCCCTGGATCCTCTCAGCCAGAAACGCCACAAATGCTTCCAATGGCAGCGCTGGGTTTTTGCCCACAAACTGCCCCCCACCCTCCTACTTCAGCACCCGCGACCCTGCTGCAAACCAGGAGCTCGGCAGCGCCTAACAAAGCCCCGCCTGCCGCCATTCTCCTTTTCCCAGCCTCCCCCCGCAAGGCAACCTTCCCCCCGCCGCCGCGCCGCCCCTCTCTGAGGAGACCCCCGGCCTCCCGGGTCCGCAGCGCCCTCTCACTTATTCCTCCCACCAAGGCGAAGGAAAAATCGCGGCGCCAGGCCGCGCCACCCGCTAGACCGGCGGAGAGCGGGGGGATCAGGCCGAGCAACCCCCGCAACGAGACCCCCGCCGGCCCGGAGACGCCGCCTTCCCTCAGCCCCACCGGGCGCCGGGGCGGGCGGCGGAGCCCCGCCCCCACGCCGGCGGGAGGCGGCCCCGCGCGCCGGGCCAGCGGCTACCTCAGCACTTCCGGGTCGGGGGCGGGGCGTAGCGAGGAGGTGGGAGCGTGACGTTGCCGGAGGGGTCCGGGGCCGCTCGGCGCCTGTTATTGTTCTCGCCGCCCGCTCTTCCCGCCGCCGCGTCTGCCTTCCCCGGCGCCTCGGGGAGCGGCGGGAGGGCAGCAGCAGCAGCGACCGAGCCCGCCGGCGCAGGGGCGGAGGTAGGAGGGAGCGAGCGAGCGGTGCCCGCGGAGGCGCCCAGCGGGAGCGGGCCGCCGCCCGGTGGCCGTTAACCGTTTGCACCTCTCCGCAGCGCGAGCCCTGACAGCGGGGGCGGGGGGAGAGCGCGCGCGTCCGGAAGGAGCGAGCGAGAGCCGGCGAGCCGGGGAGCGGGCGGCCATGGCCTACGCCTATCTCTTCAAGTATATCATCATCGGGGACACAGGTAAGCGGCGGGGGCGGGGAGGCGAGGCGAGGCCGCCCCGGGAGCGGGGGGGCGGGCGGGCGGGCGGAGCGGAGCAGAGAGCAGGGCCCGGCTCCCTCGCTCCCATTTCCGCAGTGCTGGCGTCGTCGACGTGGTGGCTGTGCGCGAAGAGGCGGCTCCCCCCGCCTCTGCGCTGGGCCCCGCCCGGGGCCTCGGCCTGCCTCTCGGCAGCTCCGCGCCCGGCGGCCTTGGGCCCCGCGGCAGGCCTGGAAGCCTGGCAGCCGCCTGCGGGCCTGGCTGACAGGCCGCGGGGCAGGTCGGGCTGTGTCACGCCCCTGGCTGCGGCATCGGAGCGGGGGAGGGGGGAGGAAGAAGGCGCTGTCACTGCAAAACTTGCACCCGGGTAGTGTCCCGTATTTGCATCCCCGCAGCAGTGAGGCCTGAGAGGTGCCGCATGCCACCCCGCAGTTTTGTGGCGAGGCCGAGACTGATGCTGTGAGGTACCTTCAGCTCAGGCCACAAGGATGCCCTTTCCAGCCCTGGCTGGAGGTGCTGTAGCAAACTGTTAAAGTGTTGAGACATGCTGTCAGAGGAAAATTAAAAGCCCTGGCTCTTTCCTTCTAATTTACAGGAACTGTTTTTTGGGGTTTTTTTACTGCTTCTTTCTCAGATGTTTCAGGTTGCTTCTGTGGTCTCTTCCCTTCCTCACCTACTTGTCACTTTTTAAAAACTTGCTCCATTCTATTTATCATTGGCTGCTCTGTAACGAATAACAATGCTTACGAATGCTGCAGGCATGACCATATGCTGATAGGAATTGCTGTTTGAAGCCCTTTTGCCAATATACGCTATGCTTCCACAGCATAGTGTGGGTATACGTAGCATACTTTCATCAAACTGTTGTCAGGACAAGGTAACTAACATAGTTAACTATTGTGACTGTGTATTGTGCATCTTTCTTGTTGTTTTCCTCATACCTGAATAAATGCCTTCTTTAATAAGTTTGATGATACAGCTGTCATTTTACATGCTCTTCTAAAGATACCTGCATAATTGTACTTCATACCTATGAACCAAATCATCTGTTGCTGGAGTATAATAATACACTACAGTTGCATTACACATGAGGTTGTTAAATACACTGGATGCAACTACTATGTGATTTTATCTTTTTTTTTTTTAAACCTCCACTTAAACTCTGGATGCTTTTTTAGACTACTGCAGTAGCACATGTAGTACAAACAAATCTTAAGAAATATATCACAGTTATAATGACCGTGTTGGAAGCATTAGGTTGTAGATGACAAGCAAAAATTCTGATTTTTCTTGAGTATTTAGCTGAGTGGCAGTTCATTAAACCAGAGGACAGGAGATTACCTGAGCAGATTCAGGGGAAGTAAGAAGAGATTTGTCTGCCCAGGGTGATGCAAAATGTTAGTGCAGAATTCAGAATGACAGTGGCCAGTTCTGATGCATCTCTAAAAACTATAATCGATAAAGTGGTAGAGACTGTGGCAAACAATTGGTTTGGTCATTGATCATATACTGATTAAATTTTTACAATGAAATATCCTCAGCCTGTGCTGTGCTTTTGCTTGAAATGTGAAATATAGAATGGATGTGTGTTGCTTCTGAAGTTGTTTCAGCTGCTTAAGAGTCAAATATGGGAAAAGTGAGATAGAGAAGGGAAACACAGAACGAGAACAGCTCATAAGTTTTTTTTGTTGTTGTTGTTGTTTTTTTTAAATTCCTGTGGCTTTTATTCAGAGTTGCTACAGGAAGCTAATTAAAACTGCTGCAATGATCATTCTTGGAAGTGAATTAAATATGCCAATAGTGGTAAGTTGGTTTTGCTTTTATTTAGATCTCCTATGAGCCTTTTAAGTATTCTAATATAGCTAGTACTGAAGAGCCAATTTATGTTGTGCACAGTTGTTTGTTGCCAAAATGACTGTGATGGTTTAGGTGTTACTACTGTTCTTCAGACGAAGGCAGTTGAGCTCACAGCTCTGCAGATGGAAATTAAGAGTGGATTGGGTCTGTCCTCTTCAGTTCCAGTGGTGGTCTGCCACTGCATTCCAGCCAGTGAGGATATGCTAGTGGCCTTGCAGGCCATGTTATCTCTGGGATTTGATTTAGAGTCTTTGGAAATGGATCAGCTGCCTGGTGACTCAGCAATTAGTTGTAAACAAACTGTAGGAGAAAAGTAAGACAGCATCAGCTAAAGACAGATGCTAACATTTAGCTCATCTTCCTTTTCAGCGCTACAAAACAAAGTGGGTTATGCGAGCCGTGAACAAACCAACGAAAAACCCCTGCAGTTATACAAGACACTTGCATGTGTCTTCTCTGAATTGTGATTCCACATACTTTCATCTACTTAAACACAGGAATTCAGTATGATCTCAGTCTCTTAAAATGACAGCCACGGAAACTGACTGTGCAAGACTGCTTTTTGCTCAACAGCTGTTGTCCCCTTGCATTGCTTGCTTCGTTGGTCATTGACATTCCGTGACTTTTTGTTTTGCTGGTACTTCAGGCACGGTAACTTCATGAACGTGAGATTGATTCTATTATGGTTGTTACATTTTATTTATATATATATATATATATATATAAATACGTGTCTTCTGTGTAGTTGGAACTGGTTTAAGATCTAGTTAGTTTTCTGTTGTGGGAGAGACCTGAAATGGCATGGCTGTCTTTCAGGTACTCAAACAACATTGTCATAAATCTGCATGGTTTTTGCATTTTATCAGTGGAACAGTAGCTGTGGAATTTCATGGAGTTGGTATCTTTAAGAGAAGAATGCAAGTATTACGGAATACTGACTGCTGTGAGAGTTAACCAGGAAAAATCTTGATCTGGATGTTTCCAAAACATCATAGGAGTTTGCAAATGCATTTAGAGGCATATGTGGTGCATTCTGCCTGCGGCTCTGAGACCTTTGCCGTGGTGGTTGATAGTGTGTGTTTCATTTTGATTGCTGGTAGGAGTTGGTGTGTTCATCCACTCTTCCCTACACATGTGCTTTTGGCCACCAGTTGAGGTGGACTTGGATCTGAGCCAGGGTGAACACTTTGCACACAAGTATTGCCTGTTTTTGCAGTTGGTGACTGAAAGTCTGTCATTTTTTTACTTAGAAGTTTTTCTATATGATGGTGAAATCTTCTTTTCTGCTTGAATGTTTCTGTTACCAGCAGTGTACCACATGGGAATAAATATGTGAGATTTCTGTGAAGACTAGAGCTGGATTTTTTTTCCAGAATTTTTAATATGCATTAAACAAGATTTTCTTATATTGGAGTATATTTACTAGATTCCACCAGAGAATGCTACTGAACTGCAGTATGCCTGAAATACCAGTTTTACAATGGTCAGGTTTCTTGCCACCAGCATAACTTGTCAGTTGTATCCCATCTAAATGTCTTGTAATGATCAGTGTTGCTGCATCTTCCATAAGCAGGTCTGTCTTCCACTTTCCTTGAATGTGTTAGTTCAGCAAGCCTCAGAGCTTCTTGTGTAATGAACTTCCACTTGCCTTTCAATTTCTGCAGGTAGTTGATGGTTATAAACCAACAATATCTCAAAGTTATTCTTATTAGGGGGAGATGATGAAAGAAAATATAATTGTTTGGTGATCTAATTCTCCTTATTCCTTAGAGTAAACTAAGCTGTCTAGTCAACCATTTCACTTGTCTAGGAGATTCTCAAATGTTGAAATTAAGCAATTGAATTGGCTTTATTTTTCAGGCCTCCTTGTGAAATGTTTCTAGTGTCAGTGCACATTGTTCTGAAACAGCAGCTGTTATTAGCTAGCAGTGTGCAAGACCAGAGCCTCTTGCCTTTATTTTCTAGGAGTATGTAAAAATACTTCTTAACTAAACGGGTTTTCATCCCACTAGAGCTGGTGTTAACACCCCATGATAGTTTGAGAACTTGTTCGTACTGAAAACCAGAGTACTGATCTGTACTACTTATATCTTACTTTGAGACCCTTTCGATTGTACTTTGATCCCTAAAAGAGCAGGTATTAGGTGTTGTGTAAGTACATCTTAGCCTCTTAAGAAAAAGTGAACTAGAAATAACAAACTGCAAGTAGTTGCCCATACAAATGGTTTCATGAGACTGTTACTGTGCATCCTTGTACTAGTTCTAACCTTTAATTACCCCCCCCCCCCAAAAAAAAAAAACCAACAAGGAAAAAACCAACAACCCCACCCCCGCAACCTTGACTAAAACTGTTTTATTATGACTGGCTGGCAGTTTTCTAAGTCTTTTGTGATCATCCAGGACACGAAGAGGTTTTCTACAGACTCATGTAGTTGAATTTTGTTTGGAAAGAATTTTTACTTATTTATTTTTAAAACCTGCAGAGTTAGCAGTTGGGTAGTGCCATACTAAATGAAATGTGATAAAGCTGAACAGCTCCTTTCAGTTCATAAGTCTGCACTAGTTTTTATGTAGAAAGGAAAACTTAGGTCATTGGCTTCAGATATGCTGTTGTAAATAATTTACAGCAATGTTTATTTATCTAAGTATTGAAGCTGAATCATCTTTAAAGGAGTTAAAAAGCCATTTTTATGACATTACTTTCCCCAAACTTATGTAGCCATTGTGAAGGATTTTAGAGGTTATTTTTTCCCTTTTTGTCCATGCTATAATTGGTATGTGAAGTCCCTTTGCTCTATAACTGGCAGTTTGGAATTTTGTAGTTTGTCCTTCCTATTAATTTAAATAAAATTTTCCCATTTGATGACAGAGGTGTGACTAACAGATAACTGGCTGAAAAGAGGTTAAGAAAAATCTTTGCTTTCGGTTAATGTCTCATTATGCTTAGGCTTGTGAAAGGGTAATATTGCACTTTGCTGAGTTGCATAAAGATGCTGTGGTTGGAAAGGAAGGAGAGAGAGAATGAGCTGCAGCCTGTGATAAGAAAAGGGGTTATTAAATATCTGGAAGCTGTGCAGCCTACTAGAAATAACTAGAAGTAGCTCATAAGTCAGGTTAGAGGTATATATTTTGTGACATTTGTACTATTTAATTACCTGTTTTAAATCTGAGTTGGTTTTAAAATCTATGTTGAGACTTGTCTGTTGTTTGAGACAGTCCTTAGCCTTTTTAAAGGTTTATTTTTGTTTGTTTTCTAAAGGGAGGTAAGAGAAGCTGGAAGCCCATTTCAGCTCAGTTGGTATTGGGGTTTCCAAGCTGACGTAGTTGATTACACGTGAAGGGAGGAGGTCTTGCTCCCCTTGTGGTGACTTTGATAGTCTACCATGAGCTGAACCAACCTGCTAACGCAGTAGAAAACTACCTACTTTTTGGCTTAACTTTTTGCTTGGTGGCTGAATCAGCTGAGTTGGCCTGGGGAAGTGCTTACCAAGATCTGGAGTACTTTCAAGGGAGGAAACTGGACCTAGGAGGATCAGTGAGAGCAAGATATCAAAGGGGGAGCAGATCTTGATTTCTGTGAGCGGTGGGCTGATTGATCACCCTGTCTTGTGAAGCAAGAACAAGAAAAATGCAGCTCTGTGAGATGACTGAGTTAAGCCAATGTTTATCTGCTGCCAAAATGGGTGGACCTGGTTACCTCTCCTTGTCTTGGCGGTGAACTTCTCCTTCTTAGCTGTCAGCATCAGTGCTTGTGTGATCCTTCAGAGAGCCAGTTCAGCTCGCAAAGATGATTTAAAAAACAAAACTAAACAAATAGCAAGCATGGTCAGAAAAGTGTAAGAGCCATTTTGAGTAAGGAGGTGGAATTGTGTGGGAAGGAGTGAGTCTACCCATCAGAGGCAGCTAGCAGATTAACTGAAGAGATTTGTCTTCAGGATTCAGTTTTGATAGCCAGGTTGGGATGACTACTACTGTAGTTCTTTTCCTCTTGTCACCTTTCTTGGGCTATAGTGGTGCTTATGTGAACAAGTAAGGAAATTATCTTAGCCCCCTCTCCCCCCCTTTTTTAGGCATTTTTAGTTTTGAGCCAGATCAGCTTTCTAAGACACTCAAACATCAGTGGAAGGAGCACTGATGAGGTTCATCTAGTGGTAAGAAAAGCCAGGAAGTTTTCCTCATGTTGACAGTAGTGCACCTCTGACTTTGCAGCTGACAACTGAACTTTCCTTGCCCTATTCACAGGGAGTCACAGGAGCTGAAAGGGGAGAAGGATGCAAGTCAGCTTCCTTAGCAAAAGCCATTTAACTAGCTCAGCTGTATCATCACCTGTGCTATGGTTCCAGAGCTGCTTTTTTAATTGCCATGAGTGCAGCCTGCTACTGAAAAGAACAACCCTTCCCTTTGCTGTGTGTTTTGTAGCCCTAGTCTCATGCACATACTAGTGTTTTGGGTGACTGTAGTTTTATGCTGGATCCGTTTCTCAGCTTAGCTCATTGCATAACCTTACGAGTGAGAAGGGAGAGGTTAGCTTTGCCACTTAGCCATTCTGGCTTGCCGGGCAGTGAAATGAACACACTAGTGTTGATATAAGGAAGGGAGGTGTTGGAGCATGGCTGGGCCAAGGTGGACAACAGCAAAGCTCTGGCCTACAGAAACTGGCTGCAGAGTAGCACCCAGATAAAGAGGAAGCTGTTAAGGGAGGCAGAGGAATTTAGAGAACTGGCTCAGGCTGATAGTTTGGAATTCAGAGCCGGAGGTAAAACTTGTAGCACAAGTTCCACTTCCCATCACTCTTTGGGTCTAAAAAGTGATGAAGGGGTCCTAGAACAGGCACTTGAAAAGAAGCATGCTGCTCCCCTCTGAGCACATAATCCATTGTTTTAATTTGTTCCTAAGCAAGGGCTTTTGTTTACTGTGTTGGTGAAGTGTATCCAAGCTCTGCTCATTTCTTGTTTCAAGATATTGAGATTTTTTTTTTTTTCCCCTTCGGAGGTGGTTTATCTGAAGGTATATTAAAGTAATTGTGGCAGTAAAATGGAGAACGAGTTAATAAATAACTGAATTTGTCCCTTTTGTGTTCTACAATTGGCTATCATAAGACATGCTCAACTACTTTTCCCAGACTGTATGCCTCATTTCAGGTATAAGATTTACGGTGCTAAGTGAATGAGATACCCAGTCACTTTGCTCTTAGAGTTAACCAGTGTAGTTACTTTAAACCATTTGTATGCCATGGAATTAGCTGCCATGCAACTGTTAATGGATCTTTGCAGCATCTATTTATGTCACAAGATGGTAAACTGCTCGGGACTTCATATACAGCGCCTGTTCCTGATACAGGTTCCTGGCTGTGTCTATGGTAGCACAGTCTGCTCAGGCTTTGGAAGTGAACGGGCCACAAGCTATTCATGTAAGAACCTTCCTGTTACAAACTTGCAATGTCTTAAAACTATAAAATTAAAACTAAATGTTATGATTAAATATAGGCAATAAAATATTTGTAAGTAGTATCTAAAACAGATTATAACCTAAACTTAACGGGTGCTACAGCTTCGTTTGCAACTTTTTGAACCTCTCTTCGGTCAACAGTACAAAACTTAGGGACTTCCAGATGTTTTTTGCTGGAAGGTTCTGAAGTGGCAGGAATGGCACTAAACAGAAACTAGTTATTTCTTCTGTTTCTGCGTGTGAACCCATCAGTCTGCTCCTAAAAGGCCTGCTACATAGAAGTAACTAAAAGTGCAGTCATCTTGTGCCAGTTTGAGACAGGGCTTGCATCAAAGGGGCTGTGGTTGTCTGTCATCTTCTGTGTGCTGACGCTAGTGTTTGTATGTTCTCCTGAACCAATAAGCTGGTCACCAGCCTTACAAGAAGAAGAAATATCAGATTGCCACTTGAGAACTAGTGCTGGGACACCTAATCGAGTGTCACTTTGTTGATTAGATTTTGAAATATTTTTCTAATGTTTATAAGATATGTGCAGGAATATTGGATAGTTTTGAGATTCTGGTTTATGCAATGATACTGAAATCACTTTGTAAAGTTAATGGCAAAAGGTATTCAACATTCCATTTCTGGTGTGATTTATAGGTTGTTTTTTGTAAGTGGGATAGTGATTATGTTTTGCGATGGGGCAGCTGTATTTCATTGGTGGTATAAAAATTATCTGTGTATTTAAACAGTGTTCTGTGAGTAGAAGAATTTTGAACATTTTAAGGTTCCTTAGAATTTTGTTCTCTGTCCCTACGGCTCCAGTATTCTGCCTGTCCTTCTTCCTGTTTCTTTCTTACCTCCAGCGCTCTCCCCCATTCCTCATCCATTTCTCGTAAGTCCAGTGATTTTGTTGAACAAAATCTATATGTGCTTACAAGCTGCTTATGTTCTGACAGCTTGCTATCATAAGCCAGAAAGCTACAGAAAAGAGATCTGTTAAGACCAGTGCTGCAAACTTTGCCTTGGGCTGTAGTTCCATGCCACTCTAAGCTGTTGATCTGCTGGCTGCTGCATTTCTCTTCCCTCATTTGAACTAACTCTCATGCTTGTCTGACCCTGCATGAAGCCCTTTCTGTTTGCTTTGTCACTGTTCTTGTCAGGTTAGCGTGCAAACCCAGCAGACAACTGAAATGGCTTAGATGAGTTCTGAAGCAATGTGGAGAAAGGGGCACGAACATGCTGTAGGGAAGAGAGTAGGGATAGCAGCACCAACAACTGGCTTAGGCTGCTGGAATTGCTGCATCACTTGGGATATTAATCTCAGAGTGTCATCAATTTGTCACAACTCATTTTGTGACAAAATTAAATGCAAGTCTCCTATTTCTGTTAGGTGTGATAGAAACTGGCCACTTAGCTTTTAAGACCAAAATGACAGGTGGGCAGTGGTTACAATTATATCCTCATGAAACATACTAAAAAACTTGAAAAATGAAGAGTTTAGTAGTAGAAAGATCAATGTCACTATATGCAAACCTCTGGTATGCATATCTTGCGTCTTGCAGTATGGTTCTTTTCCTTATCCCTTTGTTTGCTGTCTTTTATTACCAGATATGTCACTCTTCATCAGCTGTTGCTGACCTCTAGTATGTGGCTAAAATAGCCTTATCTTGCTGGACAGATAAAGCAAAGTAGAGCGGGAACTCAGATGCTGCAGTATTGTATGTTATGTGATATAGTTCAGAGTTTAAATGTTTGTAAACTAATGTATGACTGTCAAGTTTTAAAAGGATGAAAATCTGAAATTTGACTGAGTAGGATGGGAAGAATGACCCCTTCAAGTAAAAGAACAAGGAAAAATTAACTGTAAAAAGTATTATGTTTACAAACCTAGGTAGTTTGAGTACTCCTATTGACTGCATTAACTTTTGCTTTTCTGTGCTTTCTGGAACAGAAGAAATTGCCTTTTTGCTGACCAGTGTCCCTGTAATGTGAAGTAGTTAACCCCTTTGGGTCTGGAATCAGGATGTCTGCGGGGGGGAAACGTTTGGGTTTTCTGGCTGGCTGTAATATGAGCTCAGCTGTTGCCAATTCTGCTTGGACTATTTTTTGGCCTATTTGGAGCCAGTGGGCAGAAACACATAGTGGTTGTAAGCAGCCATACATGTACTGCTGTTACCTCAGCTGATAAATTAAGGAGGTAGGTGGGAGTGAGGTGCTCTTGGGGATCTAGTTAGCTTGGAAGAAAGCTGAAAGTAGTGAGGGGGAAGGAGATGTAGGGTTGTGAGGAGCAACAAGACCTGTAGTTACTGTGGAGAGAGGATGTGAAAAGATACTTTGAAGGTCTGTTAGGAAACTTTTTTCTGCTTAATTTTAAAAGCAGAACTGCTTTCTCAAAAGAGGAATTAATTTTTGTTCAATTTTTGAAAATAACTGCTTTGACTTTAATATTTCTGGAACTTTAAAACCTGTTACATTATGAAAAAGTTGCATACACTTCCAAGTAGGTGAAGTCTAGTATCTCAAGTTCTAGTAATGAGTTTTAAACAATATATACCATTCACTTACATTAATTTCTATTGGTTCTTAACAGATTTTTTTTTTTATTTGCTTAAAACTTCTTTCTTTTCTTTTTTTCAGGTGTTGGGAAATCATGTTTATTGTTACAGTTTACAGACAAGCGGTTTCAACCAGTCCACGATCTCACTATTGGTAGGTCTCTTTTGTCCCCCACAATGCTAATGATTAAACAGCTAGGGTACCTCAGCATGCATTTATGAGTTTGTTCTGCTGTGGTAACGTAGGATTTGTGCTGTATTAAGGTCACAGTGAATGTTTAGTTTATGAATATTTCTTGGATGATAAAGCCAAGTGGAGGCCTTTTTTATTATTGGGAAGGTAGAATCTGAAACAGTTAAAAAAATTCATAGCTGTAGCATCTCAACTGTCTCTTCAGAAAATCTAAAAACTGGGCATGGAAGCAGAATTGGCCAATCTTGAAATGCATTGATGGTGATGCAAATGGCATATTTTTCACTAGGGAATACAATATTAGCCTAGCCACAGAACCTTGAAGACAAGTTACAGATAAACTAAAGCAAACTTAACCTTAAAGATGAATAAAAAAATTTACTATTTGGGAAGACTAACTTCTGGATAGAGAAGGATTGAAGTGTGAAGCTATTCACTGTTTTGGAAGGGACAGGGGGTTTTCTTCCTGAGTCCTCAATTGGATGTGGACCATTTGTATTAGGTATTATTTGATATTGATACTAGGGGAAACAAACACGTGTTGACAAAATGCATTGCCTCTGATCTAACTGCAGTAAATGATACAAACTTTATTTTTCCACACAAAATGTGAGGAATAGCGTGGGAATAAATTCTTCTGTAGGCAAGCTTAGTCTTCAGATCAGTTTCAGTGTTAAGCATAACAGATGCTAGCCTCTGATAAGGTTGCAGAACCTTTGAACTTCTTGATGTTATTTCAAGGAACGTATCAGCTCTAATTGTGGTGAGCCTTGCACAAAATGTATCCCTAGTCTCTATTTTTAGTGTGTGCCCTGGAATAGGTAGGCTTCTTGTGTTTGGGAGTACTGAAATAGATGCTTGAAATATAAACAAATATTCTTCATGTAACAAAATGTGTCAGGTGGTTTGGTTATGGCTTCCCTTTCTCTCTTTACAGCCCTCCCACACCTTGTGTGTGGCTGTCTAATATAATTCAAATTCTTAGGCTAACATCAGTTTTCAGACATTTCTGAGGTCTTGGCAGCAGATAGGCTGGCTGAATAAAGAGCCTGAATTCTTTAGGGAGGCATGAGTTATTGTCATCTTTTCTTCTTCAGGCCTGCCAAATATATGACACCTTATATATCACTTATGCCTTTGGCAGCCCTGTCACATCAGCAAGCTGATAGGCTGTGGGAAACAGCTTCACCTCAGCAGGGTGGTTGTAGTGCCAGTTCTTTGCCTGGCATATAGCTAGCTGAAATCTGGAAGCAGAAACTGAAGCTAGCAGGATGAGAAGGTGAACCTAGGTAGCAACATAATGAGGGATGTAGGAATGGAGCATGGGAAGCTGCTTGGAAAGGGGAAGAAGGGGTGTAGGCTGGAAGCAGCCTCCTTTCACTTAATTAATAGGGCATGCGTGTGTGTTTTGGCTAGGAGAATGCTTTTCCCAAGTACCCAAACAGATTCAGAAAGACAGAGATAAATAAAGAACATGGGTTCAAAGTCATAGGAATGCCCAGGCAGGGAAATGGGATGGGTTGATGTTACCTAATGCACTTCCAACTGATGATGTTGAAACTCCTGAGAACCTGTAGATGGAATAGAAAGGCTTGTGTTACATAGCCTAACTTTTTTCAATATAATACAATGATTTTAGCCTATGCGAGTGCAGATTTGATTCCTGCTGTGAGCAACTCAGGAGAGGAGAAGGGAAACGGAAATTGAACATGTGGAAAAAAGACATTTCATCTAGAGTTGTGCAAAATTCAGCCCCAAATTTTAGTATAGCTAGCCTAAAATGTTATCTCTAAGATTGAAAAAATTCAGAGAGAAACTTCGTCTCTAATGAAAACAAGGCAGGGGGTAGAGATAGAAAAATACCCGCTTCTGTGTATTCTGTCTGTCTTTGAGCTACATTCAGAATTGTGCATAATTGTACTAGTGTATTCTAAAAGAGGTTACAGTGCAACAACTATCTCAATTTATTTTTCATTTGGGAAATGAAGTATCTGTTATTAAAAGAAATGAAGGAGGGAGGGAGAAGCTGCATTGATGCAGTTGGGGGGGGGGAACAAAACAACCCCCCCAAAAAACAAACCACACCCACCCCCCCACCAAAACCAAACCCAACAACAAAAACCAAACACACACACAAAAACCCAACTGAAAAAAATCCCACAACATTTGTAGGTAGATATGGGTGACAAAAATCACTGTAAACATTCTGTTTGGTTTGCCCATTGCCCTTAGGACATGCCCTTACTGTAAACCTGAACAGCTTCTATTCCTTCTTTAAGAGAACAAACTTACTATCAAACTGTGTGTTGTGTTTCAAATTCAGAAATTTCTCTCAGCAGGTATTTTGATGGAACAGAATAAATATTCTTTTAATTCTTCTATGGAGTTGTGTGTAGAAGCTAAACATTTAGGATGATCGCTGGATTTAAATCAGCAGCTCCCAAACTGCATTTTGAGTTCAAGTAATACCTGCAGCGTTGGCACTTGTAGTCCTCCAAGGATCTTCCCCTGGCTTTGCAATCAACTTCAGAGAGAGCATTGTCATTCACCTTCTTTCTGCCCCTCACCCTTCATTCTTTCAACTTGTTTGCATACAATTACTGCAAGTTATTTGGATGCTAAATAGAGCACAGTGGTCGTTGGCCCACGGCTTTTATTTGGCTCAGGTATCCTGTGTGGGGGAGAGTGGTTCCTCCCCGTCCCCTTCCCCAAAAGTTATTCTGCAGAAAGCAATGCTGTCCCCCCAAATATTCTAAACGAGCTTTTGAAGAGATGTTTGGAATACTTCAGGGCTGCTTAATTGGAAGACTTCAGTCCAAGTCTAGATGGTGACCAATTTTAGACAAAACTTAAGCTACCAGATCTTTTTTTTTTTTTTCTGAAATAATGGATTATGAAGCGTAGATTAATGGAAACTTCATAGCCTTTAAGTACGTCCACTAGCTCTAGGCATTTGTCAGATTTTAACTACTGTAATAATAGCCTCAATTTATGCTTAATTTACTGTTAATGATCTTAAAGTTGCTTTAACAGATGGTACAAAAGGCTAAATTTTTCCACTGAAGAAATTCCTTTTGTTTATTTGAAATACATTCATTTTTTCCTCAGTTATTAAATTTGATGGTTAACTAGCTAGAATTTTGGAAGCATTTTTTTTTTTCTTAAAGGCAGATGAGTTTTAATTAATATAGTAATAAAATTTATCTTGTTGAAGGGGACATTTGTATGCTCACTTAATAGAATATTTTATTGATAAAAGAATTGTAGGTTTAATTTCTTCTAAATTGGCTTCAGCAATCTGTCATTGGTAGAGTGTTAAAATAACTACGACTTCAATTTCCTGTTTGCATTCAAATGGACATGTTTTTCTTCCTCTGATCCCGCTACTAAATCGTTTGGAAAACTTTGTAGGAAATGTCTCCTTGAGACTTGCTCTCATTAATGCATTTTTAAAGCACTTGGAAAGTAACAGTTTTCTTCCTTCTGAAAGACTTTCCAGCTCTTTCAAGCAGCTGGAAAATTAACTAAAAACAGATTGTGAAAGAGATTATTTCCTACAAAGACAATGTTGAGTTAACTTAAACTTACATTCTTGCTTTCATAGTACTTGACCGTTCTTCTTTCTGATACATGCTAATAATGTAATCTTTTGTAAAATCTATTCAGGTGTAGAATTTGGGGCTCGAATGATAACTATTGATGGAAAACAGATAAAGCTTCAGATATGGGATACGGTAAGTAATAAATCATAGAAATTATTTAAACGTATGGCTCTGCTAGCTTTCCCTTTTTTCTGGTTAAGCTCTCTGTCATCAGCACCCATGTGAGACTATGTACTTTGTCTCGCAGCTTTCATTGGTTTCTATGAAGATTAAAAACTTGCTAAAATTTCCTTTTTTGGTGTGATGCATTCTTAAAACAGTGCAAATTTCTGCTGTTTGCACTGTAACTTTACTTCTGCAAGTAACACTTTGTCAGATTTCTAAGACTGGAATTCATGCTGCCTCACTTTTTTGTGAAAGTTTTCTATATTATTAAGAACTTATATTTCTCTAAATAGTCTTTCTCTGTGCATTTGTGCAAGGTCTGGTTAATGTAACATCCTGTTGGGAAATTGTGGTGTGTCTACTAGCTTTAATCAAGAATTCTCTAGAGGAAGTGTTTGCATTTCCAACGTAGAAGAAAAGATACAGCTCACTGTTTTCATAGAAGACAACAACTCAAGTTCACTGTAATCGTGAAGATAGTAAATACTTCAGACAGTCAAGAAGGGACTGGTAAAAGCTTAAAGTTTTGAAAAGCCTACCAAAAAACAGACTTTGACTTTTGAGGGGGTTCAGGTTAGGAACATACATTAGCGAAGGCAGCTGTAGACGAAATTACTAATTTTACTACTAATGCAGCCACTGTCTTTCATTGGATTTCAAACTGATTTTATTAATGTGCTATTATCTGCTCCTTGGATACAAATGAACTTCAACTATTTTTGAGTAGATTGTGTTTTTCTTAGTGCCTCTGACTCAGTAGCTCTTTGCAATGTTTGGTTTCCTGAACGCTTGCAAAGTGCCTGATAACCAAAATTTCAATGGAATTGCTTTTGATTATAATTTACAAACTGTTTTTGGACAGGGA
The DNA here is from genome assembly GCF_047370975.1 of Nipponia nippon. Taxonomy (NCBI): domain Eukaryota; kingdom Metazoa; phylum Chordata; class Aves; order Pelecaniformes; family Threskiornithidae; genus Nipponia; species Nipponia nippon. The sequence continues at coordinate 40,655,880 of NW_028262290.1, read as the reverse complement.
TTTTATCTGACTAGCTTCTTAACTATATCATACATGAATTAAAAATATTCATTAAAAGCATTCATACACTGAGCAGATTGTACACTTGTGTTGTAGTTAATAATTTATAAGTTGTAAGCAATGAATGACTTAGTATATTGGCTATAGTTAAATTTTTAACTGTATACAATCTGATTTCTTAGAACATGGGGTATTTCTATTCTAATCCAATATGGGCTTGTAAGCATGTCTAAATTCCACTGTCTCAGTTTTGATCTTGGGTGCAAAGGTGCTGAAGGAATAGCAAAATAAGAAATATGATGAGGTAATTGTCAAGAGATGTTTTACTTACAAGTGTTAAGGTATGCAAAAATGTCCATAATGACCAAGGTTACCATGTCTGTATTGTGTATCTGGGTTGAGCATTTCTTGAATTTCTTTTTCTGTTAGCAAAAACTGCTAGCTGTTACTGGTGCTATCTCCATTTTTATTAAGCTGTAACAATTTCTGTTTGATAAAAGAAAGTTCGTTTTACACCTATGGTTAAGGAAACGCATGAAGCATTTATGTTTTCAGTTGGTGCTTACTGTGTCACAGCACCAGCACTTCTCTGATTTAGTGCTAGCCTTACGTACCTGCTTTTAATCCATCACTGAACAGGGTGTATCTTGAGCAGAGACATAAGAAGTGGTGAACTGGATAGAATTTGTTTTGATGGGGTAACAATGAATAAGGACGAGCTTTCTTAAGAGAATCAAACACTTTAGTTCAGATTTTTCTGGCCAGATATTTCTATGCGAGAGTACTCAGTTTGTGTTGTTTTCAACAGATCACTGCAGCTCCAAGGAAAGGTGTATCTTAATAATGGGAATGTATGGAACCTGCAGCATGCCTCACTGCAGCAGTATGTCATAACTTGCAGGGGCAGCTGAAGCTAACACTGTTGCATGTCTATGAGATCCATTTGTGTGCTCTTCTTGTATCATAACTCAAGAATATTTGACTATTTCATTAGCATCTTAGTTTGGATCAGGAGTGTGTTACAGAAGTTAGCTCTGCTTACTGCAGTCTGGTTTTCGTGTGGGAGTATGCAAACTGAATTCCTTTCAGAGGAGGCTGAACTGGAAGATATGCTCAAGGAATCCACGGGTTCTCGTTAGAAATCGTAGTCCAGTATTTGGGTCTGTGAGCTGGTAGTCTGGTAAAACTAGTCCGATTAAAAAAAAAAAAAGAGAAAAAACCCAACAACCCAAAAACAACAGCAGCAACAAAAAAAAGAACCAGAAAAAAAAAAACAAACCAACAACACCAAAACCCCCAAACCCCACATTCCATGAAAGATATTCAGTGTGGCCCTTGCATACTTAGTGTTAGGTATTGCAGTTTCGGCTCTACTGCTGATGGTATGTCTACACCAGCAAACAGTGTGTCCTGTTGTTCTCTCCCAGCTGCAGGCTGCTCCTGGTCTCCCCACTGCTGGGCTCTGCAAGCTTGCTGCTATGTGTGCTGTGGCACGGCCAGGTTTTTAGGTCTGTGAGTCCTTGGGTTTCACTTTTCCTTTCTGGTGCATTTAGGTCAGTCAAGGGGAGTGCAGGTATTGGACCAAATCGTTCATTTGTCTTGTCTATCTTTGGTCTCTAGCTTATTTCCTTTCCTGTGTCTTTAATCTTAGTAATGGCTTTCAATAGTTGGATAGACTGAGAAATATTTTTGTCAAAACCAGTTAGTTGGTAATTGCCTACTATGAGGAGTTAAGCTACTCTTTCGGGGAAGCATGGTATTTGAGCTAGTGTCAGTTACAAAAATAACTTTTAGAGAACCAGAAGTGGACAATAGAAGCTGGTAAGGATAAAAATGTCTGTTCTAGGAGCTATTAAGCTTTGTGAGTTTAAACAAGCTGTGTAAATGAGGTTGTTTGTCTTGTGGCAGTGTAATACCAAGAAATACTAATATTGCTTCTCCTCAGAAGAACTTCATTGTTATAGAGAGATACTGGGCTTGTTACCAGGCTGAGTCAGTAGCCTTCATTTTGTTGTTGAGGGGGATGTTCTGTATTGTATTGACTGTTACTAACGAGTCATTGTTGGTGAGCAAAAATAAGCAGTAGTTGAAAGAGGCAATTTAAGTTCTCTCAGACGCTGCAGGGGGAGAGATCAGTGATGATACTAAGTAATACTACTTATGTTCTCTGAATTAAATTGATATGAATGAGAATTGTGTATTTAAATACAATAATTTTTTAATATCTATTTCTGCTTCATTTCATGGACATCTGTTATAAAAAAAATCTTAATTTTTATTCATTATTATGTTTCTATAACACCTTAGTCTTGCTCAGACTAAGACTAAGTATCTGAAATCATCTTTTCTTTTTTTTATAAGCTAATTTCAAGTAATTTCTTGGTTTCCATACAAATGAGCTTTCTAATTAAATTGACAGTGTTTTCTAGTCATTGAGAGCTTGCACAAAATAGCACGTTTGTGCAAGATGGAAGGCATAATTGTTGAAGGCATGTCTCTTTTCCCTAAAACCATGGTGTGACTTGTCCATCCACTTTCAGATATTCTGAATATACTAATCCTTCTTGGAAATTCAGTTATTTTTCATATATTTGCAACCGATTTGGATCTAGTAGAACCAAAGAAAGTTCCCTTAATTCATTAAATGAGTATTCATTTCATCTTAGTGATATTGTTAATTGCTAGGATGTAGTGCTCAAGCCTGAGAGTTCTTTACTAATTGTCTACTGCAAGATATTTTCTACTTGCTTTGGTAGTCAGAGCATATTTTTATGTTCATGGGCAGTTGGTGAATTCTTCTACTGAATTTTTACTAATTTGGCTCTTTAACCGTTGTACCTGCAAAAATGTAGCTACATCTTACAGCTGAAGTTGTGATGACTCAGTGCTCGTGGCCCTTTGTTTTACTGCCGTGAAGTAACATCAAGAACTTGCAGAGGATCGATTTTGATGCCTGAAACTAGTTTGATCATCAGTTCATAGATTGTGTTTGCTGCTATGTGAGAGCATTAACTTATTTCTGGATTCATGGAACCGGGGGGAATTTGTCCATTTAATAGTTATTCCTGTTGCAGTTTGTGTAATAGGACCATCATCTGAACTTCAGTGCCAGTAGCTAAGTTATTTTTCACATCCATGAGGGCACTTTAGGAAGCTAAGGTAACTTGATACACCTTCTAGCTTAGTGTTCAGAAACCTTTGTCTGTCATGTGCTTAAATGTATTTGGTTATTGAAATACTATATTATTGGTATTTTATTTTCTGACTGGTTATAGATTTCTTGTCTGTTTATCTGTGGCTTTCTACAGTAATAGAGCAAGCTCTTGCTTCAGATAAGGCCTTAGATGGAAGGAGGGCGAATCGCTTCCTTTTGTCCATAGCGGAACTCCCATTTTAGTGAGAGTAGCTACTTAAAATCTAAAGGTTTCAAATATGTTTATAACCTGAAATAAATCATAAGGGTACTTCTAATTATGGAGGGCTAAAGTTTTCTGTTTCTCTGATGTGTTGGGAATTGCTTTGGATGTCTAAATGGCATGCATTCAACAACATCAGAAGAAAAGGCGTATGGACAAATGATCACTATTTAGATATATGTACAGTTTCACCCTTGGGGATCTTTAGTCCTCTTGAAATTTCAGTTATTATTAGGATGCTGACAGGGTTATTCTGAAGCAACATGTAGCTTGGCTGAATCCTCCACATAAATTTTGACATTCTTGAATTGTTACAGATTCCTCAAGTGTCTTTAGTTCTGTTCTTGTTTGGGAACGTCTTTGCTGGAAACCAGCAGGGTTTGGGGTTTTTTTAATTATTTATTTTTATACTACTTTTGTGCCTATTCTTTGTACTACATGCTAGTAAATCACCTTAAAATTCTCTGTATTCTGGAGTAGAGGCATGATTGCAAGAAAGATTAGTGCATTTGTATAAACAAGTTGCCATGTGACCAAAAGGCTGTTAAATTTATTTATAACTTTCAAAACTATATTCAAAGGATACGTATTGCTACTCTCTCTGGAACATTTTGTTGCAGGGACCAGCTTTGTGGATTAGTTCCCAACTCGCAGTTGTCATAGGTAGTGTGACACTTGCGTGAGCTGGTTGTTTCTTAGATGTGTTTTTAGTTTTCTCTACAGCTTACAAAAGTGTAACCTAGTTTAAACGAGCAATAATTCCCAGTGTGAATGAGGTGTTCTGTCACCGGGTTTGAACATACCACACATGTATGCCCCTTCTAAAAGTGAAGGAGTCTAGAGCTACTAGCTATGGTGCATTGTAGTTTCTCATTTTTCCTATGGATGTATACTATATATAAAGTTTCTTTCCAATAAAAACTATTGGTCAGCTTGGATGTTGAAGGCCTGCTGGGATGTACTCACATAACTTTGTCCTTGAAGAAACTTCCCAAGTTCTTCAGCATTGAGAGTAGAGAATTCAATAAAATTAATGGACTGTTTTCCAGGGAGATCCGCTGTTGTGGATCCTATTTCATGATCTAACTGCTTTCTTGTACTACATCATGGCCTTTCCCCGCCCCCCCCCCCCCCCCCCCCTATAGATTCAAAAATATGCAGTTCAGGAATTTGCAAGGAACCCTTTTTGATAGCAAAGACTTGCCTGCACATTTTGCAACTGACAGCTATGTGACTACACCACACACTTGGAAATGACAGCGAGATTTCCTATGGGAATAGTAACACTTAGGAGTCTTTTCTCAAATCTACCACAGATACTGTGTCAGTGGTAACACAGTTACATAACTTAAATGTTCCTGAAAACTTTAGTGCAGGCCCTAAATCTCTGTGTATCTTAGTGACCTAAGGTGATTGATAATGCTTCGTGTTCTGCTTACATCACTATTTTGAAATTGCATTTTGGTCTCTATATGGAGGTATGTTTAGAGAAGCACGTGGGCTATATGTCCATGCAGTTATAAGTTCAAGCAGGGATAAAGATTTTTGTACTGTGTTGAAGACTTGTAACTCCTGGAACTATGATTATATAAAGTCTCTCATATCAGAAAGTTTGTTTTTATTAACCAATATGATATGAACTGTGAAAGCTTACAGTCCAGAAAACAGCCAAAAAGGATGTTACTTAGCACATAAAACATCACTTGTTTATCAGAGGCCCACATTTTTTTCATGATTAGTGAACTACTCACATCAGAGCTAGCACCTTTTTCTCTGAAGAGAGAGGATGCATGTTCAGGCCTGTTCTGTATGCATTTATTGCTTCCCGTAGGCAACCCTGTCTCAGCTAGAGTTTCTACATGTGAAATAGCTGTCATGGTCTATCTGTTACCAAAAAGATCTTCAATCTTCCCGCTTCCACTGCAGTGTGACTCTGAAAGTGGGTATAACCAGGGGTTGCTTTGGAGCAAAGGCTTGCGTTGCCTGTACTAGATGTAATATGGCCTTGAAGGGAAATGACCTGTTTAACATTCCTTTAGAGGCTACTGCCGCTACTGTTCCCCACGCACCACCACCACCCCACCTCCCCCCCACACACACTTGAGCACTGGCACAGGTTGCCCAGAGAGGCTGTGGAGTCTCTGTCCTTGGAGATCTTCAAAAGCCATCTGGACACGGACCTGGGCAACCTGCTCTGAGTGGCCCTGCTTGAGCCAGGGGGGTTGGACCAGATGACCTCCAGAGGTCCCTTCCCACCTCAACCATTCTGTGATTCTATGAAAAAAGCTTTTTAATATGGAGGAGGAAAAAAAGTGCTGGATTTTGAGGGAACATGGAAGGGGGGGTGGTAAGAACAATGTTAATTCCACTTAAGATAAAGGGCTTTTCTCTGGTATCAAAGCTGGTTTTAATTTATACTGAGCTTCCATACTGCTACTTCTATCTGTTGCTCCTTGTAGTAAGTAGCTAAACTTGGGTTGGTCCTACTTTGCAAGACTGATGAAGTACAATTACAACGTACTTGTATTTTTTTTTTAAAAAAGTTGATTTTGGCTAATAGCCTACACTTTTTTTGTTTTTTATCTTCTTTGAAACAGCTTGTCCCCTTTGGAAGAAAAAGGGGGGGGGGGGCACAGAGAGCAAATTGTCAGATGTAAAATGCTTAAAGTAATAATGATACTAAAAAAAAGCTGTAGAGTATACTCTACATGTCTAACCCTGCTATATTGACCTTCTAGATCTCTCATTCAGGATGATACTGTTAAAATAGACAGTAAATGATATATATAAGGTGCCTCTATTATCTTATAGATAATATAAAAATATATATTATATACACATAATTATCATGGAGTTTCTTTACAGAAACTCAATTTTTCTTTCTGTAAAGAAACTCAATTTTCTTCTATTTAGAATGAAAGGGAATTCAGTTTGTATTGTCTATTGATATATGTAAGCACAAATTCATTATCGCTGTGTGGAAGATTGTATCTTCTTTGAAGAAGGGGTAACATTTTCCACCCTTTCCCCAGTCTTTCCTTCAGGAAGCAATGATATTTAAATTTCATTATGGGCAAGGGAGACACAATTAAAAATGTTACGGTATTTTCAGGATTTAGATACCGAACTTTTGTAAGTAAGTGATTCTTGTAAGAACTTGCAATTCTTAAATTCTTCTAAGATGTGCTAGAACCCCTCTGACAGTCTTGGTTGACGGTTTGTTCAGTGAGACGATTTCATGTGTCAGGGTGGAATTTGTGAAGGTGAAACAGACAGTCTTAATGTGGTAGGCTAAGTCCACTTCAAGTATGATTTTAGGCAATACATGGAATACACTGGTAACAACAACTTGTCTGTTGTCTAGTTAGGAGGAAAATGTTTTATGCATCTACCATGTACTTGAGCTAGTCACCACACCAAGAAAAAGTTGTAGAGCTTAGTGGAGCTTCTGGGTAGGGAACCAAGTATTGCGCTAAAAACCTGGGGTTTTACTATTCCTTGGTGCATTCTAGCAGATTGTCTGTATTTTATTATCTTAGTTTACATATAGATGCACTTGGACTCCTGGCCAAGTGTATATGCTAATGCATTCTAATCATGTTGAAACTGTATATTGTCTGTCTTCTGTAACTTCTTCCACTGGAATGGCTAAGATAAAGTGTTTTCTTAACTGAAGTAACTGATTCTGGAAGATAAGGATGCTTTCTGAAGACTGAACATGTCGAAACTTGTTGTGCCACTGTTCTTGTTCAATGACAGAATCTAGAGCAAGTTCTCCCTGAATTCAAGAAGACCTTGTATTAAAAGAAGTACAGTAACTGTGAGAAGAGAAAGTTCTCTGGACACTAATTTTGTAGGTAGGGCTGAAGGGTAGCTTGTATTCGATGAGTATTTAATTCTTGCTTTTCATGGTTTTAAATCAGGGTAATTTCCTATAGTTCTGCACATAACTATCTTACTGCATATGGTGTTGTTTTTTTTCTAGCATTAATATTAGTATTTCTTAATCGTGTTCTGTGTTATTTTTGAATTATGCTAAAGCTTCTCTTATTACTAAATATTAGAAGTAAATGTTTCTTCTAAGAACTGTCAGGTGCTAGATAGCACTTCTGAGAAACATAAGCATGGGGAGCTCAAGGTCTGCAACTATGAATATTTATTTTTCAGGACTGTGTTCTTTTGAGCATGTTCAAGTGCTGAGGTTTTTACAGAATACTTTTCTGTGAGAACTATCTGATTTATGTAGGATCTCTGAAGTTTTTCACCAGTACATATGAAGATGACTCTTGCATCCTGTAGCTGTTTGACAAGCATTATTTATCAAGTACAGAGGAAATTGATTAACTGTGGAGCAGAATTGTGTAAAATTGAATTCAGAACCATTTTCTGTTTTTTCATAATAAAATGATTACTGAAAGAATTCCATCTGAAGACTGTTGAAAGCTGGCTGCAGTTTATGATATAACGGATAAAATCTGCATCCTTGGCCTTCCAACAACCTTTACACCAGCAGATGGTGGGCGTAAAGATGTCATTCATCATTTATTTACAATGGGCTTTATTTATTCTAGTGTCAACAGCTGCCCCAGGGAGCGGGTTATTGAATTCAAATGTGAAGCTCTGGGTTATTTGCTTCCTTTCAAATTTGTCTTCAGAGCTTAGTTGCTAGGAGTCCATTCTGTGCTCTAATAATGATTCATGTATTGTGAAGCCGTTCAGTAAATTGGGTTGTCAGGGATTGCCAAAAAAGGTTTAGAGGTCTTGTTCCGATTTTTTTTTTTTTTTTTAAACAGCACTGTGCTGTAGTTGGTGTCTTCTCCTTATGTGCCTTCTCTTGCTAGTGTTAGAGACTTTATCCCTAGTTGTCCCCTCTCTGATTTCCCTTCCATGCTCCTTCTTGTCCCTGTCCTCTCAAAAGTAGTATTCTATGATTATGTGGTTCTAAGTTTGTGGTTTTCAGCACTAAAAAAATAAATTTGAGATATGAAATAATGAAACTTTTGTCTTCTACAGGCAGGGCAGGAGTCCTTCCGTTCCATTACACGGTCATACTACAGAGGGGCAGCAGGGGCTTTACTAGTGTATGACATTACAAGGTGAGAATACTGAGGAGGTATAACTGGATTAAAATTTTATGTTTTTGTAGAATTGTGCTATGGTAGATAGCAGTGTTAAAATGCTTAATTTAGTTTGGCTTTTTGTGTAGATACTTGTAATCTAATGTTTTGCTAACTTTTCTTAAGTGGTCAAAATCAAGATATAGCCTATGTAAACGATATGCTTCCAATTTTGTCTGTATAGTGGTTGAGAAAAAGTACACATAAAGTCACAGGAAGAATGAAACAAAATAATTTATAAAAATTATTTGACCATGAACTTCTGGATCACCTTTATTGAGAAAGGCCTTAAAATATTTCATTAACTCCTTTCTAGTGTTTTTATTACCAGGAGCTGTAATTTTTCTTTAATTATAGCAGATTTTTTACTGAAGTGCCATTCTGCAAAGGAGTGAAATAGTAAAACATCAAAGTTTGGTTACATAAACATACCAGGAAACTTCTACCGTTGCTGTGTTTATAAGGATGGGAAAATACAGGTTTTAGTGTGATTTTTTTTTTTTTTTTTTCTGTAGCAGCTGTGCAGAAGTGACTAAGGGTTTTCCTGCTGTATTGAATAAAGTCTCTATACAACTTTTTATCTGCAAAACTGTGGGTACTGTGCCTGGTTTATGAAAATGTTCAGGCTCCAAAATGCTATTAGGATGTGTGGCTCCGTTTGTGGATCTTGGGTCTCGTTGCTGAATTAAGCAACAACTTTTAAGAGAGATTTCCTAGACGTTTTTCCTTTTGTTCCCTGTTTATTTTTAAATATCAGGAAGCAACGTATTCTTTCCATTGGCTTTCCAGTAAATGAATCTTTGGTTCATAAATAGATGATTTTACTCTTGTGAAACCTTAAACACGCTTTATAAGCATGTGATTTAATAATTAGTGTACACATTCTGTAAAATCTGTAACATGCCATATTCATGTACATTACTTTAAAAGACTTTGGTGCTAAATTCATTATCCACAGTTTGTAAACTCACAGAAATTTTTCAACCGTTTTCTCCCTTCAGTAGAACAAATATTACTGTATAAGCATGTGATTATTTGTACTGTTGTTTGAATTAGTTGAGGCCGTTAGGGACTTTAAAAATTTTGTTCAGCAGATTTTATACGTATATAAAATTACAGATTCTTACAGCTGTAAGAAACCTCTTTACTCTTTGTAGCAAATGTTTTCAATTACTTTTTAGGCGGAGTTCATTAATGTTCCTTGTTTACTAAATTTTTGTTTGCCTATTCTCCCTCTCACACAGGGATTACTAGCTTTTATCCCTGGAGCATGTGTACTAATAAATGAGTTGGTTACTCAAGTAGAGAAGCTAACAGAAGAGAAAGATTTCTTGAAATACTGCTTTTAATTTTCATTCTGTTCCATACTTAGGAGGGACACTTTCAACCACTTGACAACTTGGTTAGAAGATGCTCGTCAGCATTCCAATTCCAACATGGTTATAATGCTTATTGGAAATAAAAGGTAAAATTTAACCAGTTATGATTTTGTAAGTGTTAGAGATTTATGACTTTTCTGGATTTCAGCTTTTGTGTTTTCTTATTTGTAGGCAGTATGTTAACTTTAAATTACTTTCAGTCACTGGACATAGTTCTATGGTGAATCTAAAACCTTTCCTTTTCTAATTAGACTAAGACAATGTGCAGCACGTGTGGATCAACTACCTTATGTTCTGAGTACCTTTTGTAGCAGTAATTTTATTTTAAAAGGATTGACTGAATGCATAAAGTAATGGATTATATTAATTATTTTTCTCGTTACATTTTGTTACATCTGGAATCACCATTTAGAAGCACCTAGATCTCTCCCTTATAAAGAGAATATGACTCCTCATTTTAGGTGTTCTCAAGAGCTTTGGTTTTTGGTTAAGAATCACAGCAGAGAAAACATCACTAAAAAAAAAAGCAGCCCATATTCCAGGATTCACTTCAAGAACTTTTCTCGAATGTAAAAAGTGCATACCTCAATGATTATATGAGATGTTTCTGGATTCTAAGCCTCTTTCGTATTCTATATGTTTTAGCTGGGTTTCGGGGCAGAGGATGTTTTTTGACCATTCCCTGGTGAATTCGGGCTGCTCTTAGACACTGGGTGATGAAAATACAACTATAAATTTTTGAAGCGTGTCATGGTTGAACCCCAGCCGGCAACTAAGCACCACGCAGCCACTCGCTCACGCACCCCCCGGTGGGATGGGGAAGAGAATTGGAAGAGTAAAAGTGAGAAAACTCCTGGGTTGAGATAGTGACAGTTTAATAGGTAAAGCCAAAGCCTTGCGTGCAAGCAAAGCAAAAGAAAGAATTCATTCACTACTTCCCATCGTCAGGCAGGTGTTCAGCCATCTCCAGGAAAGCAGGGCTCCATCATGTGTAATGGTTACTTGGGAAGACAAAACACCATCACTCTGAACGTCGTCGTCCCCCCCCCCCTTCCTTCTTCTTCCCCCAGCTTTATATGCTGAGCATGACGTCATATGGTATGGAATAGCCCTTTGGTCAGTTGGGGTCAGCTGTCCTGGCTGTGTCCCCTCCCAGCTTCTTGTGCACACCCAGCCTACTCGCTGGTGGGGTGGGGTGAGAAGCAGAAAAGGCCTTGACTCTGTGTAAGCGCTGCTCAGCAACAGTGAAAACATCCCTGTATTATCAACGCTGTTTTCAGCACAAATCCAAAACACAGCCCCATACTAACTATTGTGAAGAAAATTAACTCTATCCCAGCCAAAACCAGCACAAAGTGTGTTACCCAGTTTGCAAACGATTATTTACTTGGTCTTCTCATCAGCTAGACTGTCCGAAGTTCTAAAATGGTTCCCTATTGATGCTGAGACTTTGATCTGTATTGATCTATATTGAAGGTCTTTATAAAAACACACTAGTGAATACCTCAAGCTTATCTGTAATTTTTCTAGTTCTTGATCCAGTGAACTGTAGCATCATGTCTAGATTTTTTTTTGCTGGATGTAGGGTTCTTCCAAATACCAAAAGCATCATCTCAGAATTTAATAACCCAGTAGTTATGGGCCTTTACCTAATTAACCTTAAACTTGTCTCCATGCCTCAGCAAATCTTGAAGGTAAAGATGCCAGTTGAAATAATGGTGTGTATGCTTGTCCCTTAAAATTTAATGAACAGGCAGATAATTTCTTAGATACTACTGAGAAACAGCCTTGTGCTAAAGAGAGTCTGATTTTTGCTACTCTGGCCTGTTCACCTCTTATTTTCTTCTTCTTGCCCCTTCTTCTCCCTTCTATTTTCTTCCCTCTGCCCCCCCCCACCTTCTACCTCCCCCTGAAAAACATGTTAAGCATTCAGTAATTGTGAAGCTTGTCCACGTTTTTATACATAATCTGGCAAATGACTAACGATGTTCTTTTTAATTGAGGAATGTGATAAGCATAGTCTTCACAAATTAATATAAAAATGTAATCTCTTTTATTAAATGAAGCTTTGGTAAGCCCGTGATGTTCCTGACCAACTGTTCTTATGCTTATGTGAGTAAAAACATGGCACTGAGAGAAACAGTGTACTGTTTACTTGAGATAAGTACCACATAAGTTTGCATACTTAGGTGACATCTGTAACTATTCCTGATTTTTCTTAGCTGTTAAACTAAATTTTTATGTCTTGCATTCTGCTGATGCAGACTGTACCACATGGTTGTGTGTTATAATATGCTACTTGCAGCTAGCTCAGTAATTCCCAGTTACAACTAGGTTTTATTCAAACAATACAGATACTTAAATTATTTATTTTAAGTTACAGATTAAGGTGCTACATGAAGTAGAAGTTCTTAAAGAAGCTTTTAAAAGGGGATTATTTTCAAGCCTCAAAGAGGAGGACAGGAGAGAAACTCCTTCAATTATATTGCATTATCCTGAAAGTGTGTTACAGGAGTTCTTATAGTAGGGCACGGATGGAAGGAAGAACGTGTATACTAGCATAATATTTTTGAAGGAATGAATTTTGTTCTTATGAGTCCCAAAAGTGCACTTGGTATACATTTGTAGTACTGACTTATTGCTGGATTTGAAAAGTATTGAGAATTTAATCTGAAATATAATAGCTGTTTTTTGAAAACATTACAAATGCTAGTGTTAAAACATGACAAATACTGTACTTAATCTTCTTTCCAGAACAAAACATAGCTATATTGATCTAGTAAGACCAAATGCCTCGAATTATTGGAATGGAGAGAGGAAGACAACTGTGGTTAGTAGAAGTAGTTAAAGCTCTTTAAGAATATGTTTAGATATCAGTAGTGAGTTTTGACTGGGTTATCACTGCAGTTTTCAATGCAGCTGCACTATTTCAAGTCAAAAGAGTTGTTTATTTCTGTTCCATCATGGAGATAACACTGTAGTGAATCAAGGTTTTAAATAAGATATTTTTGAGAGTAGCATGGCAATAGCAAATAAAGACATTGCTGAAGTTCAAAAATACAATGTCAGATAGCTACTTCAGGGACATGAGAAATGAACACCTTGTTAAGATATCTTAAGCCTGAAGCTGAGATACTGGGAATGCTTACATATAATGAACATCAACTTTAACAATGTTTTGAGAAGACATTTCTTGTATCCTTATCTTCAAATGCTCTATATTTAAATGATGTGCTGAATTGTCTTGACTCTGTAACTCATCTGAGCTAGTGTGTAGTTGTAAACATAACAAAAACCTGCTTTGCTGCAAAATAGATGCCACTGTGAGTATCGTTTATTTTTAATATATGCATAATTACAAGGATGGCAGCACTGAAGCCCAGTGTGATACTTTTTGCTGGTATTCTGGCTGCAAATTAAACCTCTGTATTTGCATGTTGTTTAGTTTAAAAATGTGTATCTAAGAAAATATTTTTACATGCACAATTTAAATGAAACTTTAAATATATATATTTTTTATTTATTTATAAATGTAGCATTGTTATTGCTCAAGATGTAATATACGTACAAAGAAGGACAGAAACTGTGTACTCCTTGTTCCTCAAGAAGCTTTAAAAAGTGAGAGTGAAATACTTATGTGTCTATATGACTTCGAGAAGCAGATTTGTCTTTAGTTGTGTAGTTGAAGAGTTGTTTTTTTTTCTGTTCTTTTGTGTAATATTTAACTTCCTTCTAAACTGCTTGGAAAGCAGGAAACAAAAGATTGTGTAACAGTCACTTCAAGTTCTTCTGCTGTTAGAGGGCCAGGCCTGGAGTTTCAAAACCTGAACGCTAGCTTGTTGGGAGAGAACAGCTAATGTAGTTCAAAACAACTTATTTTTGCTTTTAAGTCTTTTTATCAGGACAGAAATGGACTGTATGAAGTTTTGTTACTGAATAGAAAAAATGAACTCTATCTTTTTAAATTATTTTTAATATCGCCAAGAAATCTTCTATAAAACTCCCTTATCAGTTCAGCTTTACAGTGTGGATTGGTAGATAACATTATACCAGAAAAGAGTGATATTTACCTAAAATGACAATGTCTAAAGTTAGCCTTCAAGGAATAGCTAGATAAGTATACATGCATCCTGTTGAAAGCCATTTCACGAAGTCTTTGATAAGATGTATGTCTGCTAGGATTGAGAGCTCAAGCAAGTGTGCTGTCTGCAGCTACTCCATATACTCGAAGTGCAAGACTTACAGTAATTCTGCTTTATGTAAGGGCTTGAGTAGATACCATATGTATGTAAGTTCTAATGAGGGTTCTTGGCTTATAAGCATGTATCTGAAGAATAATATTTGCATGGACAGGTTAGACCATGCAACTAACTTATTTTTTCCATCTTAGTGATTTAGAATCTAGACGAGAAGTCAAGAAGGAGGAAGGTGAAGCATTTGCACGAGAGCATGGACTTATCTTTATGGAGACATCTGCCAAAACTGCTTCCAATGTAGAGGAGGTAACTTTGCTTAACACTGGTATTTTAGTAAAACAGTTGTTTTGAGTTGCACTTTGTTATTTGTACAGATACTATTCTTCGAGGTTTTGGGTTCCTTAACTTTAATTAACTACTCTTTTAATTTATATTATGAGGAAGACAATATCTGCATTGTATTTGATTGCACGGCACTAGTTATATTGTTGAGACTCTAGTAATTAATATAGTTGTTCTTTTCAAAAATATTTGATCAGAGAAATGGGTACTTCTGTCTGTCCTGAAATCTAAAAAGTAAGACTAGAATAGGTTGCTTGTCCCAAAGCAAGCTAAGCTATTGGTATCCTTGGCAGATGTCAAGCTAACCTGTTCTAAAGACCTCTAATATTTCACAAGCTCTTCAGAGCAACCTATTGCAATGCTTTGATATTTATATATTGTTGTCATCTTTCCCCTCTGCTACCTAGCAGGAATCTTCTTTGCTGCAGTTCACACACGCAATTCCTTTTTCTGGTCTCTACAGAGCTGCTGAAGAGGTCATTATCTTGGTTGCTGTAGTCTGCTATGTCTTTGAATAAGTTTTTCAGTCTTTGCTACTTTAGAGTAAAGAACTTAAGTCTTTTGAAGTTTTGCTTATAGTTCATAGTTCTGGACATATCTGAGTTCTTACATATATCACCTTGATTTACTGCATGCCTTTCTTGAAGGGTGGTTGTGGTGGGTTGACCTCAGCCAGCAACTAAGTGCCCATCCAGTTGCTTGCTCACTCACTCCCCCTGTCCAGCAGGATGGGGAAAAGAACCAGAAGAGCCGAAGTGAGGAAGAACTCAGGGGCTGAGATAAAGAGTTTAATAAATGAAGAAAAGAGGTGGAGGAACCCACCTCTACCTTATTCTAACATCAGCACCTCTCTACATGTCAAAAAATACGTGCTGCTGAATGAGTTGTCCAGTACCTAATGCATCTCTCCTTATCAGGAGAAAAATGAGCATAAAGTTCTTTGTCGAAAAAGTTCAAATAGAATCCTCTGCTGATGATATGAGTGAGTGATTGCTTGCACGTACTAACTTTCTAATTCTGACGGAAAAGCTTTAGGATATAATCCTTTTTAGTGACAATCAAATGCATTCCTTAGATGGTATTCTCAGTCAACGCTAAAAGAGGTGGCGTGATCTAGAATAATTACAGCTGAAGGAGCAAAATCTTAATCTTTGAGCCAATAAAAATAAGTAAGGAGAAATAGTAGGCATGCTACGTGAAAGATACCACTTTGTGGACAAAAGAAGAGACCATTTTCATTTTAATGCTGATTCTGGACTGTTCAGTATCAAAAAAAATAGAAGGGAATGAGGAAATAGTGTGGAATGGGCCACACTTGAGAAAAGAACAAGAAGTATGCAAAATGGAGGCAAATCTGTCAAGCCTTCAGTATATGACTTCAGAACTGGAAAGAAATGATAGTTTGTGACTGCCTGAGGATGTAGAAACTGAACAGGAAGAACAACGTTTGAGTTAGTTAAGCTAAAATTAGATGAAATTTTAAGCAGAAGAAATCTGTGTCCCTATGTCTACTCATGTTATCTTACATGGTGGCAATGGAGAACATTTTTACTGGCTTCTTTGGGAGATTAAGGGCTAAGAAAGTACAACTTTTTTACTAGAAAGAGTATGTATTTATACTGTTGGATTTTTGGATTGATGGAAATAGACTGGGTCTAAAAAGCTGGACATTGCAAGTCTCTGAATTTGCATCTGGATTATTATATCAGATGTTTTCAAATGCATTTGTTTTAAGTATTGAAGGAGACACTTTCTCCTACTTCCTTGGGTTTCAGATAAATTGTCAACATAGTTTTTATGCACTTAATTTGAGTCTCAGAACGTTCATCTTTTCCAAAAGTACCAGAATTTTTAGATAGAACTACTGGGGTCAAAGGGGCTCTCTCTAGTTGTATGGAGGTTATTGGGCGATGAGGGGAAAAAAAGCTAGGGGATTTTGGGGAGAAGGAATATCCCCTTAGTTACTAAGCAGCTTTTTTAATCCATGCTGATAAATCACTGGTGACTGTAGTGTATCATGCATGGGTTATGTAGTTAACCATTACAGTGCCAGGATACCTGTAGAAATCCTTGAGTCAAACATGTCTGTACAAGATACAGCATCAGCAGTGTTGAAAGAGCAGGTGATTCCACTTGAGATAAAGATATAGCTCCAGAGCGAAATGATAGATGTAGATTCTAACTAGATAACAGCAAAGACTTACGCAAACAAAATAAATACAGCTTCAGAAATGTTTAAGGATTATTTGCATCTATTAGACCTCTGTTCTTTTCTCAACTCTGTATTTAATAAAGTCTTATAGAATGATAAAACTAATGTTTAAGATATATTTTTAATTCAGTTATCAACCTTCTGTCCTTCTTATCCATCAGTAGGAAATATTCCTCAAAAAGGGTGCTTTGGAGAAAGACACTTTACTGTAAGGCACATGCATGTATACATACGGAAACGCACAGATATAACGGGGTAGAATATTCTCAGGTAACAAATGGTGTCTTGTTTTCTCTTTCCTTTCCCAAAAGAGGGATTTTTACCATACAGAGATCATGTAGTCAACTAATAAAGCCTTGGCCTGCTGCATTTGCACCTGTGTTGCATTGCTTAGTGGTTGCTATACAAAACAAAGTAGTAATGGAAGTGTATTTCTGGGTATTGGAGGAAGTAATGTAAGTGTGATTGCCAGGGAAAGTGACAACAAAGAAGCTACACAGTATCCAGTAACAGGGCTTAACTATTCTTCCACCCGTTTAAGAGAAAGAGTTAGATCCAACTTTGAGGTATCTGTCCAAAGTAGAATTAGGAAGAATATCCATTTTTCGTGGCCAAACTTGTTTTGTGGATTAATTTTTTTTTTTTTTCTCATTACACAGCTGGTTCTCAAACTTTGCTTTCTGAATCTGAGGCAAAAGTACTCATGGCAAAAGAATTAAGACTGTTAAGGGTTTAGAAATAATCATCTTGGATTGTTCACAGAAGCCCTTCCTCAAATCACTTGAATCCTGTAGTCCTCTGTAGCCTACCTCAGTATGTGCAAGCAGTCTATTTCATTATAAACATACATGGCTGCTCAAAATACTAGTCACCAGTATTTTATTTATTTATTTATTTTAACAAAAATGCTTTAATGCATGTTTCTAGAGTAGAAAATGGTGTAAACTCATCTTCTTTAGTTCTTTAGCATGGCTGCTTGTATCAGTAATTTCTGAAGTAGTAAGGGAAACTTCTCAGGCAGTTCTAAAAACCTTCTGAGGTAATTTTTCATGGAAAAAATTAAAATAATTTCAGAAGTGTTGTGAATCATATGACTGCTTTGTAAAAAAGCAAGGTTATAGCAGTCCAATTTTTTTCTGAATTGCTCACACTGCATTTTCAAGTCTCTTTAGTTTATAGAAGATGGATTAATTCTTACAAATCGTATTTTTTGGTTGACATCAGTAAGTCTCACCATTGTACAGCTTGCGTCCTGCAGGTGTAAAGACACTCTATAGCGAGTGCTTTTTATCCATTTTAATTATTCTTGAGACACTGTTAGCTATACAGGTTACTGTATTGTTCTCAGTCCCATACAGTTAGTGGGTTATCTAACCACATTCTACATATTCTGAACAGCTACTTTGGTAGGGGCATTTCTACAGCATCTGTAGATCTGGCATGCGGTTCTTAACTTTATTGTCTCTAGTCTATGCCCAGACTAATACCTGGCCCTGCAGCAACAGGGCTAGTAACTGTGGCTCTTGTACACTGAACACCAGGTTCTTGTCACTGGGGAATTCAGGAGGGGCAATGTGGCAGTACAAACTGGTCATGCTACAGAAGTTAACAGACAGATCTCCATTGTAAAGCACAAGCAGATAGCCGTAAAAGTCTTGCGGTCCTAGTCCGTGCCGTTCAGTGTACACAGACTACTTGCACTTCATGCGGATGTAATACTGAAACAGCAGCACAGGGGTGTATGGCTCCTGTGTTGTACCAGAAGCAGTTAAATGGCCAGAGGAGACTTTTTTCCTACTGCAGTTTTTCATCTCTCTAGTTGAAAATACATGTTTCTCTGTCAAAAGTGACAAGACAAGCCTCTATACTTTGTTTTGATCAGTACGTTGACCTGTTCAGTGCTTGGATCTTAGGACAGTTTAAAAATGTTCATTGTGTTCTTCGGGATTATGTCTCATACCCTACATCTTGGAGAGAATACCCTGTTAGCTGTTTGTCTTGTGCAAGGCTGTTAGGGGATGTTTATACCCTGTTTGCACAACAGGTAATTGGTAGTTGGAGCGGGAAGTAGATGCAGGCTCTTCCTTTGTAGTTTCTGTGGAGGCTTCTAAGAATTCAGTGTGGCCACAGAGTGAAATCATGATGTTTAATATGAATGGAATTGGGTGAGAAGAGTTTCTGAATCATCGGGAGGATAGAATGATTGTTGGGGGGCTGGGGAAGGTTAAGCACAGGGTTATAATTTGACTGCTTTGCAAGGCCTGTTATACTAGTCTCTTCAGCGGTATCATATTCATTTAAACAGGGTTTTTTGTTGTTGTTGAGTTCCTTTTAACCTCTGTCTAAAGCTATCAAGATAGCCAGCTATCAAAACATAACTGAATTTTTGTGCTTTTTTCGCCAGTGATTTCTAAGCTGTATCACTAGTGCATTTCTTTACAATGCTGTTTAAAAAAAAAAAAAAATCGTGACTATGTTTTGGAGACGTTCAGTAATGTACACTCTGAGCATGGCTGTCGGATTTCTCCCAGTAGAATGCATAGTTAAATTTGACCTGAAACATTGAACTTGTTTTTAATTCATGCTGAAACAAATCTAGTGTTAACTTTTAGAATCTTGGTTATCATATCTGTTCGACATTTTTGAATTGTGGATGGAAAGGTGTGCGTGCTGAAGTGCTGTTTGCAGAATTCAATGTCACTTACGTAATTTTTTTGTAAGAAAACACGGTGATGCCTATCAGTAGGCTTTTTGCTTGTTTGCGCTTAAGTCTGAGGTCCAGACCTCAGGAACGTTTGCACTTGTTGTAATCATAACATCAGTTACTTTCCTACCTTGCATTCAAACTACACGTAATATTTAAGAATTTTTTTTCTCTCATTTGCAAGAGACATTAACAATTTTATCACATTTATTTTTTTCATTGGTAGTTCAACAACAGTGTATGACTGTTAATTGCAGTCTTATCTGAAACAGGCAGCTTAGAGCTTGCTGAGTGGTTTCTACTTGGGCAGTGTCTAACACTAGTAGAGGCAGAATGGAATCCTCTGCGTGAGCTCAGGGTGACCATGCAGTCTCCCGCAGCACACAATGCTTATCTTTGTGTCCCTGGAATATCATTTCCTTTGAATCCTTTTACATGCACTGATTCTCAAGAAGTAAAGATACCTAGCTGTATTTGGGAAGCTGGAATAACTCGGTGCGTTCTTCTTGGACTCCAGACAGCGATTTTTAATAATGATCAATGTGATCAACCTTAAGCAAAAGAGTTTTCTGGGTACTGGTCAAACCAATACTAGACACCATCACTGTTCAGAAGCTGATCTCACTTGAGTTGTACTAGTGTATCACTGACTCCTGGTGCGGGAGTTGGTTTTCATAAGTTGTTTCCCATATGGAGGGGATTATACAGCCCTATGCCAAGCCTTCATCTTAAGTGTATTGTCTTTGTTATTCCAAGTTGTCTGCACATAAATAGAATGCAATAATGGATTCATTATTTAGGATTAAATCAGAATAGACCAACGGTTTTGACTGAGCAGTGGAGCACTTCTGCTACATGTAGCTGGATGGTCATTCAATGGTTTTGTTTCAGCTGTAACTTAATTTTCTCTTTCATACTTTTGCTAAATGGATAATGAATGTTACAAATGCCTGTGGCTTCAACAGTGGTACTACTTGGTCACAGATAAGGGAAGGAAGATGGCCTTTGTAATATTCTGAAGGGTAAAAATGAAAACCTCATGGAAAGATCGAGATTCTTAGCAGCTTCCAAGTTTGAACTGATTTTTAGAAGTGTTTTTTATTTCCCCTCTGCACCCTCCCTAAGCACAACTAATTGCTGGTAAACAAACAGTAGTTTGACCTGGTAATATAGTTAGCAAGGATTTAGTAAATAAAACTTGAAAATCCTAGGATGTTAATAGCTGTGTAAAGTGACACGCAAGACATAATCCGACTAGAACTTGCAAAAGAGCAGGATTTCTAGTTCATGAGAGTCTTAAAAAGAAAAAAAAAAAAACAAAACAAAAAACACCCAACAGTTAGGTTTAACTTAACTTCTATCAAAACCAGTATTCCTTCAAGTTCCTTGAAATCAAAGTTCTGTGACCTTCCAGCTGTGTGAAGCTGGCACTTTAGCCAGTTTCTCCCATGAGAAAATAGAGAGATGAAGTTCATGTCGGTTCAGCTGTGGGAGAGAGAAGGGGCAGGACACCTGGCTCCAGTGAAGATTCACAGCTTTTTACCTGCTTGTGGCAAACGCTTGGACTGTGCCCCAGCTGCGCAGTAAGGAACACTGGCTCTGCCATGGTTCTTGGGGCTGATGGGCATCCCAAGGTATAATCAGAATAAAAAGTCTTAGTTAATTGAGGGTTTCAGGCTTTATAGAAGAGCATGAAAAGTATATGGCTGCCTGCCTGAGCTGTGGATTCTGCTGGGGAGATGGATCCTTAGTTCTGGGGGTTTTTATCTTCTTTTTTCCTCAGGTGCTTTGTCCTTTGTAACTGTTCAACAGCAGCTGCAGGACTTTTTGAGACACTTCGAGCTCTAGTAATATACATCTTCCCAATAAGCTTGTCAGAAAGATTGCACTTCAACGGGTACATTTCAACAAATTGCTGTCGAGTTCTGTCTTGTGCCTGTGCACCTTTACTTCAAAACTAAGGGCTACAAATGTGTCAGGGTGCTTCTTGGGGTGTAGGTTCATTATATAGCACCTTCCTTCTGCTTGATAATTTACCCTTCTGTAGCCCTTTTAGTGTCCTAGGCTTCTTTCTGAAGGATAATTTAGTTGTAAAAAGTATTGTCTTACTGTGCATAAAACAGCTGCTCAGAGCTTTGGGATCTCACTCTTTTAAGTGGCCATCCAGCACCACTTACACACTGGGATAGGGAATGGTCTAGGAGTAAATCTATTTATGGTCCATGTTGTTACTGTTTCCAAATGCATTCTGTAATACTAGGGTAATCTAACTATATTGTATCTTACTGCTTAAGGATAAGACAGGAAATTGGGAAGGAGGAAGAAATTCTAGGTGTTGGCTGACCACAGAGGTGAGGGTCAAGCTTTAGAATTTGAGATATTTAACCTTTAAGCATTCCTCACTTAATTGTAAGAAAGCCCTCAGAAATAATGACCACCCAATTTATATTTCAAAGCATTAAATTTAACTTTAATATTGCCACCAGAGGGCAGCATGTTACATGAGCTAGCAGTGTAGAACCTGGTATATTCTGAGTTTAAGCAAAGATGAACTTGTAAAATATGTGTTTTGAAAAGTATCATAGATTCATTTACAAGTTTTTCCTGTTATGTTCAGCTTGTAGCTAAGTCCTCAAATACTTGGCATGGTATTAGCTTTCTGAGAAAGAGAAGTCACGTTATTGACATCTGCCAAGTGAAAACTAAAAGTAGCTGTTGTATAACTTGCATTCTGGTGCCCTTAGTTTATTATTACTCCTGCATATAACTTCCATAAGACAGAGGTATCAGGAACTTACTCCCTTATGTCCTGTGTTGTTTTTACCAGTTACAGAATTCGTTCTTCCTGGTTTTGTCTCAAGGGTGGTAAACCTACATAACTTGTTTACTTTGTGTGATAAAATGGATGTCAAAGTTGATTTAATTCTATGTTCAATGATTTTAGGATTAATTTATCTTAAATGCAGCATCTGTACTGTTTGGTAGTTGGGTTTCTGTGTTTTGGGTTGTTTTGGGGTTTTGTTTTTTTTTTTTTTGAGGTGAGCATTGTGAGGCTTAACTTCATGATTCCCATGTAGCAATATGATCTATGAAACTCCTTATACAAATCATGTGAAGTGATGATATACTGGTATATTGCGACTCAAAAACCTCCTTCATTAGCTTTGCAGTAGGTGCAGGTGTGACACAACAGGCAGATCACATCTGACAAGGCTCACTTTCCCACTTGTACAGTAATGTAATTTTCCTTCACAGGATATTACTATTATTTGAGAACCTAGGTATAATGTGAACACAATTGAAAAATGTGTTACATTAAAACAAATCACTGAATAACTTGTAAAACAACCTTTTTTTTAATGCTGTGGTACAGACACATGCAGTAGTCTCATGCATAAAAGCATCAGTAATTTGTGATTTAGAAATATTAAAACGAAGAGTTACACATTAAATGCAGACATTTTCCTGAAGTTACATTATTTTCTTTAATGTAGTCTAGAATTGTTATATTTGGAAGTCTAACATACTGTTTCTGCAAAAGTCTGTCGCTTCCGTTTAGGAGTAACAGAGGTACTGCGTACTAGGGCCTTGCCATCTTTCAGGTGACTTGAGTATAAATCCAGATTGAATCTGGCACTGCCTCTCCTGGGGTGGTGAAAGTAAACCTGGACCTGAGCTGATTTGGGGTGGAAATGCTCGAGTGTCTTTGTATAGTGTTTTAGTAACAGCAGCATTACGGGAACGTACAGTGCAACTGCAGTAGGCTTAGTAGGCAGCCAGCCGAGTCCATGAGGGCTTACTGGTCGAGGTCTTGTGTCGTGTGGAAGTGGCTATACTGCACCTGGATCCAAGTTGGCGTGTGAAGCGCTACAGCTGTGTTCTTGCAGTCCCCTGCACATGGTCTAATAAATCCAAACTGGATTTGAGGGGAAACTGCTCTGTCTTTCTGCATCCATGGCTCAGTTAATCTGCAAATAGGATAAACTGCCCATAAATAATTGAGAGTTTATAGTATACTGCATGTTCCAGATAAGAGTTCGAACATGCAGTATTAAAAGAGATTTTTAGAAGTCAATTATACAGAGTTCACCTTCTTGTCCTTGCTAATTGGGGCACTAGCATGCAATGCCCAAATCTGATATGATATTCTTAAAGCAAGTAGACTGCTGTTTTCAGTAAAGTTCTCAGGTGGTTATTTTGAGTCTTACACTTTGAAGCGTAAGCTAACTTAAAATACATGGATGCAAGAAACAAAGGGAAGTCTCAAGGGTTGCAGGTCTCTTTTCATGGCTGATTAGTAGTAATTTTTCAGAATCCATACCAACTGAAGAAAACATCAGTTAGATTTATGCGCTATATTCTTGTCAAACCATTGTTTTCAAATAGGAATTATTTATATGTGACCCAGCGCAGCCTGGCATTTTGCCATGCAGAATACGTGCTGGTTTAACACTAAGATGTGGTGCACCAGAATCACCGATGGGAGTGTGGCAATTAGATTATGTCTTCTCAAGACAACTGAAATGATAGAACTGAGGTGAATGGAATATTTGGATTTTTCCGATCAACAGTTTCTTAGGCAATACGTTTAGTATTAAAATAGACTGTACTGAACTCAGTATGCTTTTTGCTTTGCACAGCGCATGTGTAATAACTATGTTGAGAGGGGGGAGCATGGATTGAGTGTTGTTAAATCATACTATGTTTTCCAGTGCATTCTATTTTTTGTGAGGACAGATGCGTTCAAGCGGTGATCTGTTCTTGAGTGTAGCATCCAGAAGATATTTTATACTCAGGTGTGTTAGTTTGGAGTTTGTAGTTTGTTAAAATTCTAGTTTTGTTGGTCTAAAATTTTTATAGATCTAATGTAATTCTCATGAAATTAATTACAAGAGCCTAGGCATACTTAGCAAACATCTTCTAGAATTGTTACAAGTGCCAATTGTTAAGTGCTTGTTTACATGAAGTTATCATAACACATTTTTAAGGCTTCAAGTTCTGCTTAATGTCCTACTGAAATAGAAGCAAGCAAGTATCCTCACAGATTCCAGCTGTGTGAATTTCCAAAGTTTTTGACATGTGCCTTTCAGTAGGCCCATGCATGAGGCCATTACAATAATTAGTGTGTTATCAGAAACCAAGATAAGTTTGAATTTTTTTTTCTTACATTGAAAACTTCAATTTCTGAGGAATTTGAATCAATTCGTAGCTGGCCGAAAGCCAATTTTTCTCCTCAACTCTAACGCGTGTTTGAAAAACGAACTCGCTTCCTAAGTGCCTTGTGAATCTGCAATGATTAATTCTTCTCATTATTTTGCTGCAAATTCTCATGACCCTCTGTGATGATTCGATCACCCACTTAGAGTTTATGCATATTCATATCTTTCCGCTCCTGCTGCAGTCGTTCAAGTCTCCTTCACTGGCTGTGGTGTGTGCTTGGTGCAGTAATTGAGCTGCAGTAGATTGATTACTCTGGGGAGCTGTAAGGCCTTTAAAGGTGAAAACATATCAGTCCTGTTAATTAGGAAACAAAGCTCTGGTGGCAAGTTCAGCAGTCAAATGCTTCCAGTGTAGAAATGAGGAAAGGTATGATTTGTTCCTCTCCATGAACCCTGTTTACTTTTTTATATTTGAATTAGATCTGTATTTGCTGTAATAGGCTTGTGCAGAAGATAGCGTATCTTGTATGATTGCATGGTGTTGGTATTTTAAAACAAAAAGACCTATATGTTTGATTGTAGTTATTAGCTGCTGTTAATCACCTCTTAAATTATACGTTATAGGTCAAGTAACGCCTAAAATAAAGTTAAATGAGAGATGAAAAATGGAATCATCGATTGTAAACTTTAACCAAAAATGTTTGTCATTCACTTTTTCAGACCTGAATGTCAAAGTTTTTTCTCTGAATTAAAACAATAGATTTTCAGAAATCCTAATAAAACCTGGGGCCTCTCCTTTTTACTATTAAGATGTCTATTACCTATCGTGTGCAAGATTAATTAAAGAGAATACATTCTTAAAATTAGGTGAATATTAAATGATAGCATAAGGTTTCATCCAGCAGACAGCATCCTTACATCATCATTGTAAGTACCCTGTGGTTTTATGTTGCTAAGCACTCTAATCTAGAGTGGCCTATTACAAAGATATTAAGGGTAGGGGAAACCATCTGCCACACAATCTATCCATAAGGGTCAGAAATAAATAATTTAAAAGTAATTTATATATCTTAAACCACTTTTTCCCTGTAATTACTGGACAACAGATTGTAGAATACAGATGTTATGAAAATGCCAGTTTTTGTAAACAGTGTGCAATCCATTGCTACTTCAGGGTAGGTTACAGGATGCTGTTGTCATACCTGTTCCTGCTGAGGTCAGGAGGAAAAGTCTCACTGAAACAACTGCACATGAGATTGGATTCCAATTAGTGCATCTCACAGCAAAGGATATCGCATTCATTGTTTGTGTTTTAGTTTTTTTTTTTTTTTTCCCCTCTATTTTAGGCTTTTATTAACACTGCAAAGGAGATCTACGAGAAAATCCAGGAAGGAGTTTTTGACATTAATAACGAGGTAACTTTTAGTACCCTGAACACTTTTGTTTGTTTGTTTTTTAAATGTACAAAATTCACCTCCCCTAGAAGGCTGGACAGTAAAAAATTTGTCTGTTCCATTTGGATATAGAATTGTCTGCCATTGTGATAAAAATGGATTAAAATAAGTGACCCTATCCATCCATGAAGCATCACAAAATAATATAAATCCCCAAAAGAGAAGAAAATCCACTTTCATCCACTTCTCCATATGGTGTCATCTGTTTTCAAAGATAATTTTCCACTATGTAAATGGGGGACCATGTTGATATGCCAGATGCACTCCATGAGCTGTCCAGTGTAGGGGAGGGATTGCTTTGAGAGTTACATAAAAGACTTTTGAAATGTTCCTGGTTTAGGTGGCTGGATTCTGTAGGGAATAAAAGATTAGCCATTTTGCCTATGCACATTACTGAAATTACAGATTATCGGGGCCTGCCTGTTTGGGGTGGGGGTGGGGAGGTGGAGCAGGGAGCACTTTTGTAATGCACGAGCCTAGAAAGACCTATAGTGTCTCTCTTGAATTTTGAAACGATTGTGCTGTTGAAAATCTTGAGCAGTTAGGAGGGAGGTTCACAGCCGTAGAAAAAGCAGATTCAAATTCAGCAGTAGTAAACAGAAATACTAGGATTGTATAGAAATGTTGGGATCACGTAAGCTCTCTGTTAACATTCACATAAAAAGTCACACCACATAAAGTTTAAATTTGACAGTGTGGTCAGTCCTTCCTGATGCTCAAGGGTTTGTTTGTTTTTTTTTTTTTTTTTTTATCCTGCATGTCCCTAAATATCATTGTTGAGGTGCTTAGTAAAACCACATGTGAAAATCTGCACCACCGCTCTCTGTTCTGTATCTGTTCTGTGAATAGGTGCATTCTCTGTCTGGGACTGTCAGTCTGACGCTTCTCTTAAGCGTGATAGTCCTTGCAGAATTGTTCAAAGAGTAGTGAGGGAATTGGCAGGACTCAGTTAAATAGCTTCACCTCTTGCTGTTTAATGTATTTCAACATGAGAAAATTTAGACTATTAAAAATATTTCTCTTACGACTTTAGAGAGGAAATAATGAGAAACTTAAGTAGTGTGCAAAGTATTTGCACTAGGAAACTTGTAGCTACACAAGACTTGAATAGTAATCCTTCAGAGACACTAATTCTGACTGGAAAATGTATGCATGTTTATATATGGTGTTCTGGTGAAACACTTTTAAAATTCAGTTTAGTGATGAAAAACTTAGGATTCTCTTTAACATTTTTCCTAAAAAAAAAAAAAAAATGCACTCAGGGCAATATAAATTGGACAGTAATCAGTGTGTCTGAAAAAGCATGCTCATTGTATCTGTCGAGTTTCATATAGTAGCTGACTGCTTTACTGTGCCTTATGGAGCTTTGATTGCAATATGCTGTCAAGAGCCAACAGTCCGTGCTATTTATTTGGCTTTACGCCAAGTCTGGCTCCTTGATTCCTCAAGAAGTTGCTATCAGCCCAGAGGGGGCAAAACCAATGAGCCATAGGGCATGCTTTTTATTAAAGAGGAGTCAAAGAGCGAAAAGAAACCACATCAGCTGCTGTCAATACTGAGCTAGTGCCAGAAACCCCAAGGCTACTACTGTTGCAGAACAACTGCCAAGCACTATAAATCTGAGATTTACTGTGACGCAAAGTTTCCTTAAGAGCTTAATTTCTGAAGCTACTGTATTACTTTGAGAAAAGTGCTGTATTTTTAGGTAAAATCCACTTGAGGGAGTGAGGGTTAAGATATAAGTGTGATTTTGATGAATGAAAGAGCTATGCTGTGTGTGGGTTCTTGGCAAGTAGCCATGCCTTTCGGGATCATAGAAATTATTGATGACACAGAACACTCGTATGCCCTTAGCCTCTACAGCTGATTCAACACAGAAAGAAATGCTGTCTAGAGAGGAAAAGTTTTATATTAAACTATCAAACTAATGGAGATTTTGGTGAGAGGGGAGAGGTTATACGCTCCTAGCAAATGCTATGTATTTTTAAAGCCTTATGCCAAGTAGTATTCAAAGACAATTCTTGCTCTGTGTTTTTGTGTTAGGAGTTTAAGGAACAGCGTTTAACATGGAGAGAAAATTTAAACGAGAAGGAAAGCATCTTCCTTTAAGTTATATTTCATCGCCAAGGACACGTTGCTAAAAAAATATTTATTGCGTACATTAGGAGAACTTGCTATATGATCGTCTAAAAAAAAAAAAAAAAAGAACAACTTTGCAAGTATATTAGTGTTCCAAAATAATGACACTGTGTATTAAACTTCATTTCAGGCAAACGGCATAAAAATTGGCCCTCAACATGCTGCTACTAATGCAACACTCGCAGGCAATCAGGGAGGACAACAAGCTGGAGGAGGCTGCTGTTGAGCCTGTTTTTACTTTCTAGCTGCCTGGATGGGGCCTACTAACTTGTTTGTTCACCCTTCCCTCCCCCTCCGCCCCGCTCGCCTCCACTTCAGTTCAACTGAGACATGAAACTTGTAAGTTGGTTTCCTGTTGCAGAAGAAGACTTTATCCTTCAAATTCTTGTATAACTTTGAATAAATGGTTAATGTTCACTTAAAGACAGATTTTGGAGATTGTATTCATATCTATTTACATTTGATTTCTAGGTCAATTGATGTGATTATTTTTGTTAAATGTTGTCTTGTGCCCTTGACTACAAACTGAATTGTATCAAACACTACAAAGTCATCTGAGTATTTTAATCAGTTTGTGTAGTTAGGTTTCCCAGCTCCTGCGGTTACCTAATGTTTAATATTGTAGAGCTGTCCTCAAGTTTTTTGTCAATTTTCAAGGCTATAAAGAGAAGCGGAAGGACTCTTTTAATTCTGTATTTATCACTTTCTGTATATATAGTTTAATAACCTGCTTGGGTGTACTTGCCAAGCTAGAATTCTTTAATGCATTTGCATAAATTCTATACTACTTAGAGCTTGAAAACTACAGAAGCATTAATAGAAATTGCTTGGACGCTAAATTTTAAGCCTTTTTGACATTGTTAGCATGTTCATCCTCCCCTGTCATTATCCTGAAGTCCAAGAGAAATGCTTAATGTATATTACTAGAGGCTACATACGTGCTATCTATTTTAATGCCAAATGTTTGCTGTTTGTCCACAATTTCCACAGCACCTCTTCAGAAATGGATTAGCTGTTTGCCTTAATGAATACGATAGGTAAAAACAGAGTATGAATGAAAAGTCGAGGAGGAGTTGATAAATTTAAAATGGCACATTATAAAAACATTAATCTTTTCTTAATGTTTTTTTCTTGTTTACCACTTGATTTCTAGGTATATTTTTCATGCAAGGACAGTTTTTCAACCTAAATGTACGGTGGTTGTGTAAAGTTTTCTTTTAGTGACAACTTGTAATCCTAAATATATGGTAAGCATCTTGTCTATTGTGAAGAGGGTGTGAAAATAAAATCTGCCAGTTTGGAAATCTTGATGAAAATCAAAACTAGAAATGCTTTGGTACTTATTATGGCGGTGGTCGGGGGAGGGGGGGTGTTTTGCCTCAGATGAAAGGGTTGCAACAGTACAAAAAAAAAAAAATCCTGTGTTTAAGTGTATTTGTTAAAGTACAGAATATTCATGTCACTTTTCCTACAAATGAGGAGACAACTGAGTTTCCACCTCATCCTATTTATATAAATTACAGATAAAAGGGTGATACTAATGCTAGGCCATGCTTCATGTATTTAAAAGAAAAAAAAAAAGTGGGGAGGGATGACTGCAAAACTTCTGTCTTACTGGACCAATACTGACTGCAGTGCACCACTGGGGGACGTGGACCCTCGTGTCACCCATTCATTCTTATTGTCAGAACTTTACCATCGGAAGTGAATAAACGTCAGCCTGACAGGTGTAACGTGGCAGTGGTTCTGAGATGAAATAAAGTTTAAAAAACGTGTCGAACCTTTTGTTTGTATCTGGGGGAAGGGACAACCAATAAGGGTTTGCATTAGTTGCCAACTTCAAATCTTTCTTACACATTCAGGAGCATTATAAGCAATGCAATATAACTGTTTCAACTATTTAAATTCTTAACAGGGTACTCCATTTACATACTTTCAACTATTAACTACTATATGATGTTTGCATTTATAAAACACACTTACTGTTTCAGTTGAAGTCTGAAAATTGTGTTGCGTGACAGTAAAACTATAGGACTGAATTGCATTGATGCTGAGAAAACTGGCTTGTAGTAGCGAGATGCTCACAAGAAGGAGTGAACGAACAAGAGTACTTGCTTGAATTAACTGCGTGAAGTTTTTTTTTTTTTTTTGGAACTGGCAACATTGCAGCACTCAGTTGCTTGAGATGACGTGGGAGAAAAGCATGTTCTTCTGTAGCAGCCTCAGCTACATTACAAATGGGACTAAATTTCTCTTAGCCGTAAAAATTGCCCCTGTTAAGGGAGCAGAGGAGGGGGAATTTGTACCCTATCCTGAGAGGAAGAAAAATGCATGCTGTTTTCGGTGGTGATGATTTACAGAGCTAAAGCTTTTGACAGCCACTGACTCTCTGAAGGTATGGAAGATGTACAGAATTGACCAGGAATCTAGGGCTACTGTAGCAAAGAGCCACCAGCAGTTTTGGGGGGCCTGAAGGGCAGGAGCAATGTGCTATGACTTACTATAGTCATATGTGCATATTGGTTGTTTGGGTTTTTGGTTTTTTTGATCCTGCTGGTTGGTCCTGGCTTACATGCCGGTCTTATCCTGGGCATTAGATAAAAACCTGGTACTTTGAAAAAGGAGCTAGAGCAAAGCTGACGTTTCCTTGCATTCTGCCTGGCTTTTTGTCATAAGCTTTGTGCATACGTAATCCTTTTGTTGCCAGTTAGAAATCTGTGTATTTTAGTGGTTTTTCGAGAAGCCACTGATCCAATTTTACCCTATTAGAATTTGAAAATTACGTAGCACAGAACCTAGCAGCAGGGTTTGCTTCTAGAGCTTGTGCTTTGCAAGGCTGTTCTTTCACAGGGTTCAGTTTTACTTGTACACGAGTGACTGATAACTTGCCTAGCTTTCATGTTGAAGTCCAGTTGCTTTTACCAGTTGCATTTTTGTAGCCAAAGAATTAAAACATTTCATTATTCCCCAGCAACTTGTGCAGCTGTTATATGTAACGGAAGACTACCATCGATACTGAAAAATCATACCATCGTGCAGTTTCCCTGTGCTCCCAGTTTAGCATATGGTAAAAACCATAGTTAACTTAGAAAAGAGTAAATTTGGAGTGGCAAATCCTCTAAGGATGCTTTTAAGACTTGTCTTTCTAATTTCTACTTAAAATGAGAAGCTCCGGGAATTTTGGCAGTCATTTAAGAAAGATTAACACTCCCCCTCAAATCTTATACCTGTGTGTTTCTGTTGACTTCAATCATTCTGATTTATTCTTGTGCAAGATCAGACTCAGCAGTGACTTGAGGTGAACGACTGCCAAAACACTTACGGATAAGCTAAAATAACGAGAGGCTCTGAAGGCCCTAGCAGGCGCTGAGCGCCCCGCTCCTGGCTCCGGAGAGGTCTCCTTTCTGCTGCGTTACGCTTTTTGTGACACTTGGTTCATTGTGTTGCTGACTAGTTGAAGAGCCTTCGACCGCAATATTTATATATCGGCGGGGTTAGAAGGGCACGGATTAGTTTTAGGCTAAATGGTGTCCATTTAAGTTGGGAAAGTTATTTCTGCCTTAAGAGTTTACCTGTGACTGTTAGAGCACTAATTCTGTTCTTGGGAAGAAAGGAAAACCTCTTACCAGGCTCCAAGTTATAGTTAAACTGAATCTGAGTGAAAAAACGTGTATTAAAAAAACTGAGACGTGTCATAAGACAATTTTTTGCATTAAAGGATTTTCTTTAATTTAAAGTAATCATTCTAAATGAGGGCAGCCCAATGAGCCTGCGTTTTTCTCAAAGTTGTTACCAGTGGGGTATTGCTTTTGTAACTGCTGAAGCCTGAGGTGGCGATTCCTCTTGATGGACTATTTTTTTGGCACTGCTGATTGTCGTACAGCTTTCTTCTTAGGTTTTTTTTTGGTTTTGTGTTTTGGCGTTCCTCCCCCCAGTCAAGTTTCTCTTGTGTATTATCTCCTTGTTGTCTTGTCTGTTCAGGTGCTCTGTCATTCAAAGTGAATCCAGTGAGCAAGGTGCTGCTCTCCATTTTTACCGCTCCACATCCGTTACACCTACACTTAAGGGAATTTGCCCAATAGGGGGCGTTTGCTTTGGGGATGGAAGGGAGGGGCAGAGGGGGAGAGGGATATACTGTCTTGCAGCATGATATAAAATCACGAGGGAAGTATTGGATGGGTTCTGTTACTTGTCGCGCATACCGTGTGTCCTGCTTGGCATGTGTGAGGGGATGTAATTTGCCTGTTCCCCTTCGCCTATTGCATGGGAGGAGAGAGGGGAGAAGGAGGAAGACTAACAGGTATTTGGATATCTTAATAAATATGTTTGCTGATATCATACTTACGATTTGTACATCCTCAGTGTTCCTTCCCCTGGAGTCTCTGGGTTTTCTTCTGCTGTAACTTTTCTTCTGCAATGTAACTTTAACAGTATGCGGTGGTGATTTATTTTAATACGGTACTGAAATCTCCATTTGTAAATAATCCAGGCTGCTGCTGTGTAAGTAGCTGATGAAATGTCTTTACTGGGTCTGCTGCATATGAAAGAAACCACAACATTAGGCAATAAAAACTACTAACAGAATGTTACGAAACCAAGACCATGACAAAAAAGCAGCATGTTGTGGATCTAGCATTTTTATTCTTGGGACAGATTTTATTATTTTTGGAACTATTACAAGACATGTTAAATATTGTGGATGATAAGAGGAAACAGACTCTTGGCAAACATGGAAAACCAATTACGGCATATTACCCTATTCCCCTTCCAATAAAGGAGGGGCGAAGCTAGGAGTTATTCTTTGCTTAGCAGCTGGAGGAGGAGGAGGGGGGGGGGGGAAAGAAAGCGTTCCCGCTTTAGGATTGGCTTGAGGAAAGAGATTGTTGCTGTAGCAATCTTACCGCGGGCAATCCAAGCTGGAGGAGGCAAAACCAGCGTGCTCTGCAGTCAGTTTTATCCCAGTCTAAAGAAGCACGCTGTTGTCATGGGAGCGCTGATCAAAGAAATCGCTATTCCATGCTGTCAGGTATACTGCTCGCTTACAAATAAATTTTAAAAAATTGTGTTTTCAATACTACAAACCCCCCTGTTGTGGTGATGAGTATTTCCGAAAACTTGCTTTGACAGACAAACTGGCACATGTATCTGATGCTCAGACACACGATTAAACTGCTACATCCCATGGCTCTGTGTGACACAGAGGCGAAATAAGGTGTAGGGAAAATCTACTGGACGTTTTAGAGGCCAGTCTACTGCA
The DNA here is from genome assembly GCF_047370975.1 of Nipponia nippon. NCBI lineage: Eukaryota > Metazoa > Chordata > Aves > Pelecaniformes > Threskiornithidae > Nipponia > Nipponia nippon. Next base: position 40,622,505 of record NW_028262290.1, on the reverse strand, counting down.
AGGTCTGTACATCCATTTGAATTCCCATCCTGAATTACAGTTCTTGTAAAATTGTCCATGGCAGCATGAACGGAGATGGATCAATGCATCAGCACGTTCTGCGGGCTTTTCCCCCCACAGCATAGTTGCGATTTTTAAAATTCCTTCTTTAGAGTCAGAGATATAAATGTTTATATTGGCCAGAATCTTGTTGACAGTTGAGACTACGGTACATTTGGCGTAAATTTATAGCAGGATCTGATTAGCCTTTCTTACTTAAGCGAAGCCCAGGACCATCTATCAGACTCACTGGAAACTGATTGTTTACTTTTCCTAGACTTAGCCATACTGAGAGGCAAGAAAATCCCCAAGGGAGAGGACAGCTCAAAAGAGACCACGGTACAATTCTAACAATTGTCAATTTAACATTGTCCAAGTTAAAAGAGTCAACTAAACAGTACGTCGTCTGATGTACGGCTTGGGAAAACATTTTCAGATGCGGGACGTGTTTGAAATAACATGACTTATAAGACAGTTAAATAACAAGGGGACTCGGGAAGACAAAAACCCATGGGGTTGCTTGCAAAGCAGGTGCGGGGAGAGGTTGTGCGTTCAGCAAGCGTTACCCAGCAGCCGAACGCCGCCGCCTGCGGCTGGGAGGGTGCTGCTGCTGCTGCTCGAGAGCCCGAGCTCGGGCTGGCTGCCGTGGAGGAACTTTCAGATTTGGGCAGCCTATTGCCAGGCGCACACTGGCAACGCCAAGACCGGAGCTGAGGCTGCTTCCAGAATTTGAAGACAGTTATGTGTGGTTTAAAGGGGAGAGATGGGAGCAGAAACAGCAGCAGAGGGCATGGGGGAAATTAACTTGTCAAGTGCTGGCTCAAAAAAGACCTGAATCCATGTACGCTGCCTGTCTGGGGCAGTTGTATACAAATGCAGCAAAGCCTTGTCATGAATGTAGTAGGAAGCAGATTTTGTTTTTTCTGGTTTTTTCTGTCACAATTTGTGAGGATGACTGGACCTTACTCATGGATTGCTGGTTAGGTTCTTGTCAAAACTACTCAAGATGGAGAATATCAGAACAAAAAAGAATCTGTTTGTCATGTCCTTGAGAGTCAACCCAGCCACTTCTAAGCAAAGCGTGACTGACTGACCTAAACTAAGTGGTCACCAACGAAGGTCTGCCAGCTGTCAGCGGGGTACAAAAACCCAGCGGACAGGCTGTGCCAATTCTCCTCGCCTCGTGGCGCTGAACTCAGCTTGCAGTGTCTCCCATAGCTGTTGCTATGAAGCAGAAATTAAGTTTGTGAAGTAAAATACGTGCAATATTGTAATCCTGTCTAAGATGTCTTTCTATGAAGCCATGTAACTTCAGAGAAAAGGGCATTGTTACCACTGAAGAAAATCTAGCTTGTACAATTATGTCACAGCACCGGTCTGTGGGACTGACCGCTGCGCATCGTGAATGAATACTTTGGCATTTTCTCTGGATTCCTGTCCGGGTCTGAGTCTATTTTATTTCCAGTTTCCAAAGCTCTGTGTCTTGTTTCTTGTAAGTTTCTTCACATCTTCTCCCTTTTTTGTTACTTCTCCCACCTTTTCCTTTCCTAGTTGGAGTTTGGGGGTATGTGTCTGTTTAGGGGGAATGACTCAAGAAAAGGAGCAGCATATTTACAGTTCGCTATTCTTCTGGAAGATTTTTATTAACTGTGAGTGGTAAAAAAACCCAAAACTTTGTCTACTTTGGATGAAGTGACGTTTGCTTATAACAATGCTGCTATATAAACTCAACCTACGTAGTTGGTCATAGACCCACCTATTTGACTCTGTTGAGGACCCGGGAGAAGTACGGGACAGGCAAGGACACCGACCGAGCTGTGCCCGGCGCAGACACGCTGCAAAAGGCTGGACAGCCATAGCTGGTGGGATGAACCCTGGGCACGGGGCACCAGGTGGTTTGCAAGGCTGAAGGTTTGCCTTAATGACAGGCCTGCACAGAGGCCGCTAAATCCTCTCTCCTACATCAGCCACTAGCAGTAGAAAGCTTCAGTACAAACACAGAAGAAAAATGCAGTTGCCTATTAGCAATTTTTTTTTTTTTTGCCAAACACCATCTGAGTGGTGGAGGGTTTTTTGTTTCTTTTGGGCTTTATTTTGAAGGTGTACATAACTTCATTCCATCCTACTGGCGTTCCAGTTTAATGCAATTGCTATTCAAGGCGAAAAGTTTTCCTTCAACGTCGGATGAACTCTGAAGTTCTGCAGTTGTTGAGTTACTCTTGCTCACCAAGTGTAAAGAGGATCCATTCAGGGTTGCAGCGGAGGAAAAGCTGGAACTATTGCTTCGTGAGCCAAGGAATAAGCTTGCTTGCTGCAGGAAGGAGGAGACGTCTCTCATTATCTGAGTGCTGGGAGCTGGTCTCTTAGAGCCGTCTCCTCTTCCTGCTCCACAAGGACTGAGGCGTCTCTTTGAGGTATGCAAAGCAGCAATGCGATACTCCTTCCCCGGGCTTATCAGCCACTATCAGCTGGATCTGCTGTTTGCTCCAGACTCCACCTTTGCTTGGAAACTGCTTGCAATTCCATGAGGTAATTCTTCCTCCCAGTGCTCCGGCTTGTTACGAGGACCATGTGCTCCTGACTGCCATAAGCCAGGCCAGAAAACGAAATAAACCTACCGCGATCTATCCGTGTGCCGTAACTTCCTCTTTCTCCATCCTGCCGGGGAAGGCTGTTGGGCTTCGCAGGGTTTTGCTCTTGCTGTCGTGACAGCGGTCATTCGGCAAGGGAGGGCGGGAGGCCAAAACCTCGCAGCCCAAGCAGAGCCATCGTCGTCCCGCCAGCGAAGCAGCCTCGGGCCTGCCGGCGCAGCAGGGCCTCTCCACTCCCCAGCCACTGCCGGTTTATCCGCAGGTGTGAGGTCGAAACCTGCCCGCTTGGCACCCAGGCCTCCGCGGCCGCTGCGGGGCCGATATAAATCTGCGTTATTTTGATCTAGCACGGACTGATTAGGAACAGCTCCGGCCTAACATACCATAAACACCTATTAAACCCAAATAAAGACGTCTACAGGGGGCTTAAGTTAAACGGGTGCAGCTTTGCCTGCGCGGGGGAGCCGGAGCGGCGGCGGGCCCCGCACACGGCGGCCCCGACGGAGCCGGGCCCTGGCGCGGCGCCCCGCCGGCACTCCGCACGGGGCCGCCGGGGCCCGGCCGCCCGCAGCGTGACTCACGGGGCCCCGGGGCCGGTCGGGCCGCGGCGCTGTGCCCGCAGGGAGCGGAGGGCCGGGCCGGGCCGGGCCGGGCCGGGGCGCTGTACCCGCAGGGAGCGGAGGGCCGGGCCGGGGCGAGCCCCGCTCCGCGGTGGCAGCCGGGGGGGGAGGAGGGTGGGAGCGAGTGAGGGGGCGGCGCTTGCCATTGGCCGGCGGCCGCGCCCAATCAGCGGCGGCCGGGCAGTCGCCGTCAGGGGAAGGAAAGCCCGGCTGGGGTGACGTCGGGCGGAGTGGGGGGAGGGGCGGCCGCGGTCGCGCCCGTCGCCGCGGGAGGGGGTGGGGGTTGCCCCCGGGGGGCTCAGTGGGGCCGTCCCGTCCCGTGCCGTCCCGTGCCGGTAGCTCCCTCGCAGCCCTGCGGCGGGATCGGCCCGGAGCCCCGGCCCGCCGCCTGAGCGCGGCCGTCGCCACGGCAACCTCCGTCCCGCGGGGGGAGGGGCGCAGGTAGCGGCGGGTGGCGCGGGCGGGGTCCGGCCCGCCACCCACCCCCCCCCCCGCGCCTCGGGGCCGCCGCCACCGGCCTGGGAGGCGCCGGTCACCGGCTGCTCGCTCTGCCCCGCGGCAGCCGGGGGCCTCTCCCCGCAGCGCGGGCCGCCCGGGGCTACCCCCGCCCTGTGAGGGGGTGACCCGCGGCGGTTGGCCGGCGGCGGCCCTCGGCCGTGAGGGAGGCCGAGAGGAGCCGAGCGCTCCGGGCCGCTTTCCCCATCTCAGCCCGGATCCTCGGGAGCCGCTCCCTCGGCGTGTGGTGCGCGGTGTGCGGCGCCGACCTGGCCGGGATCCCCGGGGGTGGCTGTGGTGATGCGTGACGGTGGCGGGAGGGCACCGGCGCAAGGCCTCGCGCACGCAGCCCGTCGCGAGGCCAGGCCTCGCCGCCCCGTCCAGCGAAGACGGTTGAACCTCAAAGGTGAGGTTTCCTGCGACGGCAAGAGCGCTGACAAGCGTGGGGCGGCCGCCCCGCAGGGAGAGGAAGGGGCACCGAGTCAGGTCGGCGCTTTGTCCGTGGGGTCCGATTCCCGGGCACCACAGTCGCCACGGCAGCTGATGGCCTGTTTCAGCCAGGCCGCTTCTTCAGACCATCCGGGGGGGGTGGCCTGAGTGTTGCGTTTGCCTGTTCAACGCACGCTTTTTGCAGGCAGCCTGGCTGGCGGCGAGCGTTCTCCCCTTGCTACGCTATTGTGTGAGTGCAAGGAGACGCGGGAGGGCTGGCTGAGGGGTGACTTCAGCAGTAAAATTATTCCCTGCACCCTGGGGCTGGGTTTCTTGTGGTCCCTGCCAGGGCAGCCCAGCCTGTCACCCCTTCCTTCCCCCCTGCCCCTGCAGAATCCGCCTGAAGCCCGTCCCAGAGCCCCTCCTGAAGCGTTGCTGACCTGTGTGTTGTGGTACCTAGCCAGCGCCGTGGCTGGCCTTTTACAGTAAAGACACAATATAGCTATTCTCCTTAGAAAAATAATAGGAAATTTGAGGTTTTTAACTTCTTTCACTGCATTTTATTATTTATAATGCTATTGCCAGAATAATTTCAACTTCTTATATTAAAAAGTTGCTGCAGCGGTGGAAAAACACTTTCTTTCACTTTATTTTGGTACTTGGCAAAACGAAGGTGGGAAAAGAAGCAGTGAAGGTAAATATTTTGATCTTTCAGTGGTTAGACAATTGAACTTTTATGTCTGTACATTTTTTCACAACATTAGCAACGAATAAACATTTTTGCTGTCACCTATTTTACTTGTGAATGCAGCAAGAATCTATCTAGATTTTATACGCCTGCACATGCCTTCTGTACGGATACTGGCTTTAATTTTAGTATAAACTAGACTGGCCTCATCTAGAGAAAAAAAACAACATAGAGAAAACAGAAATTCCCCATAAAGTCAATTTTTCATTAATTAAAGTCTTCTGTGGATGATTCTGTACTAAATATGATGCTTAGAGAGTTAAGTTTCATCTTGCAAAGATAAAATAGCCTTTTCTCATTGCTCTAAATCTTAAAACCCAGGGACGTGCTTAAAAGTTGACCGTGGGCATAGTCGGTATTTGCCTGGACAATTCCTTCAGTTTTAATTTGCTTTTTGGACAGGTAGAGTGCACCACGGGCATGCCTGGACATTTGGCCCTTCTGAGCAGTTTGTCACAGAGGAGGCAGATAAGCGAATTGTAACCTCAAAGTGAAACCGTTTCAACGCTCACAGATGAACACCTCTTCTCCTTTTTCGACCTCCTGATGTCCCTGGTTTACGTGGGTTTAAGTAAATGGAGAAACGTATTGTATGCAATGCATGCTTTTAGGTACACACTAATAGTATGTATACATTGAAATTCTATTTAACAGAAAGACAAGCAGCATCTGAAAAGCGCATAAGCCTAATTGATTCCAGACACAACTGGCCTGGATTTTGTTTCCTCTTATTCCAACTTTCTGACCTTGTAAAAATTATCTTGATTGTGTTATACTAAAACAAGGCCGTGATCTTGCAAAAACTACCATGTGTGCTAGTGCTGAGGAGTACCGAGTAAAGCGCTGTGTATGGAACAAATGTCGACAACATTAGGCCCCAAGTTCGTTCGTTTGTTTTCCTTTGCTTGTATCTGATCATGGTGAAGCAATAGTCTCACTTCTGCTAAAAGCTGAATCTGGGTTTTCATTTTTAAAGGAGGTGAAAAATGTGTAGTAAAACTTATGATTTGAGGTGAATGATAGGTTTTAAATTCGTACAGCAGTTTAAGCTACTGGGATTTTATGGCATTTAGACTAGGGGAAAGAACAGTGAGAGTTTAAAAATGTGTGTCGCCTGTAATTTTTTTCAGTACTTGTGTGTGTGTGTGTGGTATCTTTGTTTTTCAGAAGATTGTTTCTAGGGATTGGTAGGAAAGTTTAAGGACTTAGTAGCTTCGATGATAACCCTTACAATACCATTGTGCCTTTGTATAAATATGTAGGAAAGACCTAGGACAGCATAAAGTGTTAGATGTGCTGCTATCTTTGGCGCTGGAGAACTTCTGAGCATAATTATATTTTCTGCTTGACAAAAATCCAAGGCCCCGGCACACTGATTCTTTCATTGCAATAACTGCTGCTGCTCCTGTATTTGGGAATCTGCAGCTTGCTAGCCTTAAATCTCGGTGAAGAGCTGTGACAGAAAAACGTCTTTCCAGCGTGTCGAACTGAACAGATGATCCCTCTCCTTATTTCTCTGAAGGCTCTCCTTTTGGTTTTTTTTTTTTTTCCAGGATCCAGAATAAACAATATATTTGTGTCTGTCAGCAAGGCTCCCATGGGGCAATCCTTGTAAGCACTGGGATTGCCTGTTTGGTAGCGAGGAGGCTTTATAAAAAGCAACTCCAGGTGGAAGTGGGCCTTTTCCTTTTCCATCCTGCTGCAATTCCCTTTCATCCAGCCCCTGAGAACTGCCTGCCTTTCAGACTAAGCTACAAGTGTAAGACAGTTGTGGTCACTTGACCAAGATATTAGGATATCTACCTTTACTTCTGTTGATTCGTTGACATGTAAATGTTTTGGGGAGTTTCCTTGTGTATAATGTAGCCCATCAACTTACGGTGGTCATACAACAGCGAATGTAACTTAAAAAATTAAGCCTATCTCTAAAGAAAACGAGCAGCTTTTATATGTCATTAAACTTAGTTTCTAAGAAGTTGGCATGAATAAGGCTGCCATCTTGCTGGGCTTTTTAGCTCCCTCGTCTACATTTCTTATTTCCCTACAGAATGCAAGGTGGACATGGTGTGTGGTAGATTATTTATTAAATACAAAAAACTGACAGCACCCGCAGTGTTCTGACCCAAAAGTCATGTTGGTAACTTAGTACACCAAAGATTAAACAATAAATATTAGTGCTACTCTATCTGTTGTTTTTATCTTCTAGCAACCCTTTTACTACTTCTTTTCTGTGAAGTTGCAGAAGAGCTTCCAGTAAAATCCTGCCACTCTAGAAGCAGTGACGTAATCTGTGCTCTCAGTGCGAAAAAAACCAGCATGTTCTGGCTTGCATTTTTTTAAGAAAAACAATTGGTCCGTTGCTTAAAAGTTGTGCCATTCAGTGCTGCGACGCTTAGTGTGGGGCCTACAAAGTGCGACCGGTGGTGTTGCAGATGCAGCGCACATCCCCTCCCTCCTCTGCCACCGCAGGATGAAGACACGAGGTCTTTCTGCCTTAACCGAAATAAGCAAGTTCTGTTCATCTGCCAAGAATGTACAAGTAAATATAATGATTGTGGAAGTTGCTTGTAATACCCAAAGTATAAACAAACTTGTGCATAGGAAAGGTGAGTTTCTGGCAGGTTTCCAGGGGAGCTCCCTCAGCACTGCAGAGCTGAGGTGTTCCTCTTTAAGGATAAGGCAAATTTTAGATATTTACGCAAGACAGAAACAGAAAAGGTGCAGAATGGAGGGATACAAAATGAGGTGTCTGCTGCCGGTGGTGGTGCTTTTAACACTGACCTGTGGCTCTAGCTTTATTTCTTCACGACTGGCACGCAGCGGTATTGAACGCCTCTACTTTCAGATCATGTCAGCATGAATGACAAGTACGCAGCAACTCATGGAACTGGATCTGACGTTTCTCCTATGAAATGTCTGGATGAAGTGAGGTGTTCCTTATCTGTGAGTTGGTATTATCAGAGTACATTTTCTTAAATTCAGTTTATATTTAATATTTGGAAGGTTCAATTAACAGAGCGTTGTTTTAAATACTTTGATGATCAAACTCTGCTTAGCCAGGTAGTTGTTTTTTTTTCTTGCAGTGAAGTTCCGTGCAAGGGATACGCGTGTGGCTGGATTGTGAGAAACTGTGAAGACTGTACAAGTAAGTTTTAAGTCCTTACATGTTTGCTGAATGTATCCCACACTTTTTGAACATCCCAGTACCCGCAATAATTAATGCAGGCCACAGTGTGAGTGCGTTGTCCTTCTCCTCCATATTATGCTGTTTCCGTAGAGTATTGATTCATGCTCAGTTTTAGCCCTTCTCTTCAAGTGTTTTGTGCCAATGAAATGAAGACCACAGCTGACAACTTCGCTACTCTGTCACAGCAGAGCTCTGATAAGCTGTAAACTCAACTATATATGAGACCGTTTTCTCAGGGATGGGTCTGAAATAGTGAAAGGAACAATTTATTTTACTTTTTCTCCTGTATATACAGGTACAGTGGTTTTATGTATGTCCCTATATCCTTCTGGAACTACATTTTCCATGCTCGCCCTTCTGGAGAGAGAAAGGACAAGACAGAGAGGGAGAGAGGCAGAAGAGATGTCTCAAATTACTCTGCTGTAAGGCACCAAGATACTTCTGCGGTAAATACGGTGTAAGACAACACAGAGAACAATATGGAGTGATGTAATGCAGAGCATGTTTATGAAATGTCTCAATTACACCAAGAGGGGAGGATGGGGACAACTATGGATGATCAGCTCGGAAACCAAAATGAATTTAAGATATGCAAAAGTAAAATTCAATTAAAACAATCGCCAATTTCTTGCAGAAATCAAGGCAGATGGTTACAGGGGGGATTGTAGAGAATCACTAACAAAATAGCAAGGGACAATGCAGTGCTTTTGCAAAATGCAGTGCTCTCTTAGGATTTATCAATAGGTGGCATATGTAAGTCATAGAGAAAGATGTAAAGATGACTCCACTAAGTGCCGGTAACGCCTGAACTGCAGCATTGCCTTTGGTTTCATGTTCTGTGCTGAAAAATAAAGTACAGGACAGGGCAAGAAAAAATAAGAGATGTAGAATATAAAAGGAAACAGTGAAGGAAGGGAGGATGTTGAGCCTGAAAAATAATTTTTAGAGGGAACTGGATAAATTTTCCGATGTGTAAAAGGTTAGAAGAGGTTAGATCAACTGGTTTTGAATGCTGGGGGAAAGATAAGTCAGATCTGTACAGAGGGAAGATGTCTCGGACTGGATATTAGGAGGGTGGGAGGATGATTTAAATTGGCTATTAGGAGAGCAGGGGAGATGCAACAACAACTTTTAAATCGTTACAGTGAAATACCAGAACAAGCTACTTAGGAAGTTCGGGTATCTGCTTGACGGAGGGTTTCTAAGAACAGGTTAGACAAACATCTGTTAGGGATTGTCTGGGGCTACTTTATCCTGTCTTTGTGCGGCCGGGGGAGACCAGATGGTCTCTTCAGATCCCTCGCAGTCCTCTTCCGAGAACTTTACCAAGCAGGGAGGGGAGTGGACCTCAGTTTAATGAGAAAACGGTGTCATCCTATTAGTTGATCCTCTTTCAGAATAGAAAAAGAATCAGAGAGAAACCACATCTAACTTGGGGGGGGGATGTTAATTGTTGTTGACTTGCAATTTTATGAAGCATTTACTAAAAAATACATGGGAAAGTCATAAAACTTAACAGATTTAGGGTGTTCCTTACCGCATTTGTAGTGTAACAGTTTAAAGAAACAATTTTAAATGCATCTTTTTCTCGATGAACATAAGTAGCAAAAAGAAGAAGTTTCTAAGTATCTTTCAAGGATATTGTAAATGTGTGTTTGGCCATGGGTTTTAAATAGCCTCCCATTTTAAAACAAGTAACGATTACACATGTAGGTATTTCTGACCGTACCCGAGAGTGTCCCACCTGGGTGCTCCTTGCATGTGCAAACCCAGGCAATAATCGTGACAGATCACTCTTGCTCCTCAGTCCACAGAAGGAACAAGTTACTCAGTACCTGCTCTGAAAAATCTGTCTTGAAGGAAAGCTGAATGGAAACGTGAAAGCCAGCGCCTCGCCTCCTCGGCAGGTGAACTCTGTGACGGCAGCAGCGTTTCCCTCCCTCCCTCCCTCCCTCCCTCCCTCCCTCCCGGCCTCCCCCGGGCTGCGCGTTGGGAAGTTCCAGCGAAATATAGCTGCTGTGGAAAGTCCTGCTCACGGCGAGGAGACGTGACCTCTCGGCGAGTCAGATCCAATTTTACAGGCGGCTCTGAGTCAGGGTGGAGCCCGCGAACTGAACTTTGTAAGAAGGAAGTGATGTTGGTGGCAGCTTGTGTTGCTAAGCAGATGAGTTGCCGTGTTTTTATGTCAGCTGATAGTTTCGTCGGGTGTGTGACTTCATTCTTAGATAGGATGCCTTCCATTTATTAAGGACAAAGGTCAGAAATCGTCAGCGCTGTGATAGCTGTTCTCTCTATATAAGAAGAGGCACGTTCTACTGAGCCGTCAAAGATGGAAATGGGAGTCCTTAATGCTCCTTCCGCACGGTGAAAACAAAACTGACCGTGAAACTGTCTGTTCATGTCACGGCCCAGGGATGGCGTGGAGTAGGTCAGTTCCCTGCCGTTGCTCCGTTTTTATAAGAACTCACTGCTGTTCCTGATTAAAGAGGTGGCCTGTCTGACCGTGTGTCTTGTCTCCAGTAGTGATGGGAACTGGGGGGCTGAGGTGAGCAGTCGGGCACTGGCCTGTTAAATCAGAATTGAGATGGAAAACTAAGCGACCTGCCTCTTACTCGGGTACACCAAGCGGTGAGGCTGTTTGGGAAGGAGAGCGAGTTGTTTATCACCTCCGTGCCGCTGGCACCGGGGCGGGTGCTGCCTGCCAGCTGTCCAGGCTGTCACGGGTAAGCGGCAGCACCCGGGCAGCCTTTCGGAGAGAGCTGGGGGGGAGAGCGCAGGCGGGTTCGGGGCAGCTGCCCACGGCTGCGTGCGTACCCACGCAGCCCGCAGTGATGAGTCACGGTGTGCTGTCTCAAATGGCGTTTCCACCTATTTCCCCTTTAAGGTCTTTGGTTATGTCCTTAAGTTAGCCTTGAGAGTGCTGTACGTTGTTATCCTTGTTCTGAGGGAGATGGCTGTATCAGAAAACTTCCACAGAAAAGAATGAATTTTAGGAGTAGTATTAATTATTCTTCTTCTTGTTGGATTCCCGAGGGTGAGGCGGCGGGGAACGCTGACGCCCCTCGGCGAGCTTTGCCCCTGTAAGGCCTGGCAGGTGAGCGGCATGTGGACACGAGCTGCCGGAGCTCGCTGCCCCTCTGGTTTTCTGGTTCAGTTCCTCACTTAAGGAGTTCCCTGCCACAGAAGTGGCTGCTTGGGCCAGGTCCAGCTTTTGTCACTCCGGCTGGCTTGAGTTTCAAAAAAAAAAAAAAAAAAATCAACCCACACAACTGCCTACCCTGGCTTGCCCTCCGCTCCCTTAGCTTGCTGGTGCCACAGGGTGGCTCCTTGTAGCGCCTGGATTTCTAACACTTTTAGCTTTTCAGCTGAAATCGTTAAGGTTGTTCTTTCTGATACGAGTCTACTGCTTCCTGGTACTAACCAAAATCCACGTGCTCTCAGCATTTCAGCGTGCTGTACACTGGTGAACAATTTCTTCTAAAAAAGGAATATTGTTTAGCATATGGCACATCGTTATCGGCTGTGCCCTTTCGGCCGCTTTGCCCTCTCAGTCGGGTGTGCTTCCATTGCTGCCGAATTTTTAAGAAACTTTGAGTAAAACTTTCCCTTCTGAAAGAAAAAGAAACCATTTGTCTTTTTCGCTTCATTTGGCTGAAACTATGTTCAGAGATGAATAAAATGTGAGCCTGCGTTGGGGTCGTGCGATTTCGGAGCCACTTCCCGCCCATCGTGGGACAAAACATGATGCCTTAGCTTGGTGGAGGCCACAGGCTGGCATCCCAAATACCAAGCCTGAAGGGCAGCTACGCCAAGCACGGGCTCGGGCTCCTGGTGCAGTTTCACGTTCCTCCTTGCGCAAACAGAAGTAAAAGAAAGGCCACGAGATGAGAAGCTGTTGAGGTTTGGGTACATCTGTACAGAATTTCCTTGGGAGCTGCGAGTTCCTTCATCAAAGCAAAAAAGCCTTTTGGAAGAAGCCAGCTGGAGGGTATGGCAGAAGCACAAGGACTTTCTGTTGAAGCTGAAGCGTGGTTTGGACCACGGCAGTGCTGAGCAGGTGAGGGAGCAGATGTACTTAACAGAGCTTTTCTCAAGCGGGGTGGGTTGCTCTGAGCTCACCGTGCGCCGTCCTCGGCGTTAGCGGCTCTCAGACAAGCCACGCGCCTGCGCTGGGCTGTCAGAAACGAGGCGCAGGCTGCTGGGGCCTCGTGGCCCGAAGGCCTCCCTGCGCACGGCCTCCGTGGGGACTCGGCGTCCTCAGAGGTCATCGGCCGCCTTCGGAAGTGACAGCCTCTAGACCTTAAGAGCACATTTGGCTACACCCGCCTTTTAAAACAGATGCTGGTTCTTCAAAGTCGTCTGAATAAATAACCTTCCTGTGTATTTCCATGCGGTACTAAATCATTTGCATTTTGTAATACTGATGTTTTAAAGCAGATGTAAATGCCGCTTGGTGATCTCTGTGCTGTACTTCTTAGGGAGTACATTAACTTATCTCTGCGTAGTTATGCCTGTCATACACAGTGACTTGCTCAGCTTTGTACAAACTATCCCCACCTTGAAAGTTTACCTAGCTAGGTAAAGTGTAGCAATTCCTTGGGGTTTTGTTGGTACACATACCCTTGCTCTGCAACTGCTGTTGAAATTCTCAGCCATTAATGCAAATTCTTTCTAATCTGCGAGCCAAAGGGCTGCCTGCATCAGATGGATTACTTCGTCCCAACAGCATACAAAGGGTTGGGTGGTTACAAGTGAATTTTCATCCCTCTCATCTCTTGGATATTTTAATAAGCTGTTACCAATAAGCTTAATCATGCAGGCTGCCACGTTGCTGTTGCCTCACTCTCCTACGGAGCTGCAAAGTGCTTGTTGATAACTTGGGGAGTTAGGACTCTCTCTTTAGGGACTGGCTGAAGCACGAGTTAAGGTTTCAAAACTTTTTCCTCTGGAGCAGCTAGGCGATGATGTATTTCATCCACGGCTGGCACTACCGTCGAGTATGCAACCCGTGCCACGCCAGGACAGCGTCCCACCTCAGAGTGGAGAAACCCCTGCAGCGCTTTGCCTTCCTCCCCGTTTCCCGTTATTGCTGAGGAGCTGGAGAGCGGCCGTAATTCTCCCCGTTTGGTGAAAGTGCCGTTTGCGGATTCTGGTTTCTTCTAATGTTGGAAAACATTGGGAGACTCCCTTCACATTTTTATTACCCGAGCAGTAAGCCAGCTGATTTCACAGGCCACGGCCTGAGGATGATTTATGGGACCCGGGGAGCTGGTGCTGTGCCTTCAGCAAGAGGGACGCACCAGAGACCGGGGCTTTTTTTTGCCTTGGAACAAACATTTAACTCAGTACCTACCCATGTCGCCCCTCGTTGCTGGTGCCATGCTAATGTACTTCTTTTTGAAAGAAACGCTGTGTTTCTTTGATTGCCTCACGCTGTCGCCACGATATTCTTTAAACTCTTTTCATGCTCGGAAGCTTTGCAATCTGATTTCTGCTCAAGAAGAAACTGAAACAAGTTTCTAGGGGGAGCAGTGAGGCTGCTGGCAGTTGGTCTCAGAATGAGTTTCTCCTGCCCCTAAATCTTGGAGAACTTAAATCTTTGAAAGCAAGGGGAGTTCCAGGTGAGTTTACGCTCCACCAGGGCGCTCGGCTGCCAGATCAGGGGCGCAGTTCAGCGATACACGCAGAAAACCCGACTTGCGGGTAGGTGTTTCTAGGCTGTTTACTCTCTGGTCTGTCAACATACTGCAAGAGAAAACTGAAACTGATTACATTTAGTGACTTGGGAGGATACCTCTGTGTAGTTGTTGGTGTGGTTTTTTTGGTTGTTTTTTTCACAAAGTAGAGAAATGCACGTTAAAAATAGAACGATTGCAAACCGAGCAAATTTGGTGAAGGTATACTCGGGGCATGTGTCGCTTCAAAGGTTTTTTTTTAAACGCTATTTCCACTTGCTATTTTTAGCTTTATGGAAGACCACGGTGAAGAACAGGGAACGTATTATACCGCACCGTCACGTGCTATCAGCTTTTCAACACGTTTTTCAGTTGAAAGCATGGGACGGCGTCACCTCCCCGGCTGCTGGCCCCTCTCTGCCTGACTGCGCGGGCCCGGCTGCACGGGAGGTGGTGACGCCTCGCCATCCGCAAACCGTCCCTTCTCCCGAAAAGGTGCTTTCCCCCTAAGCCCAAGAGAGATCGAGTAGGCCAGACGCGAACGGCATGATGTGGAACAGTTTCGGGCTTCCTCCGGAGAAGCCTGAAATATTTTTGTGGCTGTAGCGGTCCTCACAGCACCGAGGCGGGCGGACGCCTGGATCGACGGAGCCAACGACCCAAGAAGCGAGAGGAGCTTTTCGACATCCGCGTTGTCTGGGTCCGGCTCTGGGCGTACTCGCGGCGCGTTAAGAGAGCGTGGGGGGGGAAAGCTGCGCGAGATCCTACGCAGACGCCGTCTCTCTTTCCCACAGAAGAGGTACGAGGGTGGGTGCAGCGAGCAGCCCCCGAAAAGGGGTGGTGCGGGGGGGGGCATGACTTCGTTTTTCCTTCTCCAACCTGCTGCAAAAAAAGACGATGGTAAAAAGTTATCTCGTCAAATGACTCGCTGAAAATTCCTGTAATGCAGAGTGTCTTTACACTGGGTTTACATTTTAATCTCTTTATACTTTTAAGACGCTTATTTAATTTCCAGAGTGATGCAGGGAAGACCGTTAAGCGTGCTACTGGTAATCACTTTTTGGTGGGATTTGTCTAATTTACTTACGGAATGAGTTTGTTTCGGTTTGTATCACGAATTTGAATGCACAGCTTACGAACACGCCAGCAGCAGGGCTCGGCAGCCCTCCCGGTGCCGGTGCCGGTGCCGGCGGGGGGAGAGCGGCCCCGCCGGGACGGGGCCGCAGCCGCGGGCGGGCAGCGCTTCATGGCCGCTTCCCTTTGAAAACCCGACCCGCTCGGGACAAAGTCCACCCGAAACCGCGGACTCGAGCGGTCCTATACCCCCCTGCCCCCGCCGCGCCGCGCCGCGCCCCGGCGGCCGGGAGGAGAGCGCCGGGGCCGGGGCAGGCCGCGGGGGGCCGGGCAGCCTCCCGGCGCGCCTCTCGGTTTCGCTTCGCCGCCGCGTTTGGGAAGTTTGAAGCGCGGGAGTGACACGGTGACACCCCCACACCCCCCCGGGCTTCACCCGGAGTTTCCCGAGACGGGACGGGACGGGACGGGACGGGACGGGACGGGGCGGGGCGGGACGCGCCGCGGCGGCCGGGCCCGGCGCTGACCCCGCGCTGCGGTGCGGTGCGGTGCGGTGCGGTGCGGGGCTGCCCGCCCCCCGGCCCGGTCACCGGCAGACGGGGCGGAGCGGCGGGGGAGGCGCACGGGAGGGAGGGAGGAAGCCGCCGTGCCCCGCCGTGCCCCGCGCCTCGTCCCCCGCCCCGCCGCAGCGCTTCCTCACCGGCGGCGGCGGCGGGAGCCCCGGCGGGGCGCTGGCGGGCCGGGCGGCGGGGAGGTCAGTGACCCGCCCCTCCCCCGCCCGCCGCTGCCTGGGGTTTTTTTCCTTTTTTTTCCTCCCCCCCCTTTTTTTTTTCTTTTTTTCCTCCCCCCCGTTGCATAAATTATGCCGGGCGGGGCGGTGACGTCGCGGCGGGGCGGGGCGCGCGGCGGCGCTCGCCCCCGGGGAGGGGGCGGTGTCGGGGGCGCGCCTTGTGGCGGCGGCGGCGGCGGCGGCGGCGGAGGGAGGCGGCGGCGGGGGCGGGCGGGCGCAGGGGGCGGCAGCCGCCGGGCGGGCGGGCTGGTGTCGCGCTCGGCTCGGCTCCGGCGGGCGCGCTCGCTCGCTCGCTCGGGAACTATCGGATTAAACTTGAATCGAGTGAAATTACACAAAGGAGCGAAGCGGAGCCGGGACCCGGCGGAGACCCCGAAACTACCCGAGACCCGCGCTGACCCTTCCTCTCCCTCCCCTCCCTCCCACCCCTCCTTCGCCCGCCCGCCCCGGCCAGGGATCCCCCTCCTCCCCTCTTAGCCCAGCCCCGGTGCGAGCGAGCAACTCCGTGCGTGCGTGTGTGTGTGTGTGCGTGTGAGACCCGCACCCCGCCTCGCCCCCCCCGGCCGCCGGCACCAACTCCGGAGCGTGTCCCCTCCTCCTCCCCGGCCCCTCGGCGGAGGGCAGCGAGGGAGCGAGCGGGGGACACCGGTCCCCGACGGCCCCCGACGGCCCCGCACCGGCCCGGTGAGTGACCCCGCACCTCGCTGAGCGCGGAGGGAGGGAGGGAGGGAGGGAGGGAAGGGAGGGCGCCGGCCATGGAGCCGGGGAGCGGCGGCAGGTCTCCGTCCCCGGCGGAGCGGCGCGGCGCGGAGCGGGGGTGCTGGCTGCGGGCGGCGGCCCGGGGGGGTGGGGGATGCTGCGCCCCGCCGCGGCTCCGGGCGAGGCGGGGCGGGGGGGGGGGGGGGCGCGTCTCAGCGGGGCACTTCCCCGGGTGTAAATGGCTTTTTGTTGTGCTGCGGCCGGCCGGCCGCCTGCCTCGCCTCGGGGGAGGGGAGGGCACCGGGGAGCCGGAGCGGCGGCGCCCCTTCCCCTTCCCTTCCCTTCCTCCCCTCCCCGCCCCCCCGCTCCTCTCCGCAAGTTTGGAGGGTGACTAAAAATCCGGGAAAAGTTGAGCGAAACTGCGCGGCGGCGGCGGGGGCGGCGGGGCCCGGCGGCGGCCGGGATGGCCGCGGGAGCGCTTCCCCCGCTGACCACGCTGACGGCTCCCGGCGGCCGCGGCGGCACAACAAGCGCTAACAAAGTGAGGGCGCTTCCCCGCCGCGCACGGCACGGCCCGGCCCGGCCCGGCACCGCCCCGCCCGCCGCCGCGCTCCCGGCACATGGGTCGGCGGGGCCGGGGCCGGGGCCGGGCCGCGGCGGGGGCACCCCCAGCGGAGGCCGGGCGGTGGGTGGTGGCGGGCGGCAGGAAGGCGGGCGCGGAGGGAGGAGGAGGAGGAGGAGGAGGGAGGCGGGAGCACGAGGTGCCGCTCCGGCCGCCGGTGCGTGCGGCGGGGGGACCGTCCTGCCCCGGCGGCGGCGGTACCGGGAGGGGGCAGGGGGCGGCCGGCGGGCGCTCTCCGGGGGCCGGAGAAGAAAGGGGAGCGGGGGGGGAAGGAGGGAGGGGACGGGCAGGGAGGACGCTACCTCAGCCGGCCGGAGCGGTGCCGGCGGACGCCGCATAATAGGGGCTTCACCCCGCCGGGCACCGCGCTCCGCCGAGCCGGGGCGGGCGGCCCCGCCGCCGCCGCGCACATGGGGTCGGGGCGCTCCCGCCGTCCCCCCGCCCCGTTCCGGGCCATTTTGAGGGTGAGCGGAAAAAGGTGGTTTGAGGCCAAGCGGTCAGGGCGCCGGGCGGGCTGGGGCGGCCGCGGGGAGCGGAGCGGGGCCGGCGACGGGCGCTGCCTGCGGGGCGGCGGGGAGCGGGCAGCGCGTGTGCGCCCGGGTGTGCGTGCGTGCGTGTGTGTGTGTGTGTGCGCGCGTGTGCCCGCCCGTGTGTGCGGTGGCGGGGGGAGGGGGGCAGGGTTGTTAGTGAGTCTCGGGGAGAAGGCGCTGCAGGCAATGAGCAGCCATCATTACATGGCACTCGTTTATCCCGGCAGCGTTACACCGGGGGACGCGCTCCCACGCCGGGGGAGCCCCTGCGGGCGGGCCCCGCGCCGCCGGACCGGCCTCGGCGGGTGGGTGCCGGGGGCGGGGGGGGGGGCGCCCGGGAAGGGGGCGGCGGCGGCGGCGGCGGGGCAGGGGCTGGAAATGGAGCCGGTTTCCTCGGCTCACTCCTCCGCCCCGCTCACGCCCGGGCTTAAAGTAGTTGTTTTTTAAACAGACAATGGACAAAAGGAAAGTAGCGATGCCCGGGAGTTCCCGTCCCTTCCCTTCCCCTGCCGGGGCCGCTCGCCGCGCCGCGCAACTCTCCCGCACTTACCCACTTTCTGCCTTTGTTTTCGTTTGGGAAGGGGCTGAGCGTGCCTTCCAACTACAGAAAAGGGCGATTCTTTTCGTTTGCGAGAAGCTTCCCCCCCCCCCCCCCCCCCCCCCAGCCACTTGGTCTTTCGTGGGTTTTCGGCTCGGGGAATATCAGAATAACCTCGATGCGATAAGTTTGTTTCTGTGTCGATGTGCGTCTCGATTTTACTTTCATCAAAGCAGATTGAGAGCTGTGTTTATCCTAGAAGATGGCTTTCGGGAGAATGTGCTTGCCTTCCCCCCCCCCCCCCCCCTTTTCTCATGGTAGATGGGACTAGCGGAGATAGAAACAAGCAAGTTGAACAAAAAATGTTTCTGTTCGTTTCCTCACAGATCGTCCATTCTAACGACGGCAAAAAAATCTTAATGACTATGACCTTAGCAGCATGGGTAGCTGATTTATCCCAATTATAAATCCCGTTAGGTTGCGGTAATGTGTGAGTATCAATATATAATTCATACTAAAAAGCATGATCGGTAATTATTATAATATTTTTTTTTTTATAAAAGTTGAAAACGGTCGTTTTCCAGTGAGCGTGCTGCATCTGTCGCTTGGAGTGTTTTTGTCTCGCTGTTGCACAACAGAGGCTCTCTAGTCTTTAACCTAAAATGGCAGCTTTAATTTGACTGGGGCCCATTCATTGACAATGATAATAAAAAGGCTGAAAGCTAAATGTAGCTGGATGCTTGGGGCACGTTTGCAGAACTCTTCTCCTTTCCATTGCTAGGCGCTGCTAAGAGAGGAACTTCGAAGCTCTCTAGTTTCTATCCTGAAAGTTTCCAACACGCGTTTAGTTTTTTTTTCATTTAAAAAAAAAAAAAAGAAATCAGTTACTCTGCATAAAACACATTCTAGACGGCAGGATTGCTAACAAACTTAACGGTGAGGAGATAGAGAGGGCTTCTTCGGAGAGGTCTGCCTTCTTAACAGCAGCGAAAAAATTCTAGTAATGCCTTTTAAAATAAGATGCAGTCCGGGGGAAAATTAACCATTTGTTTCTGAGGTTTGTAACAGGTGATTAGAACAATTACATTCTTTACATTTTCCTATCTCTGGCTACTAGAAGCGGGAACGTTGCTTGTTTCCTCTTGTTTGGCGTTGTAAGCGTGCTCAGGGTTTCGCAGAGATCCTTGCGATAGTGTGCTGTTTTCTTCTAGGATAAAACCACAACTGCTTGGAAAGAGTAATTATTTTTTGGGTGAGACATCATTTGAAGTTTGAAACAGTTTTACAAAACAAAAGTTCCCCTACTGTAGCATTGGAAAATGCCACAGATTCACACGTTCTCTGTCCTGCTTTTCTGTTAACCTAAACTGCTTATTTTCAGTCTCTTTAGAGCTTTTTTTTTTTAAATAAAAATAAAGATTATCATGAAGGCTGTAGAACGCGCTCTTAGAAGAGCATTAAATGCTTGTGATTGCAAGTTTAACTCAATTAGTAATTCACCGATACTGATTGGATAATCGTATTTGACCAACTATCTTACTAAATATTTAACAGTGTAATGATATTTCTGTTATTCCTTGTAAATCCTGGTTAGGTTATTTAAACAGTGGGGAAAGCTGGCTCAGATTCGAAACTCAAAATTATTTTTATCGCCTCTTCAGTAATTAAGGAAAGTTTTGATGATAGGTAAAGATCATGCGGTCCTTTTCGGAAAAAAACCAAATTCTAAGGACGTAGTGTTGGAAAAATGTCAGGCAAAATGAGGTGTAGTGGAATCCTCTCTACGGCAATCAAAACTCTGTACCGCCGTGGGAGATTGGAGTTGTCACCATTTTCTTTTGAATTTGGTTAATGTGGAAACCTGAAGAGTTGGGTCAAAGGAGCACTGTAAAGACTTCCTAGTCCACGTAGAGGGATCAGTTAACCGGAGCCTAGCTTTTTTCAGGCGAGTTATTTGCTGTTTCGCACTGAAAAGCTTTTGACGACCGTCTAAGGTATTTCCCGTTAACGCTTAAATAATATTAGGACTTTATAAGACGTAAAACGAGTTGTTGGCGAGCAAAGGCGAAACAAGCCGACGGCGAAGCTGTAGAAAGCATACGGAGGAAGGCGATGCGCTGCTGGGTCCGGGCTAGGTGCGGGCGGCCTCCCGGTGTCGGTGGGCCCGTCCTGCCCTGGCGCGGAGGGCGGCCGTACGCGAGGTCCAGGCCTCGCGGCCTGCTGCAGGCCGTGGCCTAGGCCCTTCGCTGGAGGAGAACCCGCAGTGTAAGAAAGAACGCGACGCCGCTTGAAAACCTTAAACAAAACCAACCCAGAGGTGATTTTCTGTAAAGGTGGAAGGCCTGAGTAATAGGAACTTCGCAGGTTTTCAAAGAGCCGCTGAAATCTCGCAGTGAGGCTCTGTGGTTTGCCGTATCGATGGCGTCCTATAGTGGCTGGCTGTTTGTTTTTTTTGTTGTGTTTTTAGCGTATGGCATGATACGTAAGGGTTGTTAAGGTGGGAGGAGGAGGAAAAAAGTAGCCAGAAAGGAAGAGGGTGGAAATAAACACATGTGTTGCCTTAAATCCTGTGCCTTAACTCTATCCCTTATTTCCCATTCATCTTATTTTTATGTTGACTTGCAGAGGGAAAGCTTTTAGAGTCTGCCAGTTGGTATTTACTCTCGTGAGTCTAGCATTATTCAAATAAATTTGCGTGGCTAGCAAGGATACAGGCAACTGCGTGACAAGTCGGACACCCCCCTTCCCCCCGTTCCCTCGAATCCTGACTTCCCAACCCTTTTGTATTTGCTATGAACAGGTCACTAACCGCTCAGATTTATGAGCTGGTTAACTGATGCCCATGAGTAACACGGGGGATACTTTTCTGTTCCCTGTATACATGAGGAAACTGCAAATTTTAGTAAATAATTAAACTGTCTTTTTTACAAATGAGTCTTGTGTGTGTAGGTGAGGCTTTAGATTTGACTTTTCCAACAGAAAAGTTACTGTATTAATTTACTGCATCTATTTAGCTTCATCATTAAGACAGGCATTAACTTCATTGCTTCTCCTCATCGTTTATATTTCTGTGAGTAGCTTGTTTGCGCAAACACAAACCACTGGATTTTTATGGAAGAGAGTCTCAAATGTTGTCTGTGCTTTGGCAGCGATAAAAAGGCAAAGGGAAGCTCCAAGTATAATTTATTTTTAGAACTCTTTCAGAGGAAGGAGTGAGGTGCAATATGCAGAAACATCCCATGTTTTTATTAGGATTCTGACCAGATACTGAAAGCTGATGGAAGAGTTTTCTTCTTGATTTCTGTCCGCCTGCAGAATCTAACTGTAACTTTTAGTGGTTCGTGTCTTACCCGAGATCAGCAGTCATGGAAATACCACGTTGTAGTTACACACTAAAGTTCTTACTTGGAAAATGAGGTTGGAAGGCATGATACAAAAAAAAAAAAAAAAAAAAAAAAGCTGTGACCTAAAGGACACATTCCAAGCGCCTGAATATGACAACAAAGCTCTTAAGGATATTCTTAAGTATACAAAAGCTGATTAGCTCTTAGCTTCCAACATTGTGACTTTTCAAAGATGTAAACACGCACCTAGAAGAAGCCAAGTCAAAACCAAGGTTCTTCGTGCTGTTGGGTTCTCTCGTTTCATGAATGCCGCTCAGTAGTGGTTTCTAAACATCCTGATTATTTTGCTGCTGTTACACTAAATGCATTCTCCTTAAAAAAAAAAAAAAAAAAAAAAGAGAGATACTACTTAACTTAACTATGTTCATTTAGAAGTTGAAATTCAGTAAAAGGCTGCTAATTATCAAATAAGCTACTGTATTATTAGAGCATGGTAACACATGACTTTGAAAGCTTATTGGCATATAGGAACTAACCAGAAGCCCTTGCTGGCATGATGTGGGCCTGGCTTTGCTTTGTAGTGACCTATATAGCTATTTTGGGTGTGGTTTTGCTTGGCTTTCATGGGAGCCGTGTCCAACCTTCCTCTGACATAGACAATTGCTGTGACGAGAGGGCCTTGAGGGGAATGGTGGGGAATAAATAACTTCGAGAATCAATTGTGTGGAAAAAGTCATTGCAGCCAAAATGTCTGCTGCCTTCCTAATGGTTCTGAGAGGAAAATTAAATTTCACATATACGGTCCTGATCCTAGAGCTTATTCTGTTCAGGCTTCATTTAAATATGGGCTGGTAATCGTAATGAGCAGTGCAGCACCTTACCTGCCTGGGAGTAGCTGGTGTGTGGAGAATCCAAGGCTGAATGGTTTCGGAAGCACTTTAATTTTTATGTCCTTGAGCCACTTTTAAGCCATTCAGTTGAGCTTTCTGTTTACCGCTAGAACTTCAACAGGTAGCTGGCTTTAAAATTTCTTCTTAAGTGATTTTTTGAAAGAAATTGGCCTACCCCACAGTTTATTTTGACTTTTGTCTACAAAGTAAGTGTCACCTCTTCAAGCAGCTTATGGAGGCGTACATCAGTATCATTTCTTTTATGCGGCAAAACCAGTCCTGCTCTGAAATCTAAAGGTTTTATTTCTTTCTATTTCTCTTTCCTGCCCCCTTCCCCCAGCTTTCCCATGTAGTTTTCTTCCTCTTCAGACTGTGCCTTTCTTTCCTATTGGGTTTTTAATTTTCTTTCCAATTTATATTGCTCTTTGTTTGCTTAGCAGAGTTGCATTTTCTTGCCAGCCTCAGATAATTAGGATATGTTGCAAAATAAACATGCGTTTCAACTCCTAATAATACTGCTTTCTACCCGACGCGCAGGGGACGCTTTTGTCGGTGTGGGAAGAGTTCGCTGGCTGCACCGAAGCCTGGTGGAGTCTCGCGTTAGACCCTGGGCGCTGCCCGGCAAGGGGGAGGTCGGCAGCGGAGAGCCAGAGCGGGGGCTGCTTTCCGAAGGTTCTTCATGACCCTTTCAATAGGAGAGGCCTCTTTTCACGTCAAGTTTTGTTCTCATGAAAATGGTGTTCCCCCATCATTTAAGAGCTAAGAAATACAGCTGTAACAGTTTGTCTTGCTCTATGCATGGAGTAGGTGTGAGTGGGGAGACTCTAGTCCCATCACACCTCAGGTGAAATGGGGTTAGCTGTTGCGGGATATCCCTTTCCAAACAGAGAAATACGGGATGTGGAGAGGAGCTCCTCTGGGGGATGGTGATGTTTTTGAGAGCAGTAGGGAAGGTTTGGAGACCAAGAACTATGTGACCGGTGGTAAAGCAGATCAGAACCTGGAGCAAGTCCAAGGAAGACTTCAATAAAGGCACTTCTGTCCTGGATCTTAAAATAGGAAGCCTGTGGATTTGTTTACAGGGTAAACAGGATTTGTTAAATGGGTAGTCTCTGGGTGCGAAGGCATACCTGTCATTCTTTGAGAGAGGATTCAGGGGAAAACTAACTAAAACTGAACTGAAAGGTGGAATTTTAGAAGTTTAGAGATCAGTCATAGGACAAAACAAGGAGAAAAAGTCTTCATCAGAGAAAGCATTGGGGTACTGCTGTTCCGGGAGAAATGTGAAACAAGCCCTTGCATGAGAGGAACAGAGAAATTCAGTTAAAGTCTTCGGTATTAACAGCTTGGATGAGCTAGTAAGTGGGAAGTCGGAGTTGATGACAATTTACTGTAAGAAAATATTCCTTGCTTCAGAGAGGATTCATTGATGTAGTTGTTGAGATTGAAATCCAAAGCTGAAACGTTACTCAGTAAAATGTTTTACAGGAAAGCGCGTGTCAGTCTGGAGTGTAGAGAAGAGCAGTTTAGTTGAAAATAAGACAACCAGAAAGGAGATACGACTGACTGTGTTTTTAATGCTCGATAGAAGGATTAAAGAAAGGAAGGTAATGATGAGGCTAACAGATGTTCAAAAATTGCTCTGATAAGGCTGAGATAAAATTGTACGTAGGTGAGAGACTGGTAAATTTCAAGGATGCATCTTAATTAGTTGTTTAGGGTATAACAAATGTTTTCAAAATCTTACTTATTCCGGGGTAGGAGAGCACATCTGAAGTCCAGAAATCTGGCATCCCAGGTAACTTGCTGCTTTTAGTTCTGTATTTGAACGTGCACTGTTTGTTCACGCGGGGTCAGAAATACCTAAACAACCACGACTGTGGTTATTAGCTTGAAATCAGATCTAAGAATATGATTTTTTTTTTTTTGGTCTCAACTGTCCGGCATTATCTAGGCAAGTCCTGTGGCTCCTTGAGGATGTGCTGTGGTTTGCACCGTTG
Organism: Nipponia nippon; assembly: GCF_047370975.1. Lineage (NCBI taxonomy): Eukaryota > Metazoa > Chordata > Aves > Pelecaniformes > Threskiornithidae > Nipponia > Nipponia nippon. Next base: position 40,598,237 of record NW_028262290.1, on the reverse strand, counting down.
TTGGACTGGAGTGGCTGCTTGTTGGATTTGGTGGTTTATTGCAAGGCAAAAAAGCAGGCAGGTCATCAACTCCGGTTCTTGATTTGAGAGGTACTTGGACTATGTTGCTAGCTCCTGGGAAGATCTTGCAGACTTCACGGGGTAGTATGGTCATGTCGGGATGGCTTAAACAAAGGCCCTGTGTCATTGTAGCCATTGCTTATGTGAGTTCAGAGATTCCTTTAAACTCTGATGAGGGGACTCTCGCTAAGAGTAGAATTCTTGCCTCAAGTTGTTTTAACCGTGAAGAATTAAAGTGAGAGTTTATAGTGAGCAATTTAATATCTCTCTTGATTTAGGAAGGAGTCATTCAGAAAGTGAGTTAAATAGGGGTTTCTGGACTGCCTCAGGAGGTAAGTCTGGGAGAGACCTGCTAAGTAATTCAGTTTATTTATCAGTACCGTTATGAGCACCGTCTGCTGCGCTTTGCATTCACTCAGCTCTGTGAATGGGGTACAGCCTTATTCATCCTTAGTTTAATTATTATTCTTTCATCGGGGGGGAAGTGAATAAGCAGCCTTCAGCTTCACTTCCCCCCTCTTTCTCTCTAGATCTCTGCAAAGGTACATTGTCTTTTTTTTTTTTTCCCTGTACAGAACTAAGTGAAGGCAGTTACGTGATTCTTTAATTCCACTGTAACCTTATCAGAAGTTACCGCAAAAATTGCATCAGTTCCACCTGCATTTCTCCTTTACTGCAGTTCTGCAGTAATCCCAAGCCCATGCTGCCTTCCCTCATAGAAGTGACTCTTAGTGAACGTACTTTTGTATTTTAAACAGGATTTGAACTTTGTGGCAGCCATGCAGAAGGAAGGAGTTGTTTCGTAGAAATGGTGTGGCTGTTGGAAGAATCAGCTTGTTAAAGGCAGCGCTAGAACAGAAACAGGCTTTCCAACTTAGGCCTGGTAATTGTTGTAGCAGGTCGTCTTAGAAGTAGAGTGTGTTAGATGTTGCACTGAAACTTTAAAGAAAAAAAAAATGGAAGGGTGTGTGTTTTTGTGTGGCTTTTCACTTCTCGTGGTTAGATTTAGAGAAATGCTATGGTTAAGTTGACTGAGTTCTTGAATGGCTAGTTCTCAAGGAAATAAGCTAAGGCCTCGCACCACTGCTCCTCCCTGCCACTTAATTTTGGGGTGTTAAAAAAGAAAACCGTGACTATAAAAAAGATGGCAGGTGAAAGGAATTGCTTTCATTGCAGTTATTTAAAAGATTAATTTCCTTGATCTATTTCTCTCCTTCCACTACCAGTCCGCTTTCCCTGCTCCCTTCCCCAAAAGAAAGGCAACCAGAATGCCTACCTTTCTGCCTGCCTCTCTAGATGAAGGATGGTCAACCTCTGGCTTGTCGCCGGTTCTCGTGTGATTCCTCTGCTGAGACTGTTGCATGACCAGCAGCACAACTGGACCGTGCAGTATGGGGATGGTTGGGCAATGCAATTTTTTTTTTTTGCTGTGGGAGGAACTGGACTAGCAAGGGCTCTTGGAGGTGGATATTACAGAGCCAGCTGGGATGCAGGCTGCATGCCCGTTCTTCTAATCTTGTCTAATTTCATAAGATGTAACGATGGTGGTGTTTTGCGGCAGGGTGCTCTTTCTCTTCAGTGTGTACTGAAATGAGTCGTTTCTGTTTTGAGGTGCCTCCAGGTAGGCAATGAACTTTGAATAGCAAGATAAGGACTCCAGCAGCTGAGCTGTCCCGTTTGCTGCTGTCATCGATTCAGTTTGGCTGTGGGAGTGATACATTTCATACACGTTTGCTTCTTGCTTCTCAAGTGAAATGGCACATCCACAGTAGGCAATCCCAGAACGAGGCAGATCGATCCATGGAGAGAAATCACTGGCCAGAAAACCTGGGGCCTAGGCATCTGGAGCACATTGTCACTTGCCTGTGTTACAACACCTTGCAACCTGTTGGCTTGACTGCGTCCCTCCAGATTCTTTCTCTTAAGCACGTCAGCCTTCCCCTAATAGGTTTACTTTGGATACTGATGACAACTTCAGGAGAAAAGGCAAAGTTCTTGCTGTTTTCTTCTTATCAGAAATACTTGTAGCTTTTCTCCGTCATAATGTTTATTGAGATTTGGTGGCCGCTTTCCCAGGGCTTTTTTTAATTTAAAAAAAAAAAAAAACAAAACTGGGATGAAATCTGCCAAGGCTTTCTTTACCCTTCTCTTCTAATTGAGTTATCCTTATCTTGCTATTATGTTTGTAAGAACTCCCCCCCCCCCCCCCCCCGCAGGAGTATTATACTGAAATCTGTATAAGAATACATATTGTTATATTTTTTTGTACAAAAAATATTTTGTAGCTCCGAAGACAGTTGAAAGCTATTGAATGTCTTCTTGTGGCCCATCTAATCATTTATAAGTCAGGGTATGGTTTGGGAAACGCAGTGAGCTAATTTAACCGGACATTGTTCTGAGAGGAGAAGTTTCCTCTCTGCCTTTGTCCCCCTGCACCCTTCCTCCCAACCGCATGGCTCTGCTACTTTGTTATAGCAGCAGTGCTTGTCAGGTCCTTCTGTGAACCACTTTAGTTCACTAAAATGGCAGAAAAATAACTCTGTAAAATGGAGAGCATTTTGCTGTTGTAATGAATCAAACTGGCTCATAAAAGGATCTGATGAACGCCAGAGCTGGTACTAAGGACGAGGGGGGCCGGTAGCTTGGAGAGCAGCAAGCCCTTTTCATCTTTTCATTTTGGTGCCAGTGAGCAAGTGGATGGGATCAGTTGCCTGGGAACCTTCATGGGAGAAACAGAAATAGAGTAATCATCTGTGAAGCAAAGGACACCAAAAGAAAAACGTGCTGGCATGAGTTCAAATTGATATTAAAATTTGTTTATTCTAGTGATGGTATGGATTGCATGCTATAAACAGTTTGTTAGAATGAATAATCCACTGCCCAGAAGTCAGTTTTCCTCTTGAGGTAGGAGAACAAAAGCCTTAAAGATTTGCTCATGTATAAATGGCTTGTCTGATATTTCAAATGTAAAATATTTAATTTTTAAAACAATTTATTCATAAGAAAGTACATTGCTCTGGGGGGGGGGGGGTGTGATTCTTTTTTTTTTGCCGAGCTTGAAGTTCTCCATTAGGTTTATCAACCTTCTGAGTCAATTTGTATGTCTCAAATTTTATCAAATCAATATTTAATTCAGTGGATTCAGTTATTCAGAGTTTTATCCCAAGTATCTACATTATTCCTGTTAGTTTGAGATGGTATGAGAGCTCTGGGTCACAGTAGATGGCTAAGACTGTTACTTCCTATCATAGTCTAAAGCTTTCTCATAGCGAAATGAACACCCTCTTGTTTAAAATCGGTGAAAAAATGACATTGCAAATAAAATAAGGTGCTGCTTAGTGACTCCTGTAACACTGTACTCTTGCTGCTCTCCAGAGAGAGAAACGGGCAGTTTACACTGTGTGGCTCAGCAGAGGAACGAACACCTTACAAAAAATGAGGGGTTCTGACTGTAGCTCCTGCTGAAGCCACCTGCCAGCCTGAGGTGACTCTCTCAGTGTAGCAGGACCGCGGCATGAGAAACTACCCGCTTTCTGAAGAGCCCTGGCTATTTTGTGAAGTTATTTGTGTTAAACTGCCTGCGGTGTGACAGAAAGGGGCTGCTTAGCAGGTGTAAGAGCAGAATCTCATGCTTTCCTTCTGTTTTTCTCAAGATTTGGGCAATTTTATATGCCTTAGTGGAAAGTAAACACTTTCCATAGTTATTAAAAAAAAGAAGTGCAGCATCTAGATGTCTCTCTGCAGGTTTTACTTCTAAAAAGTTCCCTTTCAGGAGCTACAGAGGGTGGTGGGAGGAGCAGGAGAGGGGACTTACAAGTCCTATCTCAAGGCACTGAGGATATTGCAAGCTGCTTTTGGTGAAAACTGTGTGAGGAGTGGTGGCCCTGACTAGCGTTGTGTGTGTTCAGAGTGAATACTGTAGTCACTAAAAGCAGCTTGTTTACATTAGGAATTGTATGTGCTAGCTCTAATGGGCTTTAGGAAGCCCAAAGCACAGCTGTAAAACATCTGTCTCTGGGACCAGATCTTGTCTGCCTGATGAATTTTTGTCCTGCATTTCATGTTCAGATTTAAAAAAGAAATAAAACTTTTCTTTTTTTTTAATAGAAAAGTTCTTAGCCTTCCTTCTTGAAGACTGGTTTACACTTGAAAGGCTATCGTGCTGTTGTCCTGAACGCAGAACTTAAAATAGTGACTCAGTATTAACTCCACTTCCTCTTTAATCCGACCATCTTGCTTGGTGTATGACCTTCTAACACCTTAATTTAAAGGCTGCTTATTCCAGTGGATTAAATTTGGAGGTGTCTGGAGTGGTGGGCATCGCTGCAGGAAGAGCTTAAGAGGAACTGAGAAACAGTATTGCCTCCAAAAAAAAAAAGAAAAAAAAAAAAGCGGGGGGGGAAATTTCCCACTCGCTGATGCTGGCTGTTGCTGATGTATGGTCTGTGCAGTAGCACGAGGCTTGCTGAAAGGTCAGGAGGAGTTTTGAGCACATGGTTCTGCTGTACCGTAAGAAAAAGTATGTTCATTTTCCAGGGAGTGAATTTGATGCTCTTTGTCTCAATTACGCATGGAAGTGACAGAATGCAAAATATCTGTTCAGTGCATGCATCTTCGAGTGTTTGGATGGTTTTTCTTCTTTTCAAGGTTAGTGGCCTGAGCAGCTGGTCGGAAGCCAGGAACCCGAGTGCTGCTCCAAACTGGTATACCAGGTTCATAATGATGTATTTTGAGGTCTGCCATATTGGGATTTGTAGTAGTTGCTGTTCACCTAGCAGCTCTCAATCAGATGATCTCGGTTCTTTACCAAGTGTTAATTTTGCCTTGCTACTGCTCTCGTGAAGTAGATAAATGCTATCCTTAGAAGCAGAGTTGGTCTGATATTTAGCACTTAAAAAAAAATCCATTTTAAGTGTTTAGAGTCTGTGTCTAAATAGCCTGCTATTTTTCAGAATTTATGTCTTCTTCCTTTAAATATTTTTCTCAGGAGTAAATTCTAAATAATTATATTTTGTGTATTGAGTTTGGGCACTATAAGCTTCCCCCTACAGAGTTTCCTGAATAAGCTCTGCCAAATGGTCTGTGATTATTTTATGTAGAGCTTAGGTTTAGGAGTAGAAAGAGTTTAGGTAGTATACTTTCTATTCTATGCTATGTTATTAGCCATTTTGACTCACATTTTCTGTGAGGTTTTTCTTCCATCTCAAGTCAAGTATTTAACTTGACTAAACTAAACTACAACTGAACAATCTCTTTGAAGAACTGCGTGGTTCCAAGCACAGGTATGTAATTTGTTGGGTGTGATCTGGGGGGTTATGGTGAGTTTTACTGTACTGTGAAAACTTTGATCATTACAAGTCCTTGAAAATAAACCATTGGCTTGTGCTGCCTTGCGTCTTGACGGAGGTTTAGCAGAAGGCCTGTTCTGCCCTGGGCATACGCTGCTGTCTTCAGGCTTGGGCTGTGCTCAGCGTGGAGTGGCAGCAGCACCTTTCTTGTGTTGGAGGAAGCAGGAGTAGGCTGGAAGGTGCAAAGAGGCAGAGTTCTTTCATGGCTTACAACAGAAATTGCTGTGTCTTCTGTATTTGTCAAGGTAAAAATTCGTACCCCTAATTCAGGAGATGGGCATGGTCCCCACTTTACAGGTAACAGAGAGGGTTTGTTTTCAGCAGCTAAGACGTTGCACAATGACTTGTGGATTGGAGCTGAGGATTGAATTCAGTCTTCCAGTAATTCCTTTAAGTGCTTAACCTAAATATGTTGTAGTTATTTTAAGTACCTTTTTATAACAGTAGTAAAGCTTCAGGCCAGTGCTTTGAGCTGATATTATCGCTTACAACTGCTGTTTAAATCAGAAAAAGTATGAATATTTTAATTTTTTCACCACTTAATGTTGTTTTTAATTCTTTCTCCTTCAGACATGAAAAAATGTTTTTAATACAAGTTCAGTATTCCTAAAATTGCAGTGTGTAACGCAACTTTGTTTTGGGTTATTCCCAAACTGAACTTAAAAACCACTGCAGGTACTGAGTAGCATCCAGAGAAGTACTGCTTGTGCTGCAGTATTTAGTATTGCTAGCGTTTCTGTTACTACCCTTATCCACCTTTTTTTTTTTTTTTTTACTCCCTCAAGGGGTTAAAACCAGATCATAAAGTCTCTTTGAATTTTTTTGTTGTTGGAATAGGATAATCTTTTATACAGGAATGGTAAAATTTCAGCAGTCTGATACTACTTTGGGTGTCCTTGTCTCATTGATGCTGTGGTCCTCTCAAATGTTGTAATCTCACTTGCATTCTTGAAGTACTGATAACATGGACTGAAATACAGTTTCTTTATGAAAGGAAGGTGAAATGATATACTGGAAATTGTGTATTACCAAAGTAGCATATTTGTCAAGAGCTATTAAAACCACGTTACCAATATGATCCTGCTTTTTTAGTACCAGAGAATAGCTCTGCCAGTTGAGACCAGAAGTCTGTCTCATCCAGAATCCTATTTCACAGTGCCCGTGGTGGAGGCTATCCAGAAGCAGAGCAAGCCCCTTAGCCTCTGCAACTCTGCAGCTCAGAATTACCTCGGAAAAAGTGATAGGTAACACTTAATGAATTTTTCTTGCATTAATTCATCTAGTCTTTTCTTGGTCTGTGTAAACTCTTGGCTTCCATTGGGACTGTGGCAATGAGTTCTGCAGCTTAAGTACACATTGTATGAAGAACTGCTTCCTTTTATTTGTTTTATTTTGAACCTACCACCTGCTAGTTTTGTTTGATGTTCTCTAGTTTCCTTGTTAAAAAGAAAAAGGGAACAATAGTTCACTACTTACCTGCTCCATGCCACTCCTGATTTCGTAGACTCTCTTATTCTCTCCCTGGTTGCCCCTTCTCAAGGCTGGAGATTCTGAAGGGTGTTCAAATGCCTGTCACCCCCCTTTGGTCCTTCAGTAATTTTACTCTTGAAGTGGAGGTGGGCAGAGCAAACACTGGCACTGCAGCAAGATACGGGGACCTCATAGACTTGTGCATCTCATCTCTCGTACAATTCTGTGTTTGTTTGGGTTTGGTTTTTTTTCTTGAATATGCTTAGCATTCTGTTTACTCTTCTGACAAGTCTTGTCTTCCTAGATCTATTTATTTTGTCTTCCTAGATCTATTTATTCTAGCTCTCAAATCTCTTTCTTGACAATGAGGTAATCGGTTCAGAGCTCAGTAAAATGTATGTAAACCAGACGGATTGTATTTTCTCAGGTGCATTGCCTTCTATTTACCTACGCTGAATCTCATCTGCATTTTATTACACCTTCACTGGGTACGATGAAGGTCTGCTGCTTCCTGCATAGTTGATTTTCATTTTTAGCGAAAGGAACTTGTTAATATTATCGGCAAACTCACTTCAAGGCTCACCACCTGTTTCTAGATCTTTTATGTGCATGCTAAACAACACAGGTCTGGAAAAGAGTCAGGTGATGTTTTCTAACATTTCTTTCCTGTTCTGAACCGGTTTCTTATCCACGTGAAGACCTTCCCTCTTTTGCTGTTCTAGTTTAGTTTCTTTAGGAACCGTTGGTGGAGGACCTTTGTTCAGCAGCTGGCATGTGCTTTGGTTGTCAGGTTAGCTCAGACTTCGACCATTTATCAATTGTTCCAAAGACTTCTGATGTATTAGTAAGAGAGGACTTTTCTATGGGAAAGCATCGATGTCACTTTTGTAGTCTGTACTTAGCTAGGTGCCCATGAACATTGTTTCTTGTATCTTCTACTTATTTCTGCCACCTTATTTCTTATATCTACCACCTTTCAAAACTGATGCACCATTGACACGAAAGCAGGGTGTGACACCAAGATGCTATGTGGTATAGTGGATAGATAGGCTGTTTTTTCCTTCAGCTTTTCAGAACTCTTGGGTGAATACCATCTCGCTTTGGTAACTTGCTACCATTTGCTTTGGCTAGACCAAAACTACCTCTGAGGCTTTATGTGATGAAAAAGATGAAAGCCTCCCTTAGCTTCTCCAATGACTGTAGAGGCAAAAAACTTAAATTTTTGTTTATTTTCTTGGAGTATTTCTTTCATATCTTGGTTATATGTTAGCCCAGTGGATTCTCTAGCAGGCTTCATGTACCTGGTGTTTGTGAAAGGACCTTTTATTACTTTGCCCCTTTATGAACATACCTTTTGTTTGCAATTTTACTTGCTAGTTCTTTTTTTCGGATTTATTCCCTTCTTGATGAAAAATGTTCTTACTGATAGACTCCCCAGCTTGTGGTTTAACTGTGATGATTTTTTTTTTTTTCCTCGGGTCTCTGCACTTTCAGTGTAGTATTTTTTGTCTGTTGTCTGCAAATGTTTTGCCCGAGTGTCTCATTTTGTTTCTCTTACCAAGCTTCCTCATTTTCATGCAGTTTTCTCTTTGAAAGTAAGCACTCCAATAATGCATTTTTGTTGCTGTTGCTTTTTTAGGAATGCTAAGCTTAGATATATTTAATGGATTTCATTAGCAGTAGCTGTGAGTCATGGTATAGTCAAGTCAAATATGACATGGACAAATCTGAATGTAATATAATTTGCTGGATGTTGAAATAGTCCATAATCTAGTTAAAATGCAGCAGTGTTGCCCTGTGTGCTTCACCATAACTTTGGAGAAAGTCATTTGATAAATATGGTTTATATGCTTTCGTAGCCTGTTTTCTTCTTGCCAGCAAACCAGTCACCTTACCAAGTTGTACAAGTGGCATGGAAATTTATTTTGAATGCCACTGCCTTATTTAAGAGTGAGACAAAGTGTGTGACTGTGTCCTTCAGTCATAATTCCCCATCAATTGAAAATTAAAGCATTTGTTCAAATATACGGAATAAAACAGTATTACAATCAAGCTGTAATTATCATGGGAACCATAACTTTGACTTTTCTTTTTCTTGGCTTCCTCTGTGAAAAACCGTGCTGTAGTATATTATTTAATTGTTTAGTACTGAGGTCTCTCTGTTTTATCATAGTATGTGACATGCTACAGTACCACTCTGTATAAAAACCTTTGGTGCGTGAAGCAGTGGTGGAACAGTAAGAGTTTATTCATGCCTTCGTGTATAGATACGCGAGTACCATATTTAGAAAAAACGTTTGCACAAATAATAACCACTTCGTACTCTTTTTTTTTTGAGAATTATGTTGCTTTGCTTAGCTGAAAAGTACTTGGAAAGCAGTAAGTCTGTAAATCTAAAGTTAGAGGCATTAACTGTTACTTCTGTGTTTAATTTGATAATTTCTGTTAGAGAAGAGGCTATCCTGAAAGTTACTTAGACTTCCAGAGTAGTCCGTAATACACATTCATGCAGTACTTCAGCATAAGCAAATGAATTTTGGAGTTTTACACTTCAGTAATGGAAAAAATGTTTTCCGTATAAAGATGGTGAAATATTTGAGACCCCATAGTCATGAAAGTAGGCGAACTGATTTTATGAAGAAGGAGCAGTTGCATTTTCAAAACGGGTGCTCTGAAAGGTGGCAAGGATGAGTTCATAACACTTAGAAATAAATAGAATTTAAGAGAGATCTTACAAAATTATTTCGTTTTTTTCATACCAAGAATGCAGGTGTCATGCAAGGTTTGTGCCTATTCCAATTGTTGAGGAGTCACGGTTGTGCTTTGATAAGTTAATTTTTAAACTTTCTCATGAAACCTACTTCAGCTTCTAGACAGCATGCCATACATACAAGATAAGCTCATCAGTTGTTTTTGTTTTCTTCTTAAAATAAGTTAAATAGCAATCAATGTGCTTACACATAAATTTGTTGAGGGTAACAGGGAAAGAAACTACATGGAAGTGTAGAGTTTTGCTTTAAGAAAGAACTTAAAGGAATTTTAGGATGGGGTCGTTTCTTAGTTCAAATAATACTAGCAAAGCGCCTAGAAGAAGGTGGAGGGGTGGTTTTCTGTCTGCAAAGTAAAGGTTGGTAACAAAATTTGAAGTAACAAGGGGTTGAAACTAATCCAGCCTAGACATAATCAAAAGCAGCGTGTTGTGAGATGGTAAATTCTCTTAGGTGGTCTTTAATGAGGGGTGCTCTTGCCATTTTGTGTATCTCTTCCTGAGCTAATTCATTTTGAACTTCTCCTAAGTAACTTATGAAGAATAGAGGGGAAATCTGGTATTTGTTTAAAAGCTGTGTAGTTGTTGTGCATTAGTACGACATATCTCTGCTATTGGAAGATCACAAGCTGTCAGTCTTAGTGCCCAAGTTTAAATGGAATAGGGGCTTTTATAGGCTGATTTATTAGAATACATTGCTTATAGGCTTGTTTAAAAGTGTCACTAGCAAATTTGACATGAAAAAATGGCATGAAGACAGTTGCAGAAGATTTCGTCATGGTCTATGAATAGCTGATAAACAAAATGAGGTGCTGTAATGCTGTTGTTTCCTCCCTTAACCTCCTTGTCCCCCATCCCCCCCACGCACGCGGGATTTTGAAAGTGGCATTGGGAGGGGGAAGTAGGTCTTCATCTAGTAGCATGAAGAAAGCTATGGATTATAGGTATCTGCTCCTGTTTCTGTGATCCTTGTCAAAGGCATATATCACTTTTGTTCCCCCCATCCCCCAGCAATAAGGCAGTATCTTTCGGGGCTGGCAACAGGCTTTTAAAAGGCTGTGCTCCATCAAGTACATTCTTAACAAAGACCTCTAAGTAGCCGCGTGCTGCACCACAAATGACAATTGCTCCTTAAATTGTAACTTTGAATTGCTGAAAATCAAGACAACTGTGTATTAGGTTTCTTTATTTTAAAATATGTCAGAAGCTCAGTGTTTTAAGTCTGAAATACGCAAAAGGTATCAAACTAAAAGGCAGGACAGCCTTTCTGCAGGCCAAATAAGTCTTTCAGATAAGTTTGGTGATGATGATTTAATGGCCTGGTTAGTATTATCTTATTTTTAATCAAAAAGGCATGTGTGTTGATGAGTGGTATGAAATGAAATCATGTGCTTTGGGTTCCACGTCCCTGTTTTAGAGGAATTATGGAGCAGTTATGCATTAGCAGAATAGACTCGTAACGTAGGGTTTGTTGTAGGATAAAATCAAAACTGACTCTTTGACAATAAGTTGTCAGTTTTCCTTGCTTGCTTTTTCAAAGGGTTGGATACATACTTGTTCCTTCTGGTCTACCCTGAAGTGTAACAGGGCGGTAGGGCTCATCCTGAGTTAACTACAACAGCAACCTCTTGGAAATTCTATGTGGAAGGTACTTAAAAATGTTCATAAAGACGGACCATTCTGCTGTGGTTCTGATGCCTCCTTTTCCCCTGTACGATTATTGATCTGAATCAGACAGACATATGTGATTGGAGCATGAGTTGATTTACATTTGCCCATCACTCAGCCTCATTTTCTTATTAATGAGATAAATAAGGATAAGTGGAAGGAAATAAATTATTTATTTCTGTTTAAGCACAGTTTTTGTGTGGTTAAGAATGATGCTTTTTCTTTCCTCTCTTCCCCTTTTACCCTTCTATGTCTACAAAAGAAACAGTCAAACTACCAGTTACATGTTTTTAGCTGGAGGATCGGAAGAATAATCCAGGCATTTAATGTATCAGGTATAAAAGGAAGATGCTTATCTGAATATTCAGGTAGATACTACTGTAATACAAAGAAGATGTAAATTTGGAGTAACTTCTGAAAAGCACACAACTGCAAGGAAAATAAAGCAACAAACCAGTATGGCCAATTCTTGCTTTTTTTGAGTGGGCAAGCAAGTTGGGGCCTTAAGGTGAAGGGTCTGGATAGTTTCAGAAGATGGGGATGCAATTCAAGACAGTACTCTTAGTCACCTGTCTTGGAAGGAAAAATACAACTTCTGTGTTTAAATGGATGCATATTTAGAATTGGTAACACTGTTGACACCAATGTTACAAACACTTAGCGGTTTTGTAGACTGAAGTCCCCATCCATCATCTCTAGCCTTTCCCAAAAATCAGAGAGATCTGAATTCTGTTAGCATACTCTGTCTTGTGATAAGCCTGATTGTATCTAGCTGTTCTTCTGGTCATGGACCATCATTGACCTTATGTGATTACAAAGCTGTTGTGCATTAACTGTTGGAATCCATAATGCGTTTAAATACATGCACAACTGGCATTTGCTGTGTTAACAACTCCAAACATTATATTGGGTTTCCTTATGTCTTGTAATTTCTCTCTAAAATCTTTGTGAAATGAGTAACTTGGATCTTCTGTGTAATTAACAGCATCCATAAAAGTGATCTGTGAAGGAAAGATCATTGTTTTCTTTGGAGATAAACAAAATCTAAATTCATATCTGTTGTGCATCTTAGTCCAAGTCAAGGTTTATATAACACGAAATGTCATTCACTGGAATTAAACTGATTTCATACTGAGGCTTCTGTTTTAAGATACAGGTATTTTCAACAGTGGAAGGTTAAAAATGGTAGCTTGAAATATGTTCCTGTTATCTTGAAAAATGTCTTGAGTCAGCGGCTAAGTCAAGTTCTGGTTTTGAAACCTGATAGATCCCAGCCTCTGGTATTCCTTCAAATAAAACTGTCTTTTGCTCGGAGATTGAACATTTGGAGTTAGTCATAGATGTGAGCTTTGTGAAGTTGCGAAATGAGGTTCGGGTTATAGAGCCAGAAATCACTCTTTTTAGAAGTTTAATTTGTTCGTTCAAGAGATTTGGCATAGTGAAGGGTAGAAACCTGTTCTCCAGAATGGCATTCACTTCCCCTGTATCCATGTATATATTTCATTTTTTGTTGGCTAGCTAACTGACCGCAGCAAAGTGATTATGTGAGGTAAAGCAGAAAAATTACAAAAGAAAAATTGTCCCCTTGCACTGATTTTTGTATATTAATTGCAGGTTATTCTTCATTTTTGACCCTCAAAATCCACATTTCCTACTAGAGAACGAATAACTCTCTTTGGCAGATAAAATCTCTTTCTCTGGTCTGTAATAAATATAGCCTGTGATGTCAATATTTGCTGTAAGCTTTAGAATTGGATTTTTGTCAGTCTAGAAATTTTCATTTTCTTCTTGTACTATTTGTTGAGTATAATTATGATTCAGTTGATGATCACTGCATAATTGCACTTGATAGACTGCGTGGATCCACTGTGTGTAACTTTAGGTAAAAGATCACCTATATAATGATGCTGAATGATAAAGCCACCAATAATTTATTTTCCTTCAGCAACAGCATTGCAATTCTGTAAAATCACAGTTGGTATCCCTTTAAAAACACTTCTAAATTGTTGGAGAAGCATCCTATGTGATAGCTCTTGTACTCAATGAGTTCTTAGATGTTTCTGAAAGATTTATAGTGAAGTCCAAAGCATTTCAAGGCCAAGTATAGCAGTCTTGTCAGATACAGCTTTACAGCCTAGTGACTTATAATGAGAGTAGAATGTAATTAGAAATTGTCCGTGTCTTTACTGAGTACTGATGAAAACTATGGCTCAAAGGTTAATTCAAATAATAATTAATATTGGTTTCTGTCAGAACAGGGTGGTAATGAAATCTTTGTCATCCGATGACTCTGATTTTAAGAAGTGGGTGCATAAGAAACAGAGGCTACAGTTTACCTTTTCTGATTATATTCAGTTATCCTACAATCAGCATGATAGCTTGATAAAGCATAATTTGAGGGCAATTTAAACATACTCAGAAATATTACAACCTACAGTGAAAATCATCTAATGTTGCATCTGTTTAAGGAGATAGATTCATAGCTAGATTGCTGAAGTAGATGGGTTTACTACAAATGATCCCTAAGGACTGCATAAGAATTTTTTTTTGTTGTTGTTAATAACTGAGCAATACCATGTGTTTGTGGAAAGTATTCTTAATAAGATTTGCTAGCATGAGAAATGTGGGATGTTACATAGATGTTTGTTTAAATTGGACTAGTTTCAAGGAAAGCGATAGACCAGGTTTTGCTGGCAACCAAAACAAATTCTGTTCGTTTCTTTTCCGGAGTTGAAATTTTCTATTGGAAAAAAATAAATGCTGTTAGCTTTTGCTTCAGCTAAACCCATAATTTTTCAGTTGCAAGTAGTCAGTGAGCTACTAGACCTGTTATTTTGAGAGACATTTCATGAATACTTTGCTGTCTTCTGTTTTTTCTGTGTCTGCTCTGATCCTGTTCTTAAAATCTGCCTACCGAAAAGCTTCTCCAGAAAGTTATAGCTATAGCGTGGTTTTATGGGTCCAAATAGTTCTGCATAACATGCCTTTCTCAAACCTCTCCTTTCTATTCTACCTGCTGGTCTTAAATGCTACTGGACTGCCTCCCACAATTTTAAACTTGCTCTAATTTTAAGGCTGTTTCCTCTATTGCCGAAAAGGAAACTTAAATGCCTCTAAATTAGATCTGACAAAGATCAGGTATTTTCATTCTTACACTTGTGAAAGTGATCACAAGACTCTTCTTTTTTTTTTTTTTTTTTTTTTTTTTTTTTTTTCCCACTCATCTGGATAATGCTTTCCATACAAACTGCTTCAATTCTTGGGAAGCAAAGAGAGTCCGCAGTCAAGATCGAAAAATGAGCAATGAGTTACATGGAGGGGCAGGAGTTGAGAAAGGGGGTGTGCGTGTGTGTGTTTGAGGGGTGTTTTAAAACTGTTGAGATGAGAGATATGAAGCATTATGTTGATTTCTCAGAGCTATTCCTGCTATTCTTGCTTCTTTCTTCATACGTTTTCTCAAAAGCTTGGATGAGAGGGTCTGTGCTATGCTGAAATTTCCACTAGATGAGGTGGAGGAAAAAAAAAAAAGCCTAAATTTTAATGGTAGCACTAGGGAAAAGCTCACTGTGCAAGTTAGATGCTTAAATTTTCTCTCCCTTATTTTGTTGTAAGCAAAGAAACACTGGCTTGGGAAGTGAGCTGCATTTAAGAGTCTTACAGAGATGTCTGAAGCTACAGGGTTTGAAAACTCCAGTGAACAAACTTGATCAGGAAATAGAGACTTTTTATCTAAAATGAAATCTGCATACAAATTTTCAAAAGCTAACAAAAGAAAAATCTAAAGGATGGCTGAAGTCTTTCTTAGTGCATGTTTATGCTTAATGATTCAGTTCTTTAAGAGAATCCATTGCCTGTAGAGTTGGTCCAGCTTCTGTAGAAGGTCCGCTGTAGTGGTAGCGGGAAAAAACCTTTCTAAATTTGAAACACTGTGAGATTTACTGAAATATAAACTCCCAATACAAAAATGCTCCACTTGTAGCAAGACCTAAATGTGCCAGAATTTGTGCGAGTACTCAAAGGTGTCAGAGTACAAATGTGAATAGATACAAAAGTAAAGGGAGGTGCTTTGTTGAACATCCTACAAACATTTTTTGTTTCTGTATATTCCTTCAAACAGCAATTTGAACCACGCTTTCGGCCTTTCTCCCAGTCCCTTTCCATGACAGGTCTACGTATTGATATGGAGGTATCAATTAAGACTACCCTTATTTAACTAAAGATGCATGCAGTGGTGTAAATACGCCATCTCCAAATAGCAATGAGACTACATGGTGGGGGGGCAGGGGGAAGGGAAAGGGAGGGTGGTCATTTCAGTTCATCTTTTTTAATAGTGTAAGTGGCAAGGTTGCTCGGGTTAGGTCTACTTGAGATGTGCCGTAGACTGTCCTGTAGCTTGCTTTCTCCAACCGCTTGGAATTCTTTGGGAAGGGAATCTTCCAGAGGATTGTATCTGTGCTGTGGAATAAACGGTTGTCGTGTGAAACTGATGTGAGCCTTAGTTTTACTCTGCCTCCACTAAAATACACTTTTAGGGTAGTTTGTGCAGGATCAGCACAGAGGAGTACAAAGAGGGAGCTTTTCAGTACAAAGGCTGCCTGTTTGGCCTGCCCAAACCACCGTGAATGTGTTTAAAGGGGACTTTTATTACCATGGAAACTCTCAGACAGGAAGGAATTTGTCCTGCCATATCTAGAAAATAGTCTGTAGTGGTCAGCTCTTGGAACAAAAGTGTTTCAAATAGTGGGATATATTTAAAAATTCTTGGGGTGAATATGTTTTTTAAAAAAATAAGATGTAAACCCCAATCTTATGCTAATGGACTTTTAGTACGGGGATTTAGGGAAGACTGTAAGACAAGTACAATGTAGGCAGGGGAAGCGTTACGAGAAATCTAAGAAAGTTTTACCTCTCTGTCCAGAAGGCTTCCTAAGCGTTCGGTGGATGTAGATGAAATATTCTGCCTTTAAGTAGTGTGCTTATCCATCACAGCCGTTCATTGAGGGACTGTGCGTGTGCTTGGCTTGAACTGCTGGAGGCAGTCCTCCGAGCACCATGGATTAATTGCTTTTGGAATGTCTTAACTAAAACCTGTTCTTTGACTCTCTTGACAAATATCCTTAGTATTCACAAATGGCCTTTATTTTCCTAAATCACACTGAGAGATAACACGTCTTGTCTAAAAGAAATTCTAATGCTAGATCCCAGAGTATTTGCACATCCTTCACTGGAGTTGGACATTGGTATGAAATAACTCCAAGTCACCAGTCTTCCCTTCCAGCCAGGAGGAGTAGCTAGCGCTAACTGCAAGATTTTCCATGCTTTGTTTAGTGTTTGGTGTTGATTTGATTGTGTGTTTGATCGGTTAGATGTAAAATATTTTTTCACGTATTTGATGAAATTAAACTCCCTTTTTTTTTTTCTTTTTTTTCCCTCTGGAAGTCATACCAGCAGACACTGTTTTCTCATGTTCTTTCTATACAGCAAATGCCTGGCTTGTTTTAATGCTGTGCTTTCCAGGTTAAGTTGTTGAACCACCTGGCCGTGGCCTGAAGGCAGTTTGAATGAGTGGTATAGTAATAAGCTGATCCAATGGGTTGTGCGGCTTGAGATCGGCCGTACCACTCTTGCTTCTTCCCTTGTGCTGTCATTGCTGTTCAGCTGCCCCTGTGGTGACGATCTTCTGGTGGCAGCTAATGGTTAGATCAGCTTGCCTCTAGTGTCAGGCTGCACCCGAACGTTTTCTTGAGATGTTTGGGGTAAGCAGTAGAACGAAAACATCTTGTTTGTGGTTAGGAACAGGAATAACTAAGGAGGAAATATTGTCATGAAAACTTTCCGCTGCCCTGTCAATTTTGCACTTTCTCACAGCTGCTGCAAATCAATGTTCAAAGTCTAATGCTACATGGCAGGCCAGGTAAAGAACAGTTTTATATATATGTATAATGGAGTATTTCTGTGTGCCTTTTACGAGCATTGAATGACCTTGTTTGCATTATCTGGGTTAACACTGTAATCTGCTGCTCTCGTACAAGGACTTCGGTCTTACACATCGATCAGTTTAGTTTCTTGTCTCCCGACTTGAGGAGCCAAAAGGATTGCAGAAGGTAGTTCCAACCAGGATTAAAAGAAACAAACAAGAAAGAAACCCCACCCAGTTCTTCTTGTTTATAAAACTATCTCTGCTTAATGGCTCTGTTTCCCTCATAGAGCTTGGTCCGTTTCCCTCATCTGGGCACTGGGGGTAGGCTGCCGTCCAAACTGTGCCAGCGGATGGGCATCTTAATCACGGACAGTCATTTGTCTTTCCAAAAGTGTAGAAACCCCTGTTAGATGTATTTCCCTAATAGTTAACTAAGTTGAGAAAGGAAATACTGCTGACATCATGTATGACTTAATATGGTTATTAACTGCGCAGGTGTTGTAAAGCTGTGAATCTAAACTGTAGTGGAATAATTGTACCATATGTCAGGGTTTTTTCCTTCAATTTTTATTCTTCCTCATTTACCATGTTTGTTTTTTCCTTTTCAGAAAATGTATTTCTGTGCCACTTTGGTTCTGTAATACCTCTTATTTAAAAAAAAAAGAAGGGGGGTGGAAAAAGAAGCATCCCTCAAACCTTGATTAGTTTTGATCTTAATTCATCCACTGTTTCCTTACTCGTTTCTCCAGTGTGCGCGTGTAGTTTTTGTCTCCTTCCTCACCCTTCCAGTTGTAGGCTTTCTTGAGCCGGCAGTTCTTCATCTGCTGTGCTTTTTGTGAAGAAGGCAAATGCCCAGCTTGCTCTTTTCTGCTACCCCCCGCTCCCTTGAGGAGCTCGCACCCAGCGCTTGCAGGTCCATGTTGCACGGCTCAGTGTTGCTCTCCTGATGGGAAGTCTGGGAAGCACTAAATCATCTGCCCATGTACTGCTTCCTTCAACTTTCTCCCCAGCAGATCCGCAGCCTGCATTTGCAGTACGGCGTGATGGCTGCAGGCAGCTTTAAAGCTCGGGAGCAGGAATGGGCTTTCTGCCCCCACCCCACCCCCTCACCCCACGCCCGCACAGACATTTCCCTGCTCTCCAGCTGCTCTGGTTTCCATCTGTTA
Organism: Nipponia nippon; assembly: GCF_047370975.1. NCBI lineage: Eukaryota > Metazoa > Chordata > Aves > Pelecaniformes > Threskiornithidae > Nipponia > Nipponia nippon. Next base: position 40,579,838 of record NW_028262290.1, on the reverse strand, counting down.
CAGGGCCTTCTGGTGCGACTGTTTCCTCATCTGCTGAGCCAAGTAAAATGTTGAAGGACCAGACACTGCGCTGACCCAGGGAATTAAGGGGTTGTGGTTTTGGAGAAAATGGCTTGCATGCTTATTTTCCTTTCCTCTCAGAAACTTGGCATGCAACACATGCATGTCTAATATCTTGAAAAACTTCATTAGGTGCATTTTCATTTCTTTGTAGCAAACGTGTTTACTCATCTTAGTTGTGTATGTGAGGTTGTAGGCCTATCCTACACAGTGGCTGCCTCCCGTCCTGGGAGGAGCGCTGTGCTTCAGTCTCTGATTGGGCTCAGAAATGTACAGCGATGCTAAATGTTAACTTGCAGCAGACAGTGGGAGAAATAGCTGAAGCCTAATTTGTGAAGACAAAAATATGCAACTAGTAAGAAGTAACAGGGAGCCAAGGGAGGTGTTAAGAAACTTTGGAGCGGCCATTGCTCTCTTGGCCCAGGAGCTGGGGAACTTCACCCCGCAAGGTGTCTTCTCTTTTGGCGGGCAGATGCCTGCTGCCCATCTTCAGGCTGCTATTTTAGGCTGCTCTTGTCTTTAGCACTTCCATCCTGCAGTCGCTTAGATTATCCCTTTCACAGATTGCTGGGCTGTTGCTCTCTCTTGAGTGGATACCGATAAGTTACCGACAGCAGCAGAGACGGTGGCAAATGCAGGCCTGCAACTGAGAAGCATTCCTGTAAAGTAACACAGGTGAAGAACAAAACACCCGTTTTATGCGTGCAGAATTGTAACCACTTCTGACTTGCCGGTACACAGAAGCCCTGCAAAACTTCATTAACTATCCCTGCCGAAGTACGTAAAATTGTGAGCGCGGTCCCTTGCTAGTCGAGTTGTTCTAGTAAGTGAGTAGCTTCCCTTTTTCTGACTATTGCATCGTCTTCCTTTTGGAAGTATTTGTTCTTGGCTTTTAAAATCTGTTTAGACACTGTCAAATTGGTTTGGATTTCAAAATTATGTGTGTAATGAGAAATGTACCTAGCACCCACTTTTGTAATTGAACAAAGCTTTTATTTCCAGAACCTGACTGCTGCTCAGCGTGTGGGAGAAGCGTGCTCTGACAACTTGGGCTGTTTTTTGAGGACTTCTGTGATCTCATTGAAGGGTTTTAATATTAATTCATCACTAGTGTTACGGTTGTGTTTTGATGATAGTCACTTAGGAGATGGGTGTTAGGCAACCAGTTGAAAATTACTGTAAAGTGATTTTTTTTTTTAAGTGGTTCATACGTTCAACTTGAAATCCCAGAGCACATTAAAAGTGCTAATGCTCGTTCTCCTGAAAGCAAGGTTTCTATGTATTTCTCAAATTAGCCCCCCTCTGCCCCCAGATCCCAGCTAATATGGTATATGTAACTTAACCACTGATTTCTACCTGGGGATCATGCATTTATTAGCTTGATGTTGGCAGAAATTGATAATGGTGAAATAAAATATTATAGAGTTTCTGATAGGAGCAATTGTTTGCCTTTTGGGAGGATAGATGTATTGCATTATCAGAGATGTAATATACTTCTGTATGGTCTTCTATGCAAATGCATGGCTGTCAGTGCAGCTGCCACACATTGTTCTGCGCAGAGTGAGAAGAGAAGCTCCATGCCCATGAGATGTGTTGCCTTCTTGAAAAACATGGAGTGAATGAAACAGTGACTGAGAAGGCGAGGACTCGGTGAAACAAGAATGTTTTTATTGATAGATAACAGTTGTGTGACTCAGCATCTCAGCTGTGTGCTCAGTCATGAGCAACTACCATGCTGTAAATAGTCGAGCAGTTTAGCTGGGCCATGAGAATGGGTATGGAGATGTCAGGTAAGGGGCTCTGCAACGTTTTGGAAAGAAGCTTCCCCACCCCATCTTCTGCACTTGGAGCATTACTAGGGAAGATACAAAATCAGGATCAAGGGGAAGCCAGCTTGTGATTTCTGAAGTTAAGGGACAAACAACAGTGGAGTGAGTGTCTACAGATGGTTTAAGGAGTTATTTAGTACGCTAGTCTGTCTAGCTACAAGGCTCTCAGATTAAGTAGCTGCTGTATGGTGCAGCGGAAATGGGAAATTAATTTAAATGACTGAATTGGTAGTTCTCTGGATTTGAATTCAGTCAAAGCATCAGATGCCTAGGTCAAAAAGAAGTAGGGGAAACTGGCTGGACAGCCTCCTGGCTGCAGTGAAATGTGAAGTTTGTGGTAAACACTGAAATCTTCGGTCTAGTTCTCAAAACTGTAAGAAGATCTCAGAGTGTGTTCTGTAGCCCTGTTTCATTTGTATCAGTTACCATAAAAGGTGGTATGTCTTTTGTGAAATAACAGATGGACACTGCTTTTCTAACAAAGTATAAATGATTGGACTATATTGCCGTCATAGGTTTGAAATAGAGGTACTACATAGATTTCTATCTTGCAGATGTTCCTTGCATCACTGCTTTGTTGATGTATACCTCCTCCTTGCTTCTCAAATGAAACTCTGCCTTTAAACTTGCTTTAGTTGGCTTCAGCTCTGGAAAAAAAGGCTTTTATAGTACTGCTGTGGACCTTACCTGTAAATTCACTCCAGCTTTAATGCTGTTACTTCATTCAGTGTTTTAGAAGGTGTGAGCGGAAGATCAGTTTTGTTCTTGTTGTGAAGAAGACATAGGGAATGGGTGCGAGACGTGAAAAATTAACTGTTCATCCTCAGGTAAAGTAATATGTCATGGCCGTATCAATAATCTCAAATTCCCAGATTATCAACAAGGGCTATTTGCGGACCAGGCTGATAGCATGGAGCTGACTCTCCCGGTTTAAATGAACTAAATTGAATTACATGTTTATTGTAGACAGAAAAAGTGATTTAGCCTGTTTCTTAGTAGAGCATCTTGATACTGTGAAAAAATTTAATAATCCCTCCTGCTTACAATCTTGAGATCCCTACAGAATAGGGGAATTTTTCCTTTTAAGCAGACAGATGTTGAAGAAGTGGCTTTGTTGGGTTTTCTTGGTGTATTTTCGTTTGGTTTGGTTTGGTTTTTTTTTTTTTAACCTAACGTTTCAATTACTATTTACTAAAAAGATGATAGATACATAGAAATTCTTGTTGCATGGCATCTTCCATCCTTTCTAAAGAAAATCCATTTTATGCAGAAGTGTCAGGAAGAGTTACTAGATTACGTACACCATTTAGCATTTACTGTTACTAACACCTAACTGCTGCTTCTATAAATGTAGGTGCCTAAAAAATGTAGGTATTGAATAATCAGCAAAATAAGTCTGATGCCATTTATGGTTTTGGATAAGTATAGATATTCTCTTTTTTTGATAAGAGACTATCAGTATTGTGAAGTATGAGACTTAGAATTTGTTCAATAAAACATTCACTTAGCCTGCCCCTAGAAAATTACTTTATAAGTAGCCACAAATCAAACACAAATGCAGCCTTCCCCAGAGGAAAAAAGAAACAAACAAACAAACAAAAATCTTAATTTTAAATAAATATTTCTAGTTTTTGGTAGCAACAGCTTTTGACTAACTTGAGAGTGCAGCCTGTGCTGTAACCCAAGCTTGCTGTGAGAGGCATGGCTGACTAGTGAGGAGTGCCTTTGAAAGGGAAGGTGGCAGCTGACTTACCTGGATGCTCAGAAGCAGGCTGGAACTCCTGACAATCCCGGTGAACAAATCCGGTTGACAGCTGTTGCTATTGCTATGGCCTTGCAGACATCTCTTGATTAAGCTGGTCCCGGTATCTCTTGCTTAATTCTTCTCTCTTGGTTTTTGAGTAATTTGCAGAGCTGTGCAGAATGTGTTGGGTGCTATGGAGATATGAGAGGTGCAGTTGGTGTTAGGTCCTTCTGTTAGCATCCATTACACTGAGAAGTGAGACCTGGGTTTGAGAAAAATCCGAGCCTCCTTAAGAGTTGTTATAAACACCAGGTGGTAGAAGATCAGTCTATCAAGTTAAGTCTTCATGTATTTTAAAGTGGTAAGACACTGAAGTTTCTCAAATGGAATTTTTTTCCCTCAACTCCTTCTTGTCCAAGCTCGGCACGTGGGTATACAGTATCTAAGGGGACCTGATTGTGATGACTGGCTGTTACTGAGGTGAGATGATTCATTGCTTGCTTGGCTTTGAAGCTGCACTCTGAGTTGAGGACATAACGTACTTTTTTGAGGTGATTTTCTCTCTTCTGTTTATTTCAAGAAAAAGTTCAGGGATCACTGTTGTCTGAAAACACAGAGGTACATGGATTTCAGGTGCTGAGCAGGATAGGAAAGGAAGAATCACGATCTTATGTGTTTCAGATTTTTAGATGATGCTTTGTGATCAGATACAGTAACTTAAAAGGTGCTGTAAGAAGTTGGTCAGGAAAGCTCATTGTAGAGGTTTTATCAGTGGCAGCAGGCAGTTCATCATCCCCTTCAAGTACTTCTAAGTACTTTTACTTTCATAATTAGTTTTATGTAGTATATATAATTGGAGGGACAAGGAGCTAGTTTTTATTGCTTTGCAAGCATCATTAATTAAACAGTTACCTGAGCCTCAGCTGTAGGTCCAAATAATATTTGCATATACAGCATAAGCATTTCATCTGCCTCCAACTCCTGTGACTCCTAAATCAATTGAACTCTAGCAGAGCCTCATCCATGCTTTTTTTCTTTTTTTTTTTCTCAGTGCACTGTACTATTTGGTTCAGGTGATGTAAGTCTTTGCTAATTTAGAAAGACAGGCCATCAGGATAGTTTTTGATGTACTAAGGATGCTATAATAATGCTGTTTGCTTAAGTAAAACATAGCGTAGGGGTTCATGCTTTTAGTCTTTTGATGGCTGTTGTATTCTGAATGAGGTTTTTTGCAGAGATAAATTTGGAAATGTTGTTTAGCACTGGAACTTTGAAGTTCTTTGTACCTGTTCTAATTTCTTTCTTTACATAATTCGTAAGCAAAAGAATATGTTTTTAGCCATTGGAGTTTTTTCACCTTTGAGAAGCGGGTTTTTGACCCTTGACAGAATGAAGGTTTTCCTAGTAGTGTTTCTGCAATGCCCTGTAGCATAGATAATACAGTGGCTGTTGTAGGTCTTGTTCTGACAACCAGACTGTGAATAGTAAGTGAAATAGCTCTAAACTTGGCTGGTTACACAAATCCGTATGGTAGCACTCTTCATATAGTACTTGATTAAGAGTCCTGAATTCTGTTGCTCTGGGATGTTTGCTACTTAAGTGTTTTTACTTGTTACTTTTTGAGCCATTTTATCAGTCAGACTTTCATTTTTCCAGGTATTTACAAGGACAAAATAAAGAAATTGCTAGTCCAACAAAGTTTGCAATCTAAACTCTTCCAAAGTTATCAAAATAAATCTTCCTGTTTCTCACAGTTCTAAACCAGTATTCTAATCTTTTAGCCAGCCTGCCTGCCCTCCTTTAATTTCCTTGTTTTTCCTACTTAAAAAAACAAACAAGCAAAAAACCAAAGTACAAAAAAAACCCCACACTAAATTTTAACCTCACAGAAGGTTTCTATTGAGTAGACATAAATTTTTGGTTTTGTTCAGGGGCTGGCAGTGTGGGAATGTATCTTTTTGTTTTGGGGTTTTTTTTGTTTGTTTGTTTAAAAGGACTTGGAAAGGTCTAGTACTCTGTAGATGGTGCAGCAAGATTGATAAGCTTGAAAGGTAAATTTAAATGGAGTGTGAATCATTAGGAACAGCGAAGATAGTGCTTTCTGTTATAAAATTAAGAGATTCTGCTTTAATTCTCTCTGCTTTTTGAGAGAAGGTGGAGTTGCCTACTGTGAAATGGAACCAGTTTCCAAGTTTGTTTTCAGATGAGTAAAAATTTCCTTTCACATCTTATCCATGAATGCAGCACTGCTCTTGTACGTTCATCATCAATCTCTGAAAAGCTTGTGGAGAATTGAAGGTAGCTCAAGAACTTTCCTGTTGGGTGTAAAAGATCTTGTGGTAGATGAATGTCAGCTGCTCCTACTGCTTGCAATAGCTTGAATGACTACGGCTCTATGTACTGGGTCAATAATTATCTTTGACTTACAAACAACTTCCAAGTTCTTCAAAATCGTGATGAGACTGGGAGTGAGATTGCATAGTTCTAAAACTTTAGATGACAGTTTTTTCCCCTGGAAGGCTTTTTTTGTTTGTTTGTTTGAAAATAACTATGTTGGAGTAATTTTAGGAGTGCATATCAATTAAGCAACATGCTTAAAAACACACCAGTTAGTTTTCTTCTTTCTGAAGAAGAAACTGGAGATCCGTTAAAGTTTTGCACAAGAAAATATGGTTCTCTTCTTTTATGAATCTCCTCTGCTTTTATAGAGGAAAAGCATTCTAGGTCAGTCCTGCCTGGAAAGAGAAGTCACACTGCACAGGATGCCTGATGAGGGTTGCACTCATCTGGCAGTCCCCATTCCAATTTATAACTTCTGGCACCATTGCTTATACTGTGTAGGCACCCTTTTTCCATGTCTAAGTGAACTTGAATGCAGCAGTTTGTTTACTTTTAAATACCTTAGTCTTACACACTGGGAGCTGTTGAGAGCTCCAGACTCTTTTCCTTTTGGCATTCTCCATTGCAGAGAACAGCTTGGTATAGTCATTTATGTTGTGGTCTGAATGAGCACTGATGATCACTGTGAGCCAGGCATTATGTTAAAAACAACAACAAAAAAATCAGACTTCATTGGTACATGCAAGAGCCTGCTTCCATTCCATAGGCCAAGAATAAACCACCTTTTTTGGCATATCCTTCTCCAAAAAAAACCATAGGATGATCAAGATGCATATCTTAATTTTGTTAAAACAAACAAACAAAAAACTCAAATAAGTAGTCCAATAAACTGTAGGTGTGGAAGATCTTTTTGGTATCTGTCCTGTATCTCAGCTGTCCCCCATATCCTATGGGATGTTATTGGACCTACTTAATGGTCCAGGCAGTAAATGAAGGTTCCTGAAATCTATTTACTCCATCTACTGTGTTGTGTCCTGTAGTGTACTGCCTTTCTCCACACCCTCCCTCCCCAACGCTTTTTCTTTATGGTGGACTTTACAGTAGTGAAATAATTTAACACTTCCTTTAAATAGTCTATTGCATATGATAAAATACATAATTAATCTGGTACTACAGGTCTTCTTTCTAACAGAAAGTTAAGATTCGTGAAATCCAATAGTATGCGTGATTTCATTTAAAATACTTTATAAAACGTTGATGATGGTGTTTTTTCTGAAAAAGATAATCTGTAATCCTTTCCCGATGTAATATGTTTTGTTTTGTTTTTTTTCCTTTGCTGAAAGGTTCAAGGCAGTGTGTTTAAGTGTATTGGGCAAAAATTATCATCAATACTGGAAGTTGAGTAAAGGCTTAAGTTCAGCTGTGGGATGATTCGTCTTGCCACATGTAAAGAGCGTAAGGGAGAACTACCATTTTGTTCCACAGTCGTGAAATATGTTCTCTTTAGTTCTGTGAAAACTCTGGCTTTTCACTTTGGATGTATAAGGTGTATTTATCTTCACAGAAATGAGTGTGGATATGTGGTTCCTGTACAAGCGCAGACGGTGATCTACCAGTATTTATGAAGAACACATGTACAGGAAAATGACTCTTAAGTACAAGTCATAAATTGAAATGATTATAGAATATGCGTGGACAAATATACCATGTGTGGTATCGGTAGACTGTAATTTCATCAAGTGGTTTTTCAGACTTCATAAACTATGAATGAAACATGATTGTATTGGCCTTGTAACAGGTAAAGTAAAATATAGGGTCTGGCTGTTTTAAAGTGCTCATAATTCTATAGCTGGAAATAGCCTTTTGGGATATGATTAAGTCTTAAAACCTGCCTGTGATTAAAAAAATACATTTCAGTGAAAATCACATGTTCAGAAACCCTGGGAAACGTTTGCGTATCCACCTCATGAATTTTTACAATTCCCAGCTTTCTGCGTGTAAACACTGCGAGCTACTTTCAGTAAAAGGAAGAGAAAAGGCTCCGCTTTACTTGGAGCTTCGTCACCTCTCCGATTTATTTTGTTGTTTACAGCGTTTTTTGTGACTGGGACCGTGCGGGGCTTTGTTTACTTCAGGGGAGGTGACAAACTGGAAAGGCTGGGGCCTGGCGCTGCCGCGCGGAGGTTGCATGAGGCGGCCATGCGCGCCCGGCCCGGCCCGGCCCTGCGCAAAGCCTCCCGCTCGCTGCGGCGACCTCTGCCCTTTTGTATCCTGTGACACTCAGCCCGTCTTTGTGCTCAAGTTTATTCATGATGGATACGTTTCCCTCCCAATCGCATATGCCGGGAGCCCGGCGGAGCGAACAGATAAATTATTTTCAGCTGCAGGCCTGGCAGGCCTGGGCTGGGGGAGGAGGGCGGCGGAGCCGGGAGAGGGGCCTGCTGCAGCGGGGCCCCTCCGCACCGCAGCCAGCCGGACGGGGCGCAGCCTCCCGCTCCCCCTGGAATATGAAAGGGGATGACTCTCGGCCTCTCAGATCCTTTTTAAATGCAAAAGAATGTAGGAAATTGCCAGATCAGTTGGTTAATCAGTGACAACTGCAGTAGGTGCACAAAAAGCACGGCCCTTAACAAGAGTAATCAGTTGCGCGGGGTGTTTTTTCAGCGCCTCAGCGGGTCGCCGCTGGCCCCACCTCTTGAATCCCCGGGCCGGTTTAGTGTCAGCCTTATAAGAGAATGTAATTGCTGGGAGATTTCTTGGTGACTGATGGCAACAATATAAGTCGTCTCCCTGACACCGCCTCCCCCCCCCACCCCGGCCTTGCCTCGGCTTTTTGTTCGCCCGGCCGTGGCACAGCCGCCCATCGGGTCGGCAGCTGGCACCGAGCGCCAGCGCGCAACGCGCCCGGCGACACGGAAAATTATATAGGCTGTACGGGCTGCCCACTGACACCGGAAATTATATAGGCTGTACGGGCTGCGCTTGTAACGTTCAAACCTCATTTAGGGTTACGTTGAACGTGCTACGGTTCCCCTTTGTAGAGTCATTGGCAAGATAACGCCACCATCAAATATTTTTAAAAGTATTCCTGAAATATTTTTGTGACTGTAATTGTTTCTCTTATCTGGGACTATTTTTAGATAAACCTTCTCCTCCTCACATCTTTATTTTAAACTTATGTTGGGAGAGAGGGTGGTCGTATGACCAAAAAAGGCCTCTTAAAATTCCAGGCTACATAACGCTAAAACTGAAGTGTTTCTGGCTTAGGCTTGTCCCCCCTCCTCCCACCTCATATTTGTAATGTACTTAAATGTACAAACCATTTTTTCTGTTCCTCTGGTTACCTCATTAAAAATCTCCAAGTACACACTTCTAATAAATGGCTATAAACTTGCCCCTTTTTCTTCTGGACTAGAAAGAAAAGACATGCTGAGGCTTCTTATTGAACGTTATAGGTGCTGGCTTAAAATTAGCAGCGCCCCATGTTAGGAAATGAGTTTGCAGCCCAACTGGTGCAGCAAATACAGAAGTCAGTTGCAATGGGAGCATATGATGTAACAACGAGGCTCGGTGGGTTTGCGTCAGAGTACTCCTGCGTGATGCTGTTGTAGTCTCGTATCAGAGCTTCTGTGAACTTGAATGACGTAGGATATTGTTTCCAAATGTGTGGCACAAGCTGAACTCTAGCTGGTCATTCCTGCATCAGCTGCTTGACAGCAACAAGCTGCCAAATATTCGAAGGCTGTTGTGCCCTCAGTTGCCTCTGTAAAAGCCAGTTCTTTGCCAAAGTACGTGATGCATTAAGGAAATAAAAAGCAGGCTGGTTTCTACTTAAATATTAGTATGGGAAACTTACAATTTCATGGATTTCTTGCCCTATGTTGAAGGTGTTACTGAATAGCATTCATTGCTTTTAGCTGACTGCACATATGCAAAAACTGTGACTTTTGAGGACGGGCACGTGAGGTTTTCACTCCCCACCCCCTAATTCTTAGTTTAACAACTTGTAAACTTTGCCACAGCAAATTTCTGTAAGGATGTGTTTCCATGAAGAACTGACTGGATTTTGCTCAGATAGATGTGAAATTAAACTTTTCACAAATGCTTATACTGTATTTGCTGACTCTTCCCACTGAGGGGAGAATATTCCTGAAGTGTGTGAGGTCATTCTTTTCATCCTTGCAAGTCCCGTCTGCCTTTCCCGGGGCGGGGGGAACGAGATTCCTGGCATCCTTTGATCTGATACGAACTATACGGACTTAATTTTTAACACAGCTGTACTGCGTGAAGTGTACACTAGGAAAGTGTTCTGTATAAAGGAAAAAAAAGTGTCTTTAGGCAGTCAGATAATCAAGTTTCTATGGAAGTTAGAGTCAGAAATCATGTTGCGATCACTTTACAGATCTGCTCTTCTGTGTTAGCTAGTCTGTACGAGACTAGGCGTGCTTCCCACGGACGCGGTTAGGCACTTGCATAACTGTCCTGGCATCGGCAGCGCTATTCGCTCAGTAGGTAGATGAGCTGAAAGGTAGACATCTCATCAGTCATCTTCCCCACATTGAATATCTTGGTGTGACTTTTACTATGTTGTCAGGGTGTTACATGTGTTTATGAAGATTTTGGTGGATGTTTTCCTGCAACTTTGTTCATAAAATAAGGATGTGACTTTAATTGCTGTCATTTGTGTCATCTACTTCCATGCGGCAAATGCTTAAATTACTACCCCTAACAGCCAGCAGGAGCTTAGCAGTTTTGAAAAGCAGTTTAAATATGCAATGTTTAAATGCAGATTTAGTAGCCTAATGTTTAATCCTACATTTTGAGGCTCCAGCTCAAAATGACCTTTGGCATGGCTTTGGTTTTTAGCATGAGAGGCCTTTTTAGCCTAGTTCTTCAAAATAGGACAGTATTTGCAGTGTTTATTGTATTGTGTTGGAGGTGTATAGTTCCATTATGTGAGTAACTCTTTTGTTTGTGTCTGTCAAGTACTTAAGAGTTTTGTCTGAGATATCAACTGATAGCTGTAAAAATATCAACTCTGCATGACACATGTCACTTTAAAGCTTCGAGCAGTCAGTATTAGCTGCATTCACACATTCTGTTTATTTCGTTCACTTGCTGCAAGGCCATCAAGACATGCTGCTAAATTTCTTGTGTAGAAGGATGGAGAGTTGAATCGAAGGACCGGTTGATTTACAAAATGTTCTCCTGAATGACAGAATGTGAGGATGGCATTGTGGAGGGCATGTGCATCTGTGTGCTGGTCTTGAGTGCTGGGATCTGCTGCTTTGGGAGCAAGGCTAATGAAGTTCAGGTTTTAGTTTTTGCAGCCCTAGATCGGGTTATACACATGCAGCAGCCAGTTTTGTTCCAGTCATAAAAGTGGGAAGCTCCCCAAGGCTACTGAGTCCATGTAGCTCTGAAATATTAAGTTGAGCAATGGTTAACTACTACTTAAATTTGAGGTCTAGCTGTTTAGGACTGGAATGTTGCAGACTGGAGTAAATGTAAGCTTTGTCTGTTGAGACAACAGGGTTATTAAGCAATTGACTGTGTCCTGGTAGCTGGGATCATACCATTGCTTTGAACAGAAGTAGGTTGTCTAGGCAGTCTTAAGGAATCATGTTGACTCTTTGAGTTCAGTCCTGTTGGTGCAATATTTCATGTTCAGGAACAGAAAAGCTGTAGAATTTTGTAGCAAAATCTGTACAGTTTGGTTAAGATTATTTAAAAAAAAAAAGTTCACTATCTCTTCATACATTCACAGTTTTGTTCAGGAATCCGCCTTTCTAATGCCTGGAAAATAGTCATTGCTTCGTGAATGTCTGTTGGTTTTAACTTAAGGGATAGTAGAGAAGAAGATGCACAAATACATATTTTTAAACTACTTAATCAAAAAAAGATATTAAATGGAGCTTTACATGGTCAGTCTTGCTGTTAGTTGTCTGCTTTCATGGGGAACTGAACAGTGACACTTAGTAAATTCATGTTAGGTAGAATTATTGCTTGATGCAGGTCCTACCTTTGTGTGCAGTTTGGGTTTTTTTTTGGATGAGCCTGGAGGATTTAAGCAGAGAAATTGCATTACTTGTAGTGAAAGAAGCAAAGATTGCAACTTACAATAAGGCTGTGACTCTCGTGACTTGCTTAACTATACAGAAGACGTCTATCCTGTTAGCATAGGAGGTTGAGAGCTTACTAGGTAATTCCAATATTGACTGTTTTCTTAACAAAAAGTTGGTTAATTAATTTTGATCGGGCTTTAGCTGCTTCTGTCTTTCATTCTTCAGCATGTGCTGTTAGCCATAGATCACATCAGAGGTGTGCCTTGTATTTGGGGAAATAGAATAAGGTTTGTGAGAGCACAAATTCTGATTGTAAAGGGCTGTGGTCATTAAATTTAAGGCTAAACTTAAACTACAGTTTCAAGACATCTTCTCAAACACATTCTCATGCTGTGTTTCAAACTAATAGCTTTAGCATCAACAGCTCAAACATTAAATCGATTCACACTTCAGATAAAAATGCAGAGCTAAAATAAATAGTGGCAAACAGTGTTTTCGTTCTTAATTTAGATGATGGATTTGTTTTCATACAAACTGCATCATAAACTTGGAGGTTACTTTTCTTTTTAAACAGCGTGTGCTCAGGAAGCCAGGCGAGTGCTAGGTTCCATAGCACGTCTGTTTCCTTGTAAGGGACATTCCCTAGCCCAAACCTGCAAATTGGGATGGAGTCATCTGGGCAAGAATTAAAGTGTGTTTAATTAAACAACACTCTTACCCTTTCCTTGGTTTTCTGTGTGTGGTAGCAGGTCCTAACTGCTGTTAGCCACTGTTGACTGTTACTGGTGGCTGACTGTCACTTGAATTTTACTGGAAGCCTGTCAGCTGATGAACAGTAAGGGAAGCAGTGCAACTCAAATGTGTGCTTGTTGCTCGTAGCCTTGTTTTTGGAGATGCTCTGTTAGCTCGTCTATAACGGATAGCAAAGAGAATTCTTCTGTGTAGATTTCAGTTATTTTTGTTGCAATGTTTCATCAGTGCTTCGGAAGAGTAGAGCATGCTTATCTTCAAAAATTGTTCTTTTAGTAGGCATTTTTAATATAATAAAATGAGTGAAAATTCTTACCTGTTCATAATTCTGTGGCTGTAAATAGGCTAGCTGATGGGCGAGATCCCCTGCTTGGCTCAAGTTTGATAATGCCCAGATTACGTCAGTGGTTGGGAGGTAACAGTGTCTGTGCACTGTGCTTTTTAGCATTTCCAAGCAAAGAGACTGTTCCATTAGATGGAGACCCTCGGTACGTGCTGATGTCCAGCTTTGCCAGCTCCTGATGGCAGTGTGTATCAGCAGAGGCAGCAGTGTGAGAAGTCCTCGAGCAATCTTAAATCACTGGAGGGATCTTCACCATGGCAGAGTGGTCTGCTCTGGAGCAGTCTAATAACCAAAAGCTTGTTTTGGTGAAGGAGGCTCCTTCTTGCCTTGTTGTTGGAACTTCCTTATGCTGTGCTTTAATAAACTGATTAAGGTGGGAAATGTTACAGATAGCTTCTGCTTAATAAAGAAAATCAAATCAAAAGAAATAGATATTAGCGATATGAAGATGGCTCATAGGAATTTACCCCCGAGTGATTTAGAAATACAAGTGTTAATATCCCAGCCAAGCACTAAAGAGATTTAAGAGTGTGGTTTTAAAGGTGACATTCAAATGCTATTTTAAGAGGAGTGATAAATGCTTGTGCTTTTCCTCTTGCCCTCTACTTCATGCTGTAGAAGGTTCTCTTGACAATGGCTACAAGAAGTGTAATAAATGTGCTGATATTTTCTCCCTAAAACTTGTCTGGGACCAATTGCCTTCAGTTAAAATAGTCTGGTCTGGCATTTGGCATCCGAAGTGACTGAAAACATCCCTCCTCTGCAACAAAAAGGAAGATGTGAAAGTATAAACTTGTAAATCTTTTCTTTGATCACTGATTAAGGGCAAGCTGGTATCTGCAGGTACAGTCGCTACTAAATTACGACAAAGATGCAAAAATAGTTGTGTTTATTTGCTATGTGGTTGGGCTTCCTTGACTATCATCTTGAAGTTTATTTTGAGATACAAGACATAGCATTTTAAATTCTGATCTTAAGAAGAAAAGATAGCATTAGACTAGTTTTGTTCGTAACAAACAGATGCAAACAAAATCTTTGAAGTTGTTGCGGGGAGAGGACAGGGGACACATTTCAGAACGTGCCAGTCTCCAACGTGAAAAACCTAAACGGGAACTTTTCTGAATCTACGCTGTTACTGTGTGTTGCTTTTTTCTTTTTTCCCCAAGTCCAAGTGTGTGCCTTGTTAGGTTAGCATTTTTAGTATTTAAATTCTTTTGCCTTTACTAATTCTTCTGAATGAGTTTCCAAGATTGTAATTCTGGAGAGTACAAAACTTCACTGTGGTCTTCTGAAGTGCTGTAGTTGCAGTTAGTAGCATGATCGCCTGAAGATGAATAATGAACTCCAATGGCAGTGTTCCCTGCTATCATCATGAGACAAATTAGGATATGGATTGAGAAGTCTACCTGATCATAGAATGAAGCTCTCAAATTTAATTTTCTTACACAAATTGAGCATATCGTTTTGCTTAAATGGGAAGAAGCGGCATGTCTTTCAGTTTACGTCTTCATTAATATGTGTTTAAAAAAAAATTTTTTTTTTTTTGCTTCCTAAATGTTAAGTCTTGGCATTTAGTATGTTTTAGAGGGTCGCCTCTGTGTGCATTTGAAAAATCCGTTGTCCGTATAACTAACTTTAGTCTGTCGTAGGACTTGGTGCTTCTGCTTGCTCATCTGATTACGCAGCTCAAGGGAATAAGGTTAAGGACATGCTGTTGGTAACTAGAGCATTTTCAGGGCTTTAGTTCGGCAGATGGGCTGCTTGGCTATATTCATGCATCTGCCTACCTGCTGTGGCAGCTGCTGCTGCTGCATGTTGTGTTCTTTTGTTCTGTTCCACCCAAGAAAGGAGCACTAGGAAGTGTAGTGAACGGATTAATCTAAGGTTAAGGCTAGTGTTTTGCTTGCTTCCTAACTCTCTATCATAATAAAGCTTCTGATAAAGCTAATGAATCCTTCGTAAAGTGAAATAGATTTTTAAGATGTATTTCAGGGGCTGAAACTAGCTAACGTTGTCTAAAAAACAGTCAAGTGTGTTTTCTTTCTATTGCCTGACGTTATTTATTTCAATATCTTCCTCTCTTTCTTCCCCTTCCCCCACTTTTTCTAGGAGCAGTAACCAGACTTTGCCTGACACTGCGTGGTCCAAAAGAATTAAGGAAATATGGAATGACATGAAGGAGATTAGTTGAGGATTAAAGGCTTTGAGGACAAAACACCTCACTGAGGTGAAGCACAGACTAGCATTCTAGTTGTAGCTCCGAGGAGCTGTGTGCTGAAAAAAGATGGCAGATCCAGGAATGATGAGTCTGTTTGGAGAAGATGGGAATATTTTCAGTGAAGGGTTGGAAGGTCTTGGAGAATGTGGATATCCTGAAAATACAGTAAATCCGATGGGGCAGCAAATGCCCATGGATCAAGGATTTCCCTCTTTACAGTCATCTCTTCATCATCCCCCTGCAAATCAAAATCAAGCCAAGTTGACCCATTTTGATCACTATAATCAATACGAACAGCAGAAAATGCACCTGATGGATCAGCCGAACAGGATGATAAGCAATGCCCCTGGGAATGGTATAGCGTCTCCTCACTCACAATATCACAACCCTCCGGTTCCTCAGGTTCCTCATGGCAGTGGTGCTGGTGGTCAGATGGGAGTCTATCCCGGCATGCAGAACGAAAGACATGGGCAACCCTTTGTAGACAGTGGCTCCATGTGGGGACCACGGGCAGTTCAAGTGCCAGACCAGATAAGAGCACCATACCAGCAGCAACAGCAGCAGCAACCGCAACCGACGCAGCCGCCACAGGCACCCTCCGGGCCCCCTGGGCAGGGCCATCCTCAGCACATGCAGCAGATGGGAAACTACATGGCTCGTGGTGATTTTTCAATGCAGCAGCACGGTCAGCCGCAACAGCAGAGGATGAACCAGTTCTCGCAAGGCCAAGAAGGCCTCAATCAGGGAAACCCTTTCATTGCCACCTCAGGACCTGGCCACTTGTCTCATGTGCCCCAGCAGAATCCCAGTATGGCACCTTCTTTGCGACACTCAGTCCAGCAATTTCACCACCATCCCCCCACTGCTCTCCATGGAGAATCAGTAGCCCACAGTCCCAGATTCTCCCCTAATCCTCCCCAGCAGGGTGCTGTTAGGCCGCAAACACTTAATTTTAGTTCTCGGAGCCAGACGGTACCCTCACCTACTATAAACAACTCAGGGCAGTATTCTCGATATCCTTACAGTAACCTTAATCAGGGATTAGTTAATAATACAGGGATGAATCAGAATTTAGGCCTTACAAATAACACTCCAATGAATCAATCTGTACCAAGATACCCAAATGCTGTCGGATTTCCATCAAACAGTGGTCAAGGACTAATGCACCAGCAACCCATTCACCCTAGTGGCTCACTTAACCAAATGAACACGCAAACTATGCACCCTTCACAGCCTCAGGGAACTTATGCCTCTCCACCTCCCATGTCACCTATGAAAGCAATGAGTAATCCAGCAGGTACACCTCCTCCACAGGTTAGACCTGGTAGTGCTGGAATACCAATGGAAGTTGGCAGTTATCCAAATATACCCCATCCTCAGCCGTCACACCAGCCCCCTGGTGCCATGGGAATTGGACAAAGGAATATGGGCCCCCGAAACATGCAACAGAATCGTCCGTTTATGGGTATGTCTTCAACACCACGGGAGATGGGTGGGCACATGAGACCAAATGGTTGTCCAGGTGTTGGCCTTGCAGATCCACAAGCAATACAAGAGCGACTAATATCTGGCCAGCAGCTGCCTAGTCAACAGCAGTCTTTTCAACAGCAAATGCCAACCTGTCCTCCCATGCAGCCTCATCCAGGGATACATCATCAGTCTTCACCACCCCCACATCCTCATCATCAGCCTTGGGCACAGCTTCACCAGTCACCACAAAACACACCACAAAAAGTGCCTGTCCTTCAGGTAAGCTACTTCCAATGAGTAGAAAATGTTTTAAATTACTGTAAATGCGTTCCAGGATACACAAGATCTATGGTTTTGGAATAGTTGCCTCTGTTTGACTCCCCTGTTTGTTACTGGTTATGTGGCTTTCTTGGTGCACAGAAGCTGAAGGTAAAATGAGGCTCAGGTAGCTTGCTAACGCCCTTACGGTAATTTTTACAGGATAACGTTATGGATAGACCAAAATATGATACAGCAGCAGGACGAGCTGAATACCTGCTTTGCTTCGTGTTGGTTCCTTTGAGGCGAAAATGGAAAGCATGTATGAGAATTGTAATTTCAACTATTAATTTTTGTGTTTGCAACTTGGAGAAAGAACTGTGTGTTAATAATGGGTTTGTTTTGGCCAAACCGAGGGTTTTCTTCAAATCCTAAGGGAAAGTTTTGTGGTTTTAAGTTAAAGCTGAAATTTCTACATGTGAAAAAATTTCCAGGGTGAACGTCTTCAGCACTAAGTAATGTAACTGAGAAGTGATGGGGCAACAGTTTATGCAAGGAGAAGGCAGCAGATGTGAATCGTAGTCTGAAACCAAATCTTCTGAGGCTTAAATGAAATCTCGAGTAGGATAGAAGTTTTATTTTACTGAGTCTCTGATCTGCCGAGTTTCAATGAAAATGTACTGCTTCCATGTCATTTTTCAATTAAAAGCTAAAAACAGTAAAACATCTTGATCCTCTGTAGCTTAGCAGGCTTGACTACATGTTAGTATGTTAAGCTTGAGCTGAAAAAGTGCCTTTTGGGATCTTTGCATTTGCCATTGCTTGCCTCTGGCTCTATGAGTCATCATTCAAGAGGTTTTGGTGCTGAATGAATAGGTGGTCAAGATACTAGAGGTTTAATTTTATTTTTTTTTAAGCCAGTCAGTAATTAATGCCAAGTAGCTCTGCCCATGAATATTTGGAGACAATTGTTGGAATGCAGTCACAATGATACGATGCTACAATAAGCTTAATAAATCATAAAAACAGCTGTCCTAGCCAGTGTCCCAGGCCTGTGTGGAAAGCAGCTGCTCAGCAGTCCCCTCCACTGCTGCCTGCCGGCTGCTTCTGTTAGCCGCTCCGCACAGCGTGAGGTGGGTCTGGGAATCAGATGTATGCGCTGCAGAGAGGCAGCTGACAAGGAGTGGTAGATGGAGCAGCTCAGCAGCTGGGAGAGGCTTCCACATTCCCTGTGGAAGAGAGGAGGGGGGAGCGCTGGAGGTGCCATAGGGTGGGGAAGCCCTGGGAGGGAGACTGGGGACTAAGCTGGGCAAGGAGAAGGACACTGTCTTTCTGGGAGGGAGGAGGAAGCTCTTCTCTTGAAGGGGTAAAAAATATGTTCAATATCTTTCTCTCCCCTGCCCCCTTCAAAATTGGTGTGAAATTTTATACCTGTGTTGGCCTTTCCTCTCCCCCCACCTCCACGCGCAGGCTTTGTTTGGAGAACCTAAATTACAGTTCTTGCACGTATGTGGAATTGTGTGTTCCTTCTTGAGAAAGCAGCTCTTGACAATACACCTTGTGTTATCGACTGTGTGGGTAAGGAGCTTGAAAAAGGAAAGAACTCAAGACTATACGAAAAAACCCAAGAGAATGAGCAGATACTTGGAAAGGGGGTAATAACAGCATGGAGAAATCAGTAGATTAAGACTGGGGATCAGAAAAAGAAGCAGAAGATGTGGTTTTTACCCTGAAGTTGAGGACTGACACATCTAGCAGAAAAAACTTGAAAGAAAATTGTAGAAATGGTAACGTAAGACTTCTAAGACAGTAAAGGAACAAAAAGCAGCAACACTGGGATCTTTCACAACTAGTGATGGTGGGGGTGTGGGAAGGGAAGACTTGAGATCGGCTGTGCCCTAAAGCTGCGGTGTTCTTCACCAGCATTAATTCCTTGTTTTCATCTGACCATCCAGTAAAACTTTTTTTGGCAGCAAGAGGTGGTTTGGGGGGAGTTCTAGGGACATTCATTTCCCTTTAATCAGTGAAGAGGTAAAATGCAGGCAGTTCAACCCTTAAATGAGCTGTGCAACCTGTTACAAAGTTCTGAACTGCAGATGAATAGCTTGAACAAAGGTAAGTGCTGAAACTAAATAATTAGAGGAAAACCACATGATAACTCAAGTTATTTGATTAAAATCAGTAATTCAAACATCAAAAATCAGTAATTCAAACAGTTGTAGCTAGCCAAGTAACTTCTGTTAGCCTACTTCTGTTAAGTTTTTATTTGGTAAAAGTTATTGTTAACATACCTTCCCATTAAGTAATTAGTTTGAGACCTGTCTGTAGTAATGAAACTCTTGACAGGCAGGCATTTCCCCCTTGAAAACTGTTTGGATGAAATAAATATTGTTCAAGTCAATGAAAACCCAGCTCCTCCCCACCCCCTGGGGAAAAATGCAGATGTGTGAAACCCCCGCTTTTAAGACTGAATACAGAATTTGTAGCTCTCCTGTTTGTGTCGTGGTTTTCCCTTCATGTCAGTTGGCAGAAAACTGTTCACTGAAGAACAGTTATTTAAATGACTGGTTTGTTTTTATTTGTACAAAATGAATCAACAAAATGAATATAGTCAGTGAAATGGAAATCGCTATATACTTCTAAATCAACAGAAGCCATCTTAGTAATTATTTTTCAGTGATTTGAAGCTAGCCTTATCATGGGAAGGCTGTAATACTTGTGGTTAACCAAATTACTGTTTTGTTTTTAGATACGTTGGAAGGAAAGTGAAGTTCTTTTGCTTTTAACTTGAAAGAAATTGCCATGTCAATTCTAGGGCTCGTTATTTCTTTTTTGTTTGCAAAACTGCAAATTGTTTTGGCTGGGAGATACAGCTGGTGATTTGCAATTCAGCTGGTTTAGATTAATAGCTGAAAACTAGACATGGTTATTAGGACCTTGTTAGCAGTGAGTTGCTGGCTCCGGTGGAGTTTGATAGATTCATAAGAACCACCATAGCGTTGGGACATTCAGTCAGTGTGCTTGGGTTTTCAAGCCCTCTTCTGAGACGTCCTTCACCCAAAGGCTTTCGGAGGCGCTCGGTGGCCCTGGCGTGGGGAGGCAGGTTCTGCTGCGGCCGGGTAATCGGCCAGGGTGCAAAGCAGAGGGTAGGACTAGCTTGCTTGTTTTCACAGTGGGGGCATCTGCGTTGGGCTTGTGAGCTTGTGCTCTCCAAAATACTCATGAATGATCTGGGAAAGAGTGAAAAGTCAGATGGCAAAGTTTGCTGCTGCTGTTAACATACTCGAAGCCGAGTGCCAAGTGCCGATGTGGTGAAGAGCCTGACAACAATGTAACTAAATAATTAGAAATACAACAGGAATGTCAGTTGCTTGGCTGTAAGCTGTGTGAGCCAAGGCATGGCCAGTAGAGGTTTAGGTTGGGTATTAGGAAAAATTTCTTCACCGAAAGGGTTATCAAGCACTGGAACAGGCTGCCCAGGGAGTGGGTGAGTCCCCATCCCTGGAGGTATTTAAAAGATGCGTAGACGTGGTGCTTAGGGACATGGTTTAGTGCTGGACTTGGCAGTGCTAGGTTTACGGGCGGACTTGATGATCTTGAAGGTCTTTTTAAACCTAAATGATTCTATGGTTCTGTGGTGCCTGGGCAGTGAAATGGCAGGCAAAACCCTCTCCTTAGGAACAGGGTCTTGGTGTTCGATGGCTATCTGAAAACGTGCTATGACAGTCAAAGAAATAAAACGGTAGGAATTGTTATGGAAGTAGTAGAGAGCAAAAGAAAGGTTGTTATCATGGTGCTACATGTATGCATGGTATGCCGATGTGGCAAGTGCCGTGCAGCTCTGGGTCCCTTCTTCAGGCCTCAGAAAATACAGTAGCACTTGAAAAAGCACGGGGGTGTGTGTGTGTGTGTGATTGGGGAGGGGGAGCGAAGAAGCGATATGGTGAAAGCCTCTAAAATTGTGAGTAGTATGGGTGCATGAAGAAGGTGAATGTGAAACAAGGGTTGTTTGTCGCCTATTTTTGTCTCCTTGAATTCTTTCAAGGTATTCAGCAAATTATCATGTGGTGAGCTTGGAACTGCACATTAAGATGCTGATCTCTGAGATGCTGTGCAGAAAAATGCATCATCATTTGATAAACATGAGGGCACCACATTTGGCTCAGCAGATCTGTGCCGTAAACGAGTGGCTGAGAGTTTCTTATTGGGGCGCATCTACTGCGTGCGTGTCTGGTTCTTGTGCTTTTCCACAGACTTTTTCAGAGAGTGGATATCAGGTTAGACAGGCCTCTGGGGGGTCTAATGCTATGCCGTTGCTCTTACCTGTCATTATTTTCAGAGAGTTTTATTAGCGATGGAGCAATTGTAGGAGTTTTCTCTGCTAAGAATAGGCTGTCCTGGGTGTGTTGTTATGTAGAACTTCTTATTTACCCGCAGCTACCGTGTGGGCTGAAGTTTCGAGTCCTGTTCGTTAATCATGTTCCACAAATGTGACCTACATTATTTATAGTCAAACATAGGAATACTTAAATAACAAACAGTTGCAGTATAGCCTCCATGCTCGACTAAATAGTAGAGCTCAATGGTGGGCACCAGCAGTGTTGAAGGACGCGGGGTTGCGGTGTCCAGCTTCTTGTGGAGAAAGAATTCATTTTGTGTGTGTCACCGGTTCACTGCCAGGTTTACTCTGCTGGCCTTACTATCTGCGGGCATGTGACTTTGTTTTAAATCATAACTCATAGCTGTGCTTGGTATGAACACATTCTTTTGAAATTTCCTGCCCTCCCTTGCGGGGGAAGAGGCCGGGAAAGTCCTGCTGAGTCACCAGCTGGGTCACCCCTGTCACAGGCCCTTCCTGCATTCTCAAACCCTGTGTTGCTGCCTCAGTTTAACTTACACTTGCATATGCCTTAATGGAGAGGGATATTAATGAAAACTGCTATCAGCGGGAGTAGTTTGATGCAATATCGTAACCCAGCAGAGACTGCGTGTTAAGTCAGTTACTGCTGGCGCACTAAAATGAAGTTGACTTTCTCTGGGTATTTAATTGTTCTAATGCTTAAGAGTATTAAGAAGAGACTGACTTCTTACTCATCTCCTTACTGTTGTCACATAACCAATTATCTTACAATGTGTGTCCTGTGATTTTATTTGGTAAGAAATGGTATCATTTGAGATGGTTAGGATTTTTCCCATAAATTAGTACTCATAAGTAATGTCCCACAGCTCCAGAGAGAACTGTTAGGTTTTTCATCCCTTGAGTGTTTACCTTTTGAATATTTTCCTGTCAATAAGTAGAACAACTCCAAATTTTTTTAAAACTTACAAACACTATTGGGTACTTATTGTTTTGACACAGAGGCTATTACATGTGACTGCTAGCTTGTCTTTTGGAGTACTGTCTATGCTGCATGTTCAGCAAAATCTCATGGCTGGAAATTCTAGTTTCCCTTTTCAAGTGTCCACAGACCAGCAAACTAGTGTGTGTTGGTAAGATTGTTAAAGGTGCTAGACTAAATGGAATTAAAAAAACCACTAATACTGAACCTTGATTGATTACAATTGTATATTATTTTTATACATCGATATGTGCATGTGTGTGTGTATTTATGTGCAATATACGTAAAAAAACCTAGGCCATAGCAGAAGTTGTGGAGAATGATGAAGGAAAAGCTGAGAAGAAAATCCATAGTATTCATCTAAAAGTAAAGGCTGATAATAGTACATTTTTCTTAAAAATTTATAGGCTTCTGCTGTATTTTGTTGAGGCTCTGAAGAACTCCTGCATTTGAGCAATGTACTCAATGTAATTAACTATAATTTTCTAAATAAAAGTAGACTGTTAGAGCTACCTTTGGTTAAAAGTATTGAAGTTATTTCACCTCTGTGGAGCAGAATAGCCTGTTAGGCTGATAACCTGATCCATCCATGAGCTACTTCACATACAGGTCTCTCAAAGGATATAATAATTAATATGAAATACTTTGTCCAACAAAAGTTCATGTTCTAAAACTCCTTGGATATATTCCAGTCTAACAGTTAATATTAACATACCCAAAGGCTTATTTTCTCCTCACCTTTGAGAAGGCTATATGTACTTTTGTAAATAAAGTGTTGCAGGGATTTCTGCAGTGAATAGGCCTTTGGGCCAAAGATTTGCCGTTTTGAGGTGGTTTTGCTATGGATTTTTTGGTCTTTTTTTTACTGTTGAGGTACAAGCAACTTCAGGAATACTTGTTCCCTCAGGTGCCATGATTTGACTATGATGAAAATAATTTGTGCCATTAAATTATCTGCTCTCAAGTTTTGGGTAAAGCCAGTTTGCAGCATTAGCATAAAAACACAAGTCTGCATCAGCATATTGATATTGTGGGCTTAAGAGTTACCAGACTTGTTCTTCAGCGTGAATATGCTGGAGGTTTCTACGATATGTTGGTGACCTGAATGTGTTTTTTCTTGAAATCATTAGCATTATCTGAGGAATCGCCTAACTAGAAATATTTTTAGATTTATGCTGCTGTTCAGTACTTCAATACAGTATTTTTATCTGCCGATGGCCGCTTCTAGTGGGATTTGGCAATCATCTTATTTTCCCACGGCTGAACACATTCTCCTATTTTATATTTATTTGAACAAATTTAAATCTGTTGTTTCAGAGAAGCTTTTTTTCATGACTGAAAACTGACAGTCTAGTACAAACCCTCATGTCTGTATCACCATCAGCCTATATAACTCATAGGGATGGAAAATTGGGGCAAACGAAAAGAGAAATGCTTGATTTTTTTTTTTTTTACATTTATTTTTTTATTTCTTTAAATACAGTGGCAGTCTTAATAAGGAACAAATTGCAGGCGAAGTAATAATTTCCTGCCTTTTTCTTATGGATCCTCCTCCTGGTCTTCCATCCTGCTCTTTCATGTGGAATTTGAGGCATCCATTTGTTTTAAACTATTCTGCCTTTGCTTGTATCTTGAATGCAAGTGTCACAAACTTGCGTAAGTGTCCTCTCTTTTTCTCCTCTGGGGAGAGTAAATGTCTTAGTTCCCACTGTGGTGGGACACCACTACTTTGAAGTTCGATTTTTAACTTCTGAATGCAAAGGTTTTCTCCCTCAGTTCAGTGAGCCAGTGCTTTTCACTTTTGAATTTTCAGATTTGAGTTATAATGAGAGAACTGATAAACAATTATGAAGCTAAAATACTGGAATGGTATTTTTAAAAAGGGACAGTCTCACCTGAACAACGTATCAGAATGGATGCACGTACCCCTCCCGGTCCTTTCTTTATTCTATTTGAGAGCTTTCCTTTCTAAGTATCAGTGTTCTTTTAATTGTATGGAGATAAATATATATTATACAGCTGGTAATGTGGTCTGGATTTTGGGAACAAATCGTTTGTTTTTTTCTTCAGAGATGCCATCTATAAATATTTGATACCTTCTTTTGTCAACAGAGTTGTAAAGTTTGGTAGCTAAGGAGCAAGATTAACACCCTTGCATTTTTCACAGCGATTAAAGCATCTGTTTGTACAGATCTCTCTTTTGAAAAATTCCCAGGTTTGCAGGTGTGGTTTAAAGATGGTGAAGCAGCTTCTCGGTGGGAGCAGAGTCGGAAGCGTGGGCAGGAGGCAGTGATCGTGGAGGGGGCAGCGAAAGCCTGAGCTGAGCTGATGGAGCCGCACTGAGCAGTAGGAACAGAGAGGAAACGGCCAACGTGTTAAAATGGGGACAGAGGAGCTCGGGGAGTCACCGCACCTCTCCCGCATCAGCTGCTTCGGTCGCCTGCCTCTTGAGCCCTTGCCAGAGGCAGCCATTT
Organism: Nipponia nippon; assembly: GCF_047370975.1. Lineage (NCBI taxonomy): Eukaryota > Metazoa > Chordata > Aves > Pelecaniformes > Threskiornithidae > Nipponia > Nipponia nippon. Next base: position 40,554,948 of record NW_028262290.1, on the reverse strand, counting down.
GGCACAGTGGTGCCTATTACTGCTCTGCACGCTGCTTCAGGGTGCACCTTTCTGTCACCATGCTGCAGGCAGACAATCCACTGCCAGCTTCTCGGTGTAGCTGTGTGAACTCAATAACTCTCAATATCTAATCTGCTTAAAAAAAATAATCCATGCAAATAAAGGTGGCTGAGGGCTGGGATGCAGAACATTAGCTCCTTCCTTGCATCAGTATGCCTGGTCGTTGGTGAACTGGCTTATCTGGCCAGCTCACTTCTGGCCAGGACACGTTCCCAGCATCTCTTTGCTATGTGACCACACGGTCACCCAAGCTGGTGGTGTGGGAGTGGGAATGCTTGGTGAGGGAAGACAGGGACTGCCTCTTCCTCTGGCAGTGAGCTTTCAGGCCCTTTATACCTTTACACAGCTCAAGTTTCTGTAGCACTTGCCCTCAGTAACCAGCCCTTGAATCCTCCCTCAAATTTTGATAAATTAGAATTTCCATTAGAGGTCAAGGCTTTGTCTTGTTTTATTGAATTAGTGACAAACAGGTCACATTCCAACTTCTTCCAAATTTTTTTTAACTCTCACCTTTTGTTCCTTTTTTCACACAAATATAAATGACTGATTTGATTTGAGAGGTGTGTTTTCTTTTTTAGAAAAGAAGGACTTTTTTGCTCTTCCAGCTGAAGTATTTGCAGTTATTTTGTTATTGAAGAGATGAAAGAACATCCCCTTTCTAGCAAAGAGAGCTTGGCACAATTTCATTAGATGTGCGTCATGTGCATTGAAATGAGGGAAGATGCCTCCAATATCTGTCAATGAATTGTTTTCCTTGAGGACCAAATGGGATTTTTTTTTTCTTCAACACTGAGAATCATGTAAAAGCATGAGAAGTTAGAAATAAAATTCAGATTAATTTCTTAGTCGTCTTTATGAGGAAACAGAACCGAGAGATAGGGTGGCTTAGTGATCTGAGTGGGGATTTGATTTGTAAACTGTGGAATCAGCATTCTTTCTGATTTTACTGACCTTGATATGTCACCAATTTAGTTAGAATTTTCTCAGTTACTGGGCAAGGTTGGTAATAGTGTTGCCCCTGTTTATGAAGAGGAACATATAGATGATGGGAGTAAAGGTTGTTATTTATTCAAAACCCAAATTCATAAAACTCACGATTCCAATTCTTACTCATATATGTTACTCTAAAACATGCCATCTCCCTGCTCTCCTTGTCACTCTTTCCAGTATTGCTCTTGCGTAAGAGTGCAGCTCAAGAAGATGGAGACGACCAGTCTTAACAGTTCAAAGCAGGAAATCCCACTTTTGTGTGGGAATTTGGTAATTGTAGAGGTTAACCCAAGAGCAATGCAGTTCTACAAGATGTGGAATAAAACAAGTGGATCTCTGCTTCTGTCGTTCCATCACCTGTTCATCCCTGAATTGGTACCGAGGGTCTGGATGCAACTGTTCCCTGTACTCCTCCTCAGCAGTTTTATTGTGTTAGTCAAGCTTAGGAGACAGCCGCTCGTGTCTTACACTGAGCAAGCATAAAAATTAAGAACTTCTGGGAGTGGGTTCACATTGCATGGGTTGCTGCTGTAGAAATTAAATGTCAAGAAATCTTAACTTCTGGAGCTTGGCAGGTTTCTATGGAATATTATTAATCTTTTAATTTTGGAAAATTGCAAGTATTTGTCTTCAAGAGTGCAACACTTTATTGTTCAGTATGCAGCACAAAATGTGTCTTTGCTATATTGATACAACACGTTGCAGGGAGGGCCAAACACTTAAGTTTCGTCTTTCACTTTTGTATATTTTGTTAAATACAAACTCTTGTTATTTCAATCAGGGAGGAAATTTTCATATGTAATACAAGAGTTCCCAGAAGGAATGTATACCCACCTACAATAGACTTCTTTCTTAAAACAGACTGAATAATTTAATCAGTTTAATCAGAAAAACATTAGTCAGTTTTAATTGTGCTAATTAAATTGTGTTTTATTATGTCTCTGTAAGTCCCGCAACCAAAAGAACATAATGACCACAGTAACTGAGAAGTTAATACTTCTATAGATTTTTGGATTTAGTGTTCCTGTAAGAAAAGAGAGAGAGGACTCATAACAAGCTTCATAACAAACTTCATAATATCTAGTAGTTGATAGGAACTCTGTTTTTTCCACTCTCCTTTTACATCTCCTCTCTTTCCAGATGGCCCTACATCCACTTGTATTCTGGTACTTCCTATCTTTTTTGGCCCTGCAAGACTCTGATAACTGTGATAATACTGTAATTTTCCTTACATGTGAGCACTGAATGATATGAAGTGCTTTATTTTATTTTTGGAAGAAATCTTTCTGTACCAGCCAATTGTTGCTAAATATAGTGGCAAGCTTGTAATATACAGTGCATGTTTGAATTTAAAGTGACACCTTGCCATAAAAAGCTGACCTCACAGTTTACTTGTACAACTGTATAGGCAATATATAGTCATTAAAACTAGTGTAAAATTTTGGACTTTATAGTTGTTATTCATATCTCACTCAGTTTGCTAATAGGATATTGCAAATGTTTACCGGGGCAAGCATCATCAATTGCTGACATAGGGATAAATGCCTACAGTACTGGGAGACTACTTAGTTCCTGAGTCTTTCTCTCTGCTAGACTCCTTTGAAATATTTCAGGAAAACTTGTTGAAAACCAGATAATTGTGTAACTAAGGCATTGGACTGGGATTCAGGGAATCTTTGTCTGACGTAGGTTGCTCGTTAACCGTTTGTTTCATGTTTGTATTGCCAGTATTGCAGCCGGGTGCTCTGTAGCAGTGACAAGCAGGGGACGGCAGAGCAGTTCCTGCAGTTCCCTGCTGCGCTGTACAGCAACACCTAGAAATGTAACTCAGAAGCTGTTACTGGTAATGAGGGGTAAGTTATAAATGGTTGCTTCAGACTCAGCTCTCTGGTTATAATATAATATTACAGTATAAAACAAAATTTAGACCTGATATTGCTGTAGACATGTCTGGTTTAAGACATGTGTATAGGGATTTTTACATTTCACTGCAGGTTGTGTAAAGAACGGCTGGAGCTAGGGTACTAAAGGTAATCGCACTAAAGGTAAGGTATTCAATGTTTCATAGAACAATGTTAATCAGACTAGTTGGAGAACTAAAGTACGATTTAGACATTATAATTAAGAGTTATCTCATTTGGTACTGCTAAATGAGGTGTTTGTCCACAGAAAAGGAAGTGTGGGGTTTTTGGTTGGGTTTTTTCTTTCCTTTTTTTTTTTCCCTCCCCTCCAGTTCTAATGACGCTTTCTGATTTAATTGTTAGTTTAGCTCAATTACTAGAGGAGCTGGGAAAGGCCTACCTTTCATGTCATAAATACGTATTAGATAACATTCAAAGGCTTTTTTCATTTGTTGCTGTGCCTAAAGAACTAGAGCTTGAGAAGTATCTTGAGCTCTTTGACATTAAATGGATCTCGGGCAGCATATATAACATCAAAAGATTTTTAACAAGTCTGTGATTTCAAGCCCACTTTGTCATGCTGAAGTTAATAAAATACTGCAATGGAAAGGCCATTTGGAGAACTGCTGTCTTCCCACCCCAAGAGAAAAATAGAGTTGATTACTGATGATCTCTTGGTTTTGTACCTCACGCGTATCCATTAAGATTTCTTTGAGCTGGTGGTTTCAACCTGTGGTCTGTATACCTCTGAAGTCCCCTGCGGACTGCTTTTAAGTGGCCTGGGAAAGGTGATGAAGGAGAGCAGGTTTCTATGCTAAGGAACAATACGCCTATGGGAAGTTTTTAAAGAGAATTACATCTCCACTACTAGAGGCTTACAGATAAAGAAAAAAAAAAATGACAGAACAGAGTTCTGTGTTGTAACTTAAATCTCAGTTCAGACAGTATTTGCTCAGGCTGGTGTCTGAAATGACAGCAGTTACACCTCAGTGTAAAGCAAAGTGTAGGGGACCCCCTGTCGCAGCAAAGCGTACTGGGACCAGTACTATTTAGTATCTTCATCAGTGACATAAACAGTGGGATCAAATGCACCCTCAGCAAGTCTGCAGATGACGCCAAGCTGAACAGTGCAGTTGACACGACTGAGGGACGGGATATCATCTAGAGGGACCTGGACAAGCTTGAGAAGTGGGCCCGTGTGAACCTCATGAGGTTCAACAAGGCCAAGTGCAAGGTTCTACACCTGGGTCGGGGTGACCCCCGTATCAATACAGGTTGGGGGATGAGGGGATTAAGAGCAGCCCTGAGGAGAAGGAGTTGAGGGTACTGGTGAATGAAAAGCTGGACATGAACTGGCAATGTGCGCTCGCAGCCCAGAAAGCCAACTGTATCCTGGGCTGCATCAAAAGCAGCATGGCCAGCAGGTCGAGGGAGGTGATTCTGCCCCTCTGCTCTGCTCTGGTGAGACCCCACCTGGAGTACTGTGTCCACCTCTAGAGCCCTCAGCACAGGAAAGACATGGACCTGTTGGAGAGGGTCGAGAGGAGGGCCACAAAAATGATCAGAGGGATGGAGCACCTCTCCTGTGAGGAAAGGCTGAAAGAGCTGGGGTTGTTCAGCCTGGAGAAGAGAAGGCTGCGGGGAGACCTTATTGCGGCCTTTCAATACTTAAAGTGGGCTTATGAGAAAGATGGGGACAGACTTTTTAGCAGGGCCTGTAGCGATAGGACAAGGGGTAATGGTTTTAAACGAGATATAAAGAAGAAATTTTTTACACTGAGGGTGGTGAAACACTGGAACGGGTTGCCCAGAGAGGTGGTAGATGCCCCATCCATGGAAATATTCAAGGCCAGGTCAGACAGGGCTCTAGGCAACCTGATCTAGTTGAAGATGTCCCTGGGTTGGGCTAGATGACCTTTAAAGGTTCCTTCTGACCCAAGTCATTCTATGATCCTATGATCTCTTCAGGGGGGAATCCCAACAGCGAGTTCTGTGTTGGCTGATCAAGATGGTGTATCCTCACCTCACCTGGAAGTAATGGGTTGTACAGTGCCACCTTTTTTAGAAAGGACATTGAAAGACTGAATAGAATGTATAGTAAAAATGTTACATTTGCCTTTGGATTTGAAGGGAACTGGGCATAACTGAGCCTTTCTGTGGAGCTGCAGATCTTGTAGTGGAAAGTGACAGCATGAAACCACAGTTACCTGAGTTGTTTGACAGGTTAGTATTAGTAAGCCAGCTACAAAAAGATGGCTTTAGCCTGTGGTACGTACCCTCCATGTCTGTTAACTTCTTCCATCAGAGAACCTTTGAGCAGTTTGAGTCAGTGGGAATATGCTGGCGGGGCAGGCAAACCCGATCACTGTTTCCATTTCACAGGGTGGAAATGTGCAGCCAGGCAACGCGCCTGGGGTTACGCAGGCGGCCACAAACCTCCTCCCTCTTCCGCCCCCGCCGCCCCGGGCAGGCTCCCGCCGCGGCTGCCGGGTGCTCTGAGGGGTGCCCGCGCCAGGAGCCTTCCCTTGAGAAAACTTAACACAGCTTGTTCCTCAACTCCTGCAGGCTTTCTCGGATGCCAGGTTGACTACTTCTGTGCGTTTGTCTGTCCTCAAAAAGGCAAAAAGCCTTTGGGTGTAGTCTTCTGTTCTGCTTTGTCTTTTCGTATATCCAAAATATAACCACTGCAGCTTCAGAAAGTAACTTTCTGCATTTAAAGGGCTTTTACTAACTATGTCTTAATTGGATAAACAAAAATCTCATGCGGAACTGTGGGGACTAATACATAAAAGGAATATTAGTAGTGCACATGAAAATATCTACCTTACTTCAATCCTAGAAAACCAACAATTTATTTCTTGCAAGCCACAAACACAGAATTACTGAAATCTCGATCAGCATATTCTCCTTTTAACTCAGAAACATATTCTGTGAGTTGTAGATGCTGAAGAGGTAGATGCTTGTATTCGTAAGTAAAGCAAAGAAAACATTGTGGAGGGGAAAACATATATTATACAAGAAAACCTGGGCTGCAAGTAGTTGAGGTATGATCTGCAGGTTGTCTTGCTCTTTCAGCACTGTTTGCTGGGTAAAAAACTGCCTGGATGGCCTCTGGGCCCAGAGAGTTGTGGTGAATGGAGTTAAATCCAGTAGGCAGCCGGTCACGAGTGGTGTTCCCCAGGGCTTAGTACTGGGGCCAGTTCTGTTCCATATCTTTATCAATGATCAGGATGAGGGGATCGAGTGCACCCTCCAGTAAGTTTGCAGATGACACCAAGTTGGCCAGGAGTGTTGATCTGCTGGAGGGTGGGAAGGCCCTGCAGAGGGACCTGGACAGGCTGGATCAATGGGCTGAGGCCAACTGTATGAGGTTCAACACTGCTAACTGCTGGGTCCTGCACTTGGGTCACAACAACCCCAGGCAATGCTACAGGCTTGGGGAGGAGTGGCTGGAGAGCTGCCTGGTGGAAAAGGACCTCAGGGTGTTGGTCGACAGCCAGCTGAATGTGAGCCAGCAGTGTGCTCAGGTGGCCAAGAAGACCAGTGGCATCCTGGCTTGTATCAGAAATAGTGTGGCCAGCAGGACCAGGGAGGTGATAGTGCCCCTGTACTCGGCATTGGTGAGGCTGCATCTTGAGTACTGTGTTCAGTTTTGGGCCCCTCACTACAAGAAGGACATTGAGGTGCTGGAGCGTGTTGAGAGGAGGGCAATGAAGTTGGTGAAGGCTCTAGAGCACAAGTCTTATGAGGAGCGGCTGAGGGAGCTGGGGTTGTTTAGCCTGGAGAAGAGGAGGCTGAGGGGAGACCTTATTGCTCTCTACAACTACCTGAAAGGAGGTTGTAGCAAGGTGGGGGTCGGTCTCTTCTCCCAAGTAACAAGCAATAGGACGAGAGGAAATGGCCTCAAGCTGCGCCAGGGGAGGTTTAGGTTGGATATTAGGAAAAAATTCTTCACTAAAAGGGCAGTCAGGCACTGGAACAGGCTGCCCAGGGAAGTGGTTGAGTCCCCATCCCTGGAGGTATTTAAAAGCCAGGTAGACATGGTGCTTGAGGACATGGTTTAGTGGTGGACTTGGCAGTGCTAGGTTAATGATTGGACTCGATGATCTTAAAGGTCTTTGCCAACCTAAATGATTGTATGGCTCAGTGATTAACTACTTAAGTCTGATACACTTACTAGTAGATGTAAAAAATAAAACCTCTTGCTCCTCTCCATCTCTTCTGAGTGTCTCCATACCAATGCGTACAAACTTACCCCAAAACAAAGCACTCCTGTGAACCACCTACTTGCCTTAATGAGTGGGCATGGGAGAATGGGTTTACAATGTTAATTAACTGGTCTGGAGAGCCGTCAAAGCAGGTCGGGGACTTCTGGTCTGGGAGCTTTGGGGTAATTTCTGTGGAAAACAGTTCTTTTTTTTCAGGGAAGAACTTGTTCTACCTTCATTTATCGTTGATGCAGATCTCTTGTGTTAGCGATGTTGTCTGTAGGAAGCTCTTGAGGAAGAGTAAGTTTTGCAGCACAACATTAGAAAGAAGTGAAATTCTCTCAGGAGCCTTTCTAGTTGCAATATTCTTGTTGCAAGTTAAGACACATGCATAGCAAGTGGATACCATTATCTCCTGCACTAACTTACTTATTACAAGTGTATCACTAATATTTAAATAATGTGACTGTGTAAATGACCAGCTGATGACCAGTAATTTCATAAATTGCTTACTTCTGCTTTTCTCAAATGTCTGTAATCTAGAGTACCTAAAAATAAATCTGACTTCTGCATTGTTTTGGGAAAATCGTCCAAACCAAGGAATACAAAAGCTGTTGCAAAAGGACACTGGGAGTGTTGCATCTGTATTTAAAAAGTAACCCTTTCTGTTTTAGACGGCATTTTATATGGCAGTCATGGTGTGAACGAAGACAATTTCCAGTCAAAGGAAGATGTTATAAATACAAACATTTGAAATCACAGAGGTTTTCCTTGGGGTATCTGAGTAGTCACATTTATAGCTGTAATGATTTGAGGATATGAGTGAAGTAAGGCTTATAAAAGAGGTAATACTTAAGGGTTTTTTTTTCTGACTATATTGGCCAGTTTAATTATAAAAGCCTTTTGGGTAACCAACCCATTTTTTCAGGTTTGAAGATAAAACTTCTGTGACCAGAATCTTGTCTTACCAGCCCTATTGGTCTGCTTAATAGAGATTTCCTTCCCCTAGAAAATTAAACATAAATGGTTGTTCTAAGCATATTTAACTCATTTCTGAAATAATATGTTTAGTGTTTGTCATATTCCAAATTAAATTTGTTAAAATACATTTATTTTTTAATCTAAACAAGATTTTGCTGTTGATTTTTACTGTCTCCAGTTATTAGGAGCAAAGTACTTGTGAAGATTGCCTGGGCCATTGATTTGAGCCTCCAGCTGTCACATGTACCATCTTATGAACTACTTTTCATAACTTTATCAAACTTCAATTTAAAGAGCACTTGGCTTTTGCTCCCAGTACTCCTTTTTGAAATCCTGACCCAAATCAGATTACTCTAAATGTTGCAACAGGCATCTGACTTTCCTAAATTTATTAGTCACTGGTTTTATACCCAATTTGCTCTTGTGCCAATTTTACCCCTCTTAATTCTTTTTATTTCCTGTATTAGGATCTGCCAATGTTTTCATAAATAGCAATCTATCTAAAGTAAGTTAAATTCCCTTCAGCCTTCTCCTTCAAGATGATCCGTGCCTGTGACTTGAGGTCTAATTCTTGTTGCTGTGGACGATCCGAATTGTGTACAGTATTGCTCTATGGCACAAATACTTCCCTGGGTTTACTGGGAGCCATCTTAAGAGGCACTTCAACATTTTAATTTTCGTTTTTTCATTGTACATTGCACCAGTTGTTTATAGACATCGTATGGTTAAGTACAAAATGGTTGTACCTTATTTTATGTAAACATAAATGAATACCAAAAATCACAGGTAATAGCATAGCATAAAAATTACAAGTACTGAAGTATTTCAAGTTTGGAAATGCGTATGAAGTGCTAGTTAAATTTGTGAGGGCTTTGCACTGGTGGGCTTAATTTCTTTGATAGCGTTTTGAAGTTGTGAGGTGTCTACAAATTTCCAAGCATCTCATTTAAAACTAGGATTCTGAGTAAGCGCAAGCTGCTCTGCTTCCGCTAGAGTCGCAGCTGCATAATGTTTAAAGGACACCTTCCTTTGCAATAACATTTAAAAATACTAATTCCTGTTACTCATCTGCAGTCCTCTTCCCACAGCTTGAGCTGAGGGCTATAATGGAACCTATTATAGGCAAAAGGTCTATGACTCAGCCATTGAGCCATGCAAACTCTTGGCTTCTTTAATTGGCACCATTAAATCTTTAGTAGTTTTTCTCTCATAAAATAGGTATCGTTGGTGTAAAATGCATCACTGCTGAAGATTTATGGTACCTTTTGCCCTCTGATTTCCATGAGTTGATCAACTATAGGTGTTTAAAGGCTGGTTAATCGGAGGAACTTTTCTAGAATTACTGCTTTTCCTTAACTATTTACGAGCATATCTGAAACGGAATGTAAGAAAGCTATCTCACAAGTCATTATGTTTTCAGGTTATTTTCCTTTTCTGTTTAGAGACAGGAGAGGGAAAAGAAAAACCCGCCTTTCCATCATGTTTTGTTTTATCTTCATAGAACTTAGTTAACCTGAGAACCGGGTATCTTCTACGTGACAGCGTGGAAAATGTTAATTCTTGAGTATGTAACAGAGAAGAACCCGCATGATTTAGCTGATTATTTTTTTCTATTGCAGAGTGTTGTTTTCTGGGGTTTTTAGTTGTTTTTTGTTTTTTGTTTTTTTTTTTTTTTTTTAATATGTATTGGAAAGTGAACATGGAAGCAGCTGCAGTTTGGGAAGGGGGTCAGATACCAGTAGAGGAAATTTAAAGAACACTGTGGAAGTTAAATGTTTGAATACATATGTATATATTTGTGTGTGCATGTGTGTGTGTGTATATATATATATATGTATGTAAGAAAAAAAAAGTAGCTTTTAACTCTTGTTGTCTCCCTGCATACTTAGAATGTGACACCTTAGAGCTTTTAAGTATTTATATTGCTGTAAGCATCAATGCTTCTGAAAGAGGGGTGTGATGAGGAAATTCAGAAAACTATAGTTGTTTGTTACCATCTGCAGAGTCTGCTTTGGTTGAATGTACAGTTGGCAAGAAGTCTTTGGTTGTTATGTTTCTATGTACTTTGTTCAAAGTAAGTATCAAGAAACAACAAAGTTAGTTATAGAAAATGTTAAACTATGTAATTTAATACGCATATTTTAAGTGATTGTGTTTACAGAATGATAGCAATCTACAAAGCTGGAAGTTAAGAACGATCCAAAGTCAGACTGTCGCTACACGTTCCTTGTGCCTCTGAAATAGGATGTAATCTGTGTTTGCAACCATGTTTTCTTTGTTCCCTTTCTTCTACCTGCAGAAGATCTTCTGTGATATAAGTAGCTGTTTAATTTGTTTGGTTTTATTATTTGAGGTATGGCTCAACAATTTATTTACTGTATATTATCCAGTAAACCCAATCTTGAATATCACTGAATCTCATGAAACAGACTGACTCTTCCTACAAACACTGTCTCTTCATATCTTGGTAAAGAATTAATAGCTAAATGAGCTTTTTTTAATGGTAATTTTAATCATAACACAGAAAAACCAATAACCACTGATTCATTCATCTTCGAAGCTCTGCTGCAATGTGTATTCTCCATTTTACGTACAAGGAAACCAAGACAGAGGGACGGGGAGTTGCCTGAGGCCAGAGTGATAGACATGGGCTTTAGGGCTTCTTAGTGTGCATTAGGCTGGGCTGATTGCCCTAATGCTGAAGCCAGTAGTTATCCAAGTAGGCACTCTCTTGCGGTCATGGCTGGGCACTTCTCAAGGAGAGGGTCCATGGCAAGTCCTTTGCCAGAGATCCATGTCAGAAAGAAACGAGCGTGTAATTTAAAAGAAAAAAATCAAAACCCAAAAAACCCTCAGCCCTTCTGGGGGAAAAAGAAAAAGTATCACAGTGAGTTGAGGTTGGTGGAGAAAAGACAGTAAATTATCTTGCCTGACGTTCACTGCTTCCATCACAGCCATGTCCTTGCAGTCTTTCCCTTTTCTGTGCTTAAGGTTTCAAGGTAACATGAGTCTTCTCTTCAGGATAATATCTTAGTCATTCAGATCTCATTTAATCTGGAGTCTCATCCGTCCTGTGTGCTGAATGAGGCAGCAATTCTGGAGGTAACTAGGGAGGAGTCAGCCTGTATGTTAGAGATACTAATGTAAAAAAGTTAAGTACTAGGAAGTAGAATTTGTTTCAGAAGTGACACTGACGACACTTGTTCTTTGTTTTCAAGTATTTGTAATATTTAATAAATTAGACTGCCATTTAAAAAAAAAAAGAAAAATATGTTTATAACTTACAATAGTTTTTCTTTGGGTTACAGTGAACTTTACTCTTTTCCCAAGACAACAGTGCTTGTTTACTATTTCACTTGCAGGGTGACTCATTTGTTCAATGTCTGGAGAAAGCTTTTGAATTTCTGCTGGACAAGAACAGTTTAACATTGGATAAAAATGGGTTAGAAAAGTCATTTCAACTTATTAGGGACAGCTAATATAAATAAAAGTGGTAGCGGGGCTTTGGAGTTTCTTTCTGTCTTCTGATGTGAAACTTCTTTGTAACTAAGGAAATGGCATTTAGAACAAAACAATGGCATTCAAAACAAAATGTTAACTTTTAGATGGTTTTAAATTGTGAATCTCCTAGTACTAAGCATGCTCACCTGGGCTGTGAGATTGAAACAGCAACAAGTAAAACACTTTGAGATTTGGAGTAGACAGAAACAGTAGAGACAGGATGATTGAGCTACTGTGGATATCATCTTATGATATCGGAAAACATTTACCAAATATGGGGTTTTTGGGGGAAGTTCTGAAATGAGACCCTTTTCATCAGAATAAGTCAGCAAACTTAAAGATTAAAAGTCATTAAAATAATAAAAAAAGTTGGTTTAGACTAGGTTTAACTTTCTTTGCCTTGGTGGTGCCTTATGTATTTTACAGTGTTAGAAGTCCATGGGATTGGAGAATTCTGTGCATTTTCAGAAGTTTGTAGCAGAGAAGTCCTGAGTACAAGTTGTAGCTAAAAAAAAAAAGGCGCTAGCTCAAGTAACAAATCAAAAAGATTTCGTCTTTTGATTGTGGCTACAGTGCAACTTCACCTTGCAGAGGGGGGAGATGGCAAGGTGAGAGAGAGATCATTGTGTTATTTGTCTAGTGGGGTCTGTTGCAGGTCATCCAAATGAAATACTGATGAACTAAAAGTTTGTCAGCTCCAAACTGAAGCCAAAGTGTAGTATCTGTGCTGGTAGTGTTTGTTCTAATGCTTTCAGCTCATTTTTTTCTTATGCTGGTATGCTCTATCTGCAAGATATCCTGGTGAAATTGAAGAAATCTTGCTGCAAACCGTGGCAGAATGCAGAACATTTTATTATTTAATAAAAATACTTACGGATGGTGTTGTGGAAGTATCGTGGGACTTCAGTAGGACCTCCTTTCTAGGTATAGGAGTAAAAACTCAGGGGGTAGAGTCCTCTGTCACATCTGTTGAAATCTTACACATCTAAGGCCATTGCCCTTTTCTTGAGCTATTAGAATGTGATATATATTTATACCTTTGGGGAAAACTTGCTCGTTTTTAATGGGGGCTTGCAGATAGAAGTAGTGATAAAGTTCTTAGTAAAGGCTCTCTATGAATTGCATCTTCTTTTCATCAGCCTCATAATCTGATGCATGTTTGTCATTAAACTGTTGATGGATACATTTTTGATATGTGCAGGCTTCTTAAACGTGTGTTTAGCAAGTCTAGAATCTGATGGGGGAGAACTTTTAAAATAAGAATGCTGAGCTTTTGTTTTCCTAGGTATATAAGGAAGGGGTTAGGAAAGTGATAGAGAAGTTAGATATAACTTAAAGTCTTACTAATGTATTGGAACAAACACTGTATACTAACAAATTGTAGTTGTCTAAAAATCCATTTGAAACCATTTTGCTGGTGGTTGCCATATTTTATATTTTTATGAATGTATGAAGTAAAGCCCTTCAGTTGCTGCCCTCATTCATTTCTATGAGAGGGGGCTTGGCGGGCAGCTGAGGTCCCCAGCCTGCCTCCAGAGAGCCAGCTTTCCCCAGAGGTGGGCTAGACCCATTGCAGACCCTTGCATTGGAGTGCCCTCAGAAAAGGGGCGAGAGGCTGCCCCGGGATAGGTGTGCGTGGCAAAGCAGAGTATGGCTGACCACGAGAAGGCCAAGAGAGAACTGGCTATGACTGGTGTCTTTCTAAGGCTTCCTGAGGCTGGTCGGGAGCGACTGGAAGCTATCCAAGTGCAGAAGAAAAGACATGATGGTGCATGTACGCAAGTGTGGCACATAGTCGTGGGCATGAAGTGTATAAAGCTGAGTTTGAGGACTTTCTGGCACAGGCATGATGTAAGAAAAAAAAAAATACATACACACGCGGTGGTGCCAGGTAAATAGCTTGGGGCAATACACACTTATATCCATGCTGCTCCTGTCTGTGCTCATCTCTGCTCCTGTGTACTTCCTTGCAATCTTTATTGCAATTTGGTCCTTTTAGTTCATTGTTAAAGTTGTAAAGCATTTTGTACTGTCCTTACAAGCAACAGAGTAGGGCTCACAAGATGTCCATCAAACAGGTGGTATTTCTGAAGCTTGTATTTACTTGATCCTTCGCACTGCAGATCAGGCAGAAGAAATAAAAACTTCCTTCATCTAGTAAAACAAAAAAAACATACTGCTTTTATTTCTATTGTTGTTCTCCCTTCCTTAGATTAAACTGCACTTTATTTGATGTAAAGTATAAGAAGATAAAGTGTACTTCATCTGAATTCAGATAAAGCATACTTTATTAGAGATTTTGCAAATCAAAGAAGAGGTGTCACTTCTGAATTTACATATACAACTTACATACTGTTAAAAAACATAAAAATACATCTGTTATGTAAACATAAGATACGTGTATGTCTCATTACCTCACATCTTATGTATTTACATATATGGCCTGTTAAATAAGTTTTTCTGTTAACTCTTGGGGCTTGGGGGGGGGAAGCACCAGAATAGAAACACTTTTGCTGTTGTGGCATGTAATGCTTTTGCTGTTACTGCTGCTTGCAGCAGTGAAAGCACAGGCAGAACTCTTTTGGTTGTCTGTGGTCAGAAGAAGCAGCGTTTGCACAAAGTATGCTCGTCTTTGATTTTTCTCCTTAGTCATAAACCTGATGCCGTTTGCTCTGTGTTACTGTGATTTAGATTTGATAACAGTAGAGAAACACATTGATGGAAGTAGATAGGAGCTAATTAAGGTTCCTCTTAAGAAGAGGTTCTTCTTAAGAACTGAGTGACTTTGTAGAAAAACAAAATGTTAGGGGACATTTATAGCTTCAGTTACTATGGGCAGGCTGTAAGCGCTTAATACACCAAGTCAGGACTGTTTTCATGGGTTTTCTTTTTCTGGGTAGGGGACAAGGTCTTAAGTGGAAATTGTAGTTGGTACCAGAGCATCATAACCTGTGGTGATGGCAATACAATGTGACGTAGGAACCGGTTACCCTTCAGAGAGGATGGATCTTTACCTTTTTGACATTCAGTAACTGAGTGGAGGGAATTCTGCTGATGGAGAGAGGAGGCTGCGTTTGCAGGACAGTAGGCTTCCCCTATTCCCTCAGTATCTGGGATTTTAAAGCGTGGCTGTGAAACGTGCCCAAGAGAAGGAGGGTGTTCGCATTTTATTATTTCGGGGGAACTGCTTCACTTTCACAGTGGAGCTGAAGAGCTGTGGGGAACGTAGAGGCAAGCCCAAGAGCAGCAAGTCAGCCTGTTATACATGCTAAAATGCTAGGTTACTCTTTATAAGGCTTATGTATTTAACAATAGCAGTTTCAGTATTACTGTTTTGGTTGAATATGTGAAGGTGTTTCCTCCCCTATTCCCCCTTTCCTGGAGAAGCTGAAGCATTGTACTAGGTCCTCGGGAAACTATTTCATCCTGACGTGTTCTTACTTTCCTGCGCGACTTCCCTATCTTGCCTGGAGATGTGCAGCCACCACCTTGTTTTAGAGGGGTTGGAAAAGACTGGTGGTAAACCTCCTGGATATTCTCTAATCCAAGGAATTCTGTAGTAAGCACTAGGTATCTTGATAGCTGTGCTTGGGCATAACTTCACAGTTGTAACTTCACAAAGAAAATATCCATGTTTTTAAATACAGGTCCTACTTGATGGAAGTAAAGTGTTAAGAAAAAGGTGTTTGCGGGCCGTTTTACCGTAGGACTCTTGCTGGTCTCCCTGTCATTTTCCCACCTGTGGTACAGACTGTATAGCATAAACTCTGCACTGTGGTAAAACTCATGCTGGCATGTTTCTGGCATCTCTGCTGCTTGATGGTGGAGCGTACGCAGATGTGAGGTTTCCTTTGACTGTAGCTGTGCAGGGAGAGCAGGCTTGAGGTAGAGCACAAGCTGTCAAGAAGGGCAATATGGCTTTTGCCAGTAGAATTCGGGTCCTCATTGTCCCGCCCTTTCTATGTGTCTCTACAGCTAGGGTTAGTAAAAACTTGCCAAAATCCTGAGTCTTTGACCAGTCTACATGGTGGTGGTGGTGATGGAGAGCGGAGAGTCAGGCTTGTGCTAGCTACTGCTGTGTAATATTTAGGACCTGCCCCGCTCGCATAAGGAGCAATCTTGCACTGCTGTCTGTATACTGCAGTATATATTACGAAGTAATCTGTAGCAAAAAAGTATTAATAAAATGTTTGTCTCGTGGACCATCGCGTTAGCAGTTACATATAGTCAGTGTGGTAGCTTTTGCAGTTTCTTACATGGAAAGCTGATCTGGAGCATACACGCTTCATTATCAGAGGGTGGCAGTTGTCTGATATTGTCTGATCAACGCTGATGTTGGTTCTGATGGATGGTCAGCAACCAGAAGAGCTCTTTTATGGGAAAAAGTAGTTGGTTTTGAGCTGTGAACAAACCAGCAGCGCTCATTGCACTGGCTGATATTCCATAGTTTTAGTAGTATCTCTCACTTTATGTGACCACCAAACAGTGTTGCTACATATGATTGCTACAAAATATAATGGCATGTTTGCTTTTTGGATGGCTACCTTAGTGTCATTCATCTCTTGTTATCTGTTTTACTCCACACAGTACATGACCAGAAAATAAATAATTCTAATACTGTAGCTGGGCTGAGACTCAATTAAGGAACTCTGTATTTTGGATAGCATGTTTTTGTGCTTCCACACACAGTAATTGGGTGATAATTTCAGCTCCCCCAAATCATCTATGAGTGTACTTTTGCAGTGGTGGCTGAGGGCACCAAGATTGGTTTTAATCACTTCCACTCCACTGTTAGGATGCTGCTGGAATCAAAATAAGTTGTTTTGACTCAGAGCGTTTCTGAAAACTTTGGATCAGCAAGTTTTAACTTTTTAGTAGTTGCACCTGTTTTTCAAAAATAGTCTCCATTAGTCGTAACAGAGCAGGAAGACTTGCTTAAGAAATAAAATGGTATTGCAGCAGCACTTGACTGAAACAGGAACTTTTTCCTGCAAAGTGATTTTTAATTGTCGAATTATGTCTTGCTAAGAAGGTATTAATAGAACTTTTGTTTTCCATACATTTTCATCTGTGTTTTCTAGAAGTATGGTAAGAGATTTAGTAAACTACAAGATTCCTGTGGAGTTTCTTTGTAAAATAGACTTCTCTCACTATCATCTGGTGTGATGCCTTTCCCTTTATTGCAGAAAAGATCAGTGACAACGCTTGTCAGTTTATAAATGCAAGTTGGCACTTCGGAACTACAATGTTTTTTTAGAGGAGTTCCTGAAGTACTGAGATACCAGTTGTTTCTAAACAGCATCATATTGCCCAAAATATTTCAACGTAATACTAAGTATTTTCATATAGTAAAGTAAAAAAGACATATACGTCTTCAATTCAAGGTAGCAGTTTCACAGAAAAGGGAAGGGACTGTCACTCACAATAAAGGAGGAGAAACTGATTGGTAAAACAGGTTTTGGAAAGAATTATGGGTGTGAGCGTTGTCTTGAGGATCTTTCTGGACTTTAGACTACTCTAGAAGAAAAACTGTACAGCTGTACTGTTGTTGAACGTTGGTACTGGTATTTGGTTGCGATTTCGGAGGTGGTGTTGATTCCTGTTTACTCTGGAGTTTTTACTGATATGTGAGCTTTGCAGACGGACAATGTCTGAGAAGTATTTACATTGGGCTAGGAAAGCTGAAGCATGATTCAGATGGAGGGAGCACCAGGACAGGCCTAACGCTGAAAGCATTGACGAGACAAGTTGAGAATTGCAGGGACAAAACAAAGTATGGAGACATGACGCGGAAACTTTCCAAATGATTTGTTTGGAGGGTACTCAAGATAAATAGTGCGTTCTAAATAGTCCAGAGGGATGATGAATCCTTTCATTAACCATTGAAAGGAAGAATCGCAGAGCAATTTCTACATGTGATGGTTTTTAACACCCTGGGAACCACGCTATCAGGAAGGGTGCAAATTCAAAATGAGTGATCTCTGTGGCACTAGGCAGAGCTCCTTCCAGAAGCAATGCTGTAGTCCGTCTTCTGTTTTAAAAGAGCTTTCTTTGGTCATAGGCTGCTGTTTTAACTTTTCCAAAGTGAAGGTGATAATTTAGCAGGACTGCAATTGCTGCAAATGAGAATATTCAGTAATTATTTACCTAATGTGAAATTATCCATTGTATAGATATCATATTGGAGAGTTTTGTGTTTTGGAGCCGGTGGGAACTGACTGAGCACTTGCTCTACTGTTACACAACTTGGTTAATAAACCAAAGTTCAAGAAAATTTAAATAAAATGTGGTTACAATAGATCTTTTTAAAAATGTAGAAAAGACCAGTGAGGGAAATGAAAGTAGTCCCAGTAGAAAGGAGCTTTGTTTTTTTGGTTGGTGCTGGTGTTTAAATTTTTTAGCTGAGTCATGTTGCATACTTTGCTGCTCTTGCTTCATACTTCTTAAAGCTCAATATTGGCTCAAGTTGCTGCTCTGCTAGGGAACTGACACTCAGCTACTTTCAGTGCTTAAGTACAGTTGATTGTGGTTCAATCCTTGTTCAAGCAACAGAAAGATTCTCCTCCTTAACCTCCCTCCCTGCCACTGACCCTCACTGGATTAATCCTACCTCCTGTCCATCCTGCTACTTTACGTAAGAGGCCTGGTTTGAGACATCTATCTGTGCTGCGGGCTGCGGAGAATGAGCTTAGCTCTAAACATGTAAGCAGCCGTGAAACGCAGGCAGCTTCATTTCTAATTTTTCAAATCTTGGTGATAACGTGTTTGGAAGTTTTAAAAATAAGTTTGAATTCCAGAAGAGTGAGATTTTTGTACTCCAGAAACAATTTCTCAAATAGTGTTTTCATTTATTATTTGCTTGGGTGTTGTTGGCTTTTACTGATAATGCAAAAGCATATTACTGTCCTGGGAAACCTGTTGAGCTGCAAATTATCTTAACTCCTCAGAGTTCCTGAAGAATCTCTGTTTTGCTCTAATAAGCTGCGATCTTTAGCAGTGTCCTGCATTGTGATATTGCATGTTAATAGCATTGATTAACTGTCAAGTAGTGGGAATTGATGAGAAAACGTCCATTGTAAACCTAAATGGTATTACTGAAGACTGTACCATGCTGCTGGTTAGGGAGGTGACTAGCCCCAGTAGTCGCTGGTAGGAGTATTAATGTGAGCTCCAGGTTTTTTCGCATGATTAAAACAGGCCATCTGTTCTTTGTTAAATGTTTACAAAAACAGCTTTTCTCTAAAAGATTTAAAGAGATGTGGGTCTAGTAAACACACCAATATTTTTGAGCACCTTTTTCACCTTATTTCAAATAATACCAAAAAAAATTCTGCTGGAATATCAAATAGGATTAATACCTATTTGTGTTTAATCTTCAGTGGTTTCCTTCCTGTGGAAGATTAAATTCTATACCAACATACTAAATTATGGCTTTGTTATTAATAAAAGCATCAGGAGAAGCGATTTCTCAGAAGTATGCAGATAAATTTTTCAATCTTTTGGCAAAAACTTGTAATATACATTTTTTTTTTTTTTTTAATTTTGTAAGTGAAAAATGGGGTTCTTTCATTAGAAATTGTGACCCTGTAACTAGAGTTAATCCTTTGTAGATTTAAAGAAGTAGAACTATTTGAAATAATTCCCTGTGGTAGGCTTAAACTAATATTTACTAGTGAAAGCCTGTCGTTCTTCCTTTTCTCCCTTCTTAAGAAAGAGCAGACCACTGGTTTGGGGTAAGAAAATGCATCTTTAAATCTGCTTCCGATCTCCTCACTAGATTTGTGCTGCTCCTACACAGCTTCACACTAGGGAGCAATGTGGGGTTGTCAGTTAGGGATAAACTGTTTTAGCATATTGCAAAAGTGTAGACACAGACTTCCTAGAAAAATAAAGTTAATCACACCCATTTCTTTGAAAGAGTACTACAATTTAAAAGGTCACATATAAGTGAATTACAAAACATGCCAAGCTGCAAAGGGAGCGGCATGTGGCAAAAGTAATGTATTTTCAAGTAATAGGAAATATAACCAAAGCCTAATTAGGGCAGAGTTGGCTTCTTGTGGCTTAATGTTTTGGGGATTGCAAATGATAAGAAACAAAACCATAATATTTTCATTTGTATGCTTGGCAATGCACATAACTTGGTACTGTAAAGAAAAGGCAGTAAGTTCAGTTTGGATTTTTTCTTTAATATCTGTTTCATGTGTAACGCTTAAGTCTAATGTATAGTCTAAGTTGTTTTAGAGCCCAAGAATGACTCTTGTGGATAAACTTTTTGAGGTAGTAAGAATCTGAATTTTCACAGGATGCCATCTTCCAGCATAAGTTACTGAGTACTGCAGCGTGGAAGCAATCGCTGCCATTCTCAGTGCTTTACCTTCTGGCCAGACCTTACATTAAAACGACAAATGTCAAATTATGAAGGGCTGACATTGCTGTTGTGGAGACTTAGAAAGCTGTCTGGCCTGCGTTCAGATTTGCTTGTGACTGTGCTAAAAGTTGTTGGTCAGACTTCTGAAACAAACAAGCAAACAAACAAAAAAAAACAACCTACAAGTCTTAGAAAGGAGACAAGGATTAATTTTTTGAATTAGATTGAAGAGGTAATGAGAATACTCAAGCGTGTGTAAAACTTCATATTGATTTCAGTGACATGGTCATATCACTAATGAAGGTGCAACCTTGAAAATTTTATAGAACTAAATTTACATGGCATTACTGGATCTCTTGTGCGTTTTAATATTTGTTGGCTTGGCTGTTTCACATGCTTAAGAGGAAGAAAAATAAGTTAAACTACCAATTCCGATTTGTTGTAGAAAGTTGTGCCTTATACATAAGCTTTTAGATAGTTGTAAAAGTCTTTCTGAATATGGCAAACAAATACTGTAGTGCCAAACGCAAGGTACTTGCTCAATACAAATTTTACAAATAATTTACAAATTATTGAATTTACAAATAATTGAAAGAAAAACTTGAATTTCTTATATGTTAGACACATAAGCAAGTGAACAGTATTTAAAAAGAGGACAGTATTGCGGTGGACAGCTCAGTGAAGACATTGATGAAACTTGCACTCCAGGTCTCTGAAAAACAAAGCATGCACGAGATATGAAATGGCAGAAAATATAGAAATATATTGACTGCCTCGGGAGAACGTAGGTTAAAAGTACTGCTCTGAAAACCTATGGTTAAGAAGTACTTACAGGTGATCTGTGTAATATTCCTGTCTTTTTCTGCCTAAAAATAAGCGTTATACAGTACAAGTACATAATGGTCTGTTACAAACGTGTCACAGAACAAATCTGAGGAGACAGTCAATTCAATTCAGTCAACCAAATTCAAAACCAATTAGAAGATTTTAAAATATCTGTATTTTATGTAATGTATACTTGGACTGCAGAACTCATTGCCACCATTGACTTCCTGGGATCAGTGTTTTCTATACAGATATCCAGTCTTTGTGAACTTTCCAGCATGAAGATATGTAAGTGTTACGGTGACCGCAGATTTCTAGAAGAGGTGTTGGTTCCTACTTCAGGATGCCTAACATGAGATTGCCTTGAGGCGGGGCTGACTGATGGCGGTGCTAATGCAATGGGTGCATCAGGTTTGCATTAGAGCTGAGTTTCCGCTGCAACTAAGACCCTGTTGCACTAAAAAGCATCTTAATAAACAGGTGGAGGACAGAAACATGCAGAAATCATCCTGGAAGTTCTTGCTTAAGCCAAGTAGACCCAGATCTTCAGTCCAGCACTCAGGCCTTCCCTCTTGTCCTAGGGTCTCTTCCATGAAGAACTGTAGTGTCTAGCTCGGACTGTTCAAACCTCTTCCAAAAAGCAGTAAAGAGTTATCTTCACTTCTTGACAGCCTTGCTCCTGCTGCTGCTTGTGTAGCTTCTGAGTATGAGTGTATTCAGGGTACAGCATTTCTTTGCTACTGTGAAGAAATGCTGAAAATAGGTGCACTGATTCAGTTTACTTACATTCAGAAAACTATATTAATATATTTGGAAAAACACACATGCATTCACTTTCTTATGTAATGATATTAACAATTTTATTTCCTAAATCTTAAGAGTGCATTGTTTTTTTTCGATCCAGGTGGCTAAAGTATATGTCTGTGTATGCCCATCAGTTCTCCTTATACTCAGGGACTGGGTTTGTAGTCATTCGTTTGCACGCTTGCCACTTCTAAGGAAGTGCAGTTTGAATAAAAAGCGGAGAAAAGGAAACACAAATAACATTACAGTTACACAGACGCTGCTATTCCTGTCATGCTATTAGTTTTCCTTTTGAAAAGCACTCGCCCTGCATTTATAACCACGGGCAGGCAGTGAGGAGAAGCAGGTTAGAGCTTTGATATGCTGCAAAGTCATGGTAGAGCTTAGACTTTTTTTTTATTGCAGACTCATGGACCTTTGTGTAGAACAGAACCATTAAGAGGAAAAGAGTTGCAAATAGATCCAATGTGTTTAGGCCAGGCACTTGACATTTGTGTAATTATACATAGGTTTTCATGTACGTTATAAGTCTGGTGTAAACCTGATACACTATACAGACTTTGAAATAGGACGTTTTTGCAGGTTCACAAACACTTAAGGTCATTCTCTGTCCAATCTGTAGCAGGAACAAATCTGTTTCAATTAGAAGTAGGGAGCTGTGGATCTTTGACATAAAATGTAACATTATATTACATTTTAAAGTGGCTTAATCCTTCACGTGCTGATCAAAATACCTGCTGTCACACCTGAACCAATGTAAATTGCCTTGATTAATTTTTTATAAATACAGCCTGTGAATATACTTTATTTTCTTTTGCATGTCTAGAAGCAAACTTTAACAATTTTTTTCCTGCAGGACAAAATTCCAGTGCAACTGAATAATTTGTAACAAGTTATTCATTCTACTAACAACTGTTTTGAAATATCTGAAATAACAGTTGCTTTCCTTTTGCATCTAAATGTTGAAGACTGTAAATATTTTCTGTACTTCTACTTTATGTGCGAGCTTTAGAGTAGTTTTACCCTTGCTGTATCAAGAATGTCTGGTCATTTTGCTACTGTTTTAACTGCAGAAAGCTTTGGTTTTTACTGCTTCGCTGTACAATGTTTCAGATATGCTACTAGGTTAATCTTCTGCTTGGTATTTTCTCCCCGTGTAACTTCTTGCTCCAAAAGAGCAAAGTTTTGGAAATCAAAGTTGCAAATCTACAATGTTATTTCTATTTGTCTCTCTCAGCATTCTCCGTCGGAACCCTTTTTAGAGAAACCAGTGCCGGATATGACTCAGGTTAGTGGACCGAATACCCAGCTAGTGAAAAGCGATGATTATCTGCCATCAATTGAGCCGCAGCCACAGCAAAAGAAAAAGAAAAAGAAAAACAATCACATTGCTGCAGAAGGTCCCAGTAAAGGTTTTGGTAAGGAAGACTTTCCTGGGGGACTTGACAGCCAGAATCTAAGCAGGAACTCAGTGGATTGCTCCCAAGAAGAGAAGAAGAAAAAGAAAAAGCCCAAGGCAAAAAAAGAACCGAAGGATCCTAAAGAACCCAAGGAAAAGAAGGAACCCAAGACCCCTAAAGTCCCTAAGACCCCTAAAGAGCCAAAGGAAAAGAAAGCAAAAAATACTACGCCAAAACCCAAGACCAGCAAAAAGGCTAGGTAAGTCAGAAACTTCTATATGTGTTCAGAGAAAAACAGTGTGTTTGTGGGATTTCTAGAGCATCTGTGCTAAATGGCGTGGGTGTAGAGGAAATCTTGTTTTGTCGTTTGCCTTCTACCATCTACAACATCATGTTTTTGAGGAACTTGGGCACATTTCTCTTGTTTGGCTTTCCTGTTTATGGCTTCACAGTTATTTTAAACAAGCTGGAAAGGCAGAAGGTTAACTTTTATTTTCAAGGCATAAAAATTTCTGGATGTGTTAGATTTCAAAACTAACTCTTTCTCTTCTGATGTTCATCTGTCCTTGTGCGTGGTTTGTGTATTAAGAAATTAAATTGCTTCAACATTAACGTAGGTTTGACCAAATCCAGAGATGAAGGCTTAGAGTAGAAAGGTTTGACGATGTTTTTCTCTAAATAAAGAAGTTAGGTACTTAGCGTTGTTACAAGTTGTACAACCCTTACAGACACTATTTTATACTGACACAACCCATGGGCTATAAGCTCTGCTGTTAAAAAGGCATTTGTATATGGATATTGATGTATCCTCACTGTAGGGATTATATTCATTTTGCTGTTTCATGTAAAGACAATTTTCCTAGCAGAAAATCTTTGTGGATAGACCAGATGCTTCAACCCTTGTTTCTTAACTGTTTTCACTCAGCATCGCGTCCCTTTATCAGGATAGGCTTAAAATGCTACAGAGCAGTATGAGAAGGAACAAACTGCTGTTACACATGAGTAAATACGTCATAGATAATAACACAGATTCTTTCCTTACCCCTCAACTCCCTAAACACCATGATTATAAATGCCCACTTGAAAGAAAACTGAGAGGAAAAAAGACATTAAAGCTCAATTTTTTTTTCATTTGTACCTAGAATTTCTTACAACTGTTCTGAATTTGTTCCAAACATCTGAATCTGTTTTTCAAGATGTGGCTAGTGTTATAAAATATAACTTCCAGATGGAAGCACAGCCAGACTTGGTTAATCCAAATCAGTTTACAAAATCCATTTGTATTAGGGTTGAAAAATTGTAGTTAATGTATCAGCTTTGCATATATTCTACAAGATACTCTACAAGATATTCAATATTCTATTGGTTAGGTTTGATACAGCTGTATGGCTAAATGAGGCATGGACAGGAAGATGTTACTGGTTCTTCTAGCAAGAAAGAGAAGTTTCTCTATTAGCAGAGAGAATGTTTCCTGAAGAGTTTATAAACACTGGCTTGTAGAACCAAATGTTGTCCTGAATAGGTTATATTAACTGTTCAGTAAACTACAGTTGATCAGCCTGTCCCTGTTGCAGAAGTTACTTCCGCTGTGTGCCAGGCTGTCCTAAGGATGGGGTTTTACATACATAGCAATTCACAGCTTAGAAAAACTCTTTAAGTTATATATCTCCCAGTATGTTTTTTTGAAACCAAAATACTGTGTCAGCTTAAAATAACCCGTTTGTTCCATTTCCCTATACTCATAGGTTTAAAGGCTGACCAGGCCATATTGCATGGTATTGAGCATCTCCCAGCAATTTTTGCTACCAATAAATAAAAAAGCTTTTACTGCAGGGCTTCTCAATTAGTGTGATTTTATGAGGTCTTGACTGCAATGAAGCTTTGTTTAATTAGCAATGGTTAGAAGGAGTCTGCCTCAAACACGTGCGCAGGTTCGGGTGGCTGCACTGGACATCAGACCTCAGAGCTGGTCTGTCCTGTCCACTCAATCCTAATATCTCTTTGCCCATCTTCTCTAAATCTTAGGACATGCCATGCAGATTAAAGGAGCAATGTTTCCTTTGATGGAACAAATCACAGCTTTCTTAGTTGCATTTGTAGGAGAGTCTTTATCTTCTTTCCCATGCACAGCTCTTGTCCCTGGGTGGCTAGGCGACTTACAGCATTCTAGTAAGTACTAAGCCCTGTTGTTTTACCTGTGAGGAAACGTGTTTGGAGCGGCGTTAAGAGCATTTGCTGTTCCTTATGCTTAGAAAGTCCTACTTTTCCCATAATGGGCTTGTGTCTCTGTTACCAAATGCTCTCTTGAAAACAAGGTTGTTCTCATTTTGTGGTCTTGTCAGCTTCGGTATCAAACTTCTCTGAAGAACTCCGAGACTGTGTTGGGATGCTGTGCTGCCAAAGAATTTTAAATCGGTGAAAGACACTTGCTTTCTTTGGCAATATCACAGACTGGGGAGCCTGTCCAGTGACAGATCATTGAATCAAGTTTTTGAATAAATCAACAGTCCAAACGTTTAATCATCTGAACCACAGTATTTCAGCAGCACTAACTCTGGAAAGGAAATATTACAGTAGCCGAGATGAGTGATGTTAATGCAAGTTAATATAGATTATGGATGATTATGTAGCAGTAAAATATTTTTATAAAGTTAGTACCTGGCATGTGTTTGTTTACTACTACTGCTTATATTGCTCAGTATTTTTCTTCTAAGCATTGAAAGGAGTAATGTGATTTTTAGATTTCTAAGTGCTGTGCAAAACTCTCAGGTTTTCATTCCTGAATGAACTGATGATTCAGGTAAATAAAGTCAGATGTAGGAAATGTATTTATTGAAGAGCAACGTTTTTTTGGATAGAGCGTAACAAGTCCTTGATAGTTAATTTTGACACAGCCTGTATTAGAGTATACACATAGATTAAAAAATCTGGTATTTAAGTATCTTAACCATTTTGTAATTTAATATAGCTCGTAATTTAACCCTGTTATTTCAGTTCCAATTTTGACTAACAGTATAATCCTTTTATTAAACAAACAACAACAAAAAAACCAGAAACTTTATCCTTCACATCTCTTCTATCTTTAGTGTAAGTTGTGACAAAATGAGCAGCCGGCCTCACTGAAATGGACCTTCATGTGAGGGACAGCAGTCAGATTGGAGAATGAAAGAGTCTGATTAATTTCATGCTTGTTTGAATTGCATGTCCCACGGCATCTTAAAAAGAAAACACCCAAATGGGCTGCTAGTATGTTATACTGCATACTTGGTGATTTTGAAAGAAAGATTAATATTATATAACACGTTAATATCGTACTATTAAACTTGTAATGGATACTAGCCCAATCCTGCCAATACAGAAAGACAAATACATGGTGGCTGGAAAAAAACATTTGCAAAACAAATTATCATGGACCAAACTAGTTGGGTTGGAAAGCAAAATGTAGGTATACCTAGGATCATAAATGAAGGGTTTTCATCAAATTGTGTGGGTGCAGAGTATTATGTGGGCTCTTAATGTTATGGAGCCAGCTTTAGGCACATGCAAAGCAGGCAGATTTTTCCAAAAGTAGATGGACAGGGAAAGGCAAGTAGTCCTACTGAATTGCAAAGTCATGGCTCAGATGTCTGTTCCTCCTGTGCCTGTCCCTGGAGGAGAGGAGGACCACCTGTTTGAGAAGATCACGCTGCAGCACAGCTGATATCTCTCCCGCTGCTTCCTATGAAATCCTAGAGAATGGCCACCGATTATGGTGAGGGAAGCAGTAACTATTTGCGAGGGCCAAATGGCAGCTCTTTGCAGGAGCTTGTCCCTCCTCCCATCCTCCTCAAAGCAGTGTGCTGTGCTTTGCAGGGCCGCTGTTATCTGCTTCCTCCCCTCCCTGTGGCAGGGGAAACTCCTCGTCCTTCCCACACATACAGCAGCGGGCTGGGATGCAGGGTAGGGCGAGTGGGTTGCTGCTCGCAAGGGGAGTGCTAAGCATGAGCATAATGACCTCTTTTAGAGGGAGATGGAGACGGACTTTTTTGGTGCACAGATTCGCTGTTTGTTGTATTGGAAAGGGGATGGCTCCTGGCCGCGGAAGCGGGAAGCGGCTGCTGCGCAGGGGAGCGGTGCGGACAGCAGCATGCAGCACCCTGGGGAGCTGGAGGACAGGAAGAGAGGTCCTGGGGCGGTGGTGGTAGTTTCCACTCCCAAGCTGGGATCGTCCTGAGCGAGGCAGGAAGGGGGTGCCTGTGGGAGAGAACAGGAAATCGTGCGAGATTTCCATGCACGCGTCCACTGAGGCTGTTCCTGTTCACACCTGTCCTCATCTCCCTTCTGAACCAGCCCAGCTGCCAGATATTTACCTTTGCCTTTGCTGCTGGCAGGCCTTCTGGGCTTTGCTGTTACTGAAGCGTACTTTTTAGTAATTTGGCTGAGTTTTCAGGCTGGAAAAAACCTAGTTGTCCTGTTGTTTTTCCTACTTTTGTGACATATAAAAACGGATTTAAAAAAATATGTTTTGATTACACTAGGAGCTTCAAAAATAATTGTTTTCCTCAGGCAAGGCAGTACAGAAAAGGCAAGGCAGTACAGAAAGTCTGACAGCTCTAACATTTTGAGAGAGTGGGATTATTTTTTTTATGGTTTTGATGTGCAACAGTGGATGTATAACTTCTTTTTTTAAGCCAGGTTCCAATCATGAATTTGTCACGGGGCAGTGTTCCCAAACGGTAAAATAGGGATCAATAGTCTGTCTGACTTATTTTAAATGTTTAAGTTACAGAAAAAAGCATCATCCAAATCCTGATAGCCATCATAAATTACAGTAATAAATAGATCTGTCAGTTACCCAGATCAGGTGTAGCAGTTGCACAATGTAAACATACAGGCTAATTACTTCCCCTCTTAATCCTGCGAAGCATGCCATGCTTTTTGGGGTATTTTTGAGTCAGATAGTTTGGCCCTGGTAAGTTCCTGGAGTTTGACCTAGCTCTGTAGGTGGCTGCTTGATGAACTGACACAAAACACTTTGTCAAAGTTTGGATACTTGTTCTCAAATTGTAATTCAAGCTTTCTTTTCAGATATCCTACTTACTCTTTTCCTCTTCAGCCCCTGTTTTCCTTCGTGTTGTTGTTCGTCTGACCTTCTGCAAGTTGTCATCTTACTGATCCCCTTTGGTCAGTATGCTGTGCAGTCCTCGGGGATAAGAGGATGAAACCAGAAAGTGGTATTGGACAGCTAGATTGTAAGACATCTGATCTGAAATGTCTGTTTTCGTATCGCTTGAATAGAAGGACTAGTTTTAACTGACGGTTTTAAAATATTTTAGTGTTTTGTGTGTGGTAAATACTACTTCAGTTTCTTCCAGATTTCTAGTTCTTGTTTTGGGACTGGACACTATCTTGTCTCTAGTGGGACTTGGCTAAATTTTGTAGTAAAAAATTTAAATGTTGTGTAAAACCAAATGAGAGCGAGCTGTCTAAATGTGTATATTACAGTTTGCCTTTCCTTATTGCCAAATTTGGAAAGTACTATCAGATGTGCATCCAGAGTTAAGCATTGACATGCAGACCCTAATGGTAATGGCAATTTGTCTAAGAGCAGGTTTTTACCTGCCTGTACTCACAGGTGGAAAGGTAATTCTGGTCCAGGCTAACACCGTTCCTGAATGGCACGAGTATGATCTGCTGGAAAGTGGAAAGGCTCAGTCGAAAGCGGGTGCATTGAATTGTGAGGATCAAATCACGCTGGCTCCGTGGGAGGAGGGAGAGGAGCAGCAGTTGGTGGCAATTCGAGGAAGCCGATGCTGCCGCTGGCCAGGTGAAGCTCCTGGGTGTGTGATGCCCAGGGGGAAGCAAAGCCTCGCCTCGCTCAAAGGGACGGGGCTGTTCTTCACCTAACTTCCTTTTCTTGAAACTGTAGCTGTGCATTTAAAAAGAGCAATTTTTCTGCTGAATTTAGAACTCAAAATTCCCAGTGCCACTGCACACGCAGGCTTTGTTCTCCCCCAGGTTGGTGGCTCTTTCACGTGTCGGTTTTTAACCGGCCTGGCAAGGGGAGAGGTTTGAAACTGTGTCCCAGTTGCTTCGCCTGTGTCTCCCTTACCGCGAGTGACCCAGGACGCCCAGGAGCGGCCCCAGGGTATATATAGGTCATGAAATACTCTCAGCCTGGAGTCCCTGCCGCTGCGAGGGGGGGAAAGGTCTACGGCAGGCTGGAAAGAAACCTTTGTCGGGGCAGACCTGCCGCCAGCGCTGGAGTGGCTGGCGGGGTCTTTGTCTGGGCCTCGCCGGCAGCGCGGTGGCGGCCGGTCGCCCGGGGCAGGCAGGCCCTCGTTAGCGCTTCCCGGCCTTTCAGCAAATTGATATTTTATCAAACCCGGTCCACGCTATTCTTGCCGACTTTAAGCCTGTTATTCATAGGCGGCGGTGCTCCCGGGGCACGGTAACGACTACTAAACTTAATTGCGCGCCTCGCTCTGATTTACGGGGGTCAGGGGCGAAGAGCGCCAGCCTGTCAGCTCGCTTCACCTGGCGGCCGTCCAGCTCCCCTGACAGGCTTACCTTTCATTTCAACAAATTCGAGAAATATGTAAAGTGGGGTTTGGTTTGGTGGTGGGTTTTTTTTGTTTTTTTTTGGTTGTTTTTTTTTTTTTTGGAAGCGGTTTCGCGGTGATTTGATTAAGGGGGGGGGGGGGGGGGGGGGGGGGCAGAGGACGCGGCCGCGCAGGTGCCGGGAGCGGCCGGGCGCTGATTGAGGGAAGCAGATGGCTGCAGTCGGTGGCCGCCAGCCAGCGGAGCAGGTGCTGGTCACGTGGCCGCGGGTTGCCGGGGCGACGCCAGCGCTCTCGGCGCGCGGATGAAAGGCGAGGGGGCCCCGCTTCAGCTGGGGCTTTGTGCCATTGGTGGCAGCTAGAGCGGAAACAAACGCCGGGAGGGGAGCCGCGGCCCGCGCGCGCCCCGCGCGCCCGGGGGAGGCCGCCGGGCGGGCCGCGCTCTCCCCGTCTCCCCTCCGCCTCCCTCAGGGGCTCGGCTCATGGCCGCGCTCGTCCCGCCGTGCCAACACCACCACCCACCCCCACCCCCTTCTTAAATTCTCACAGTTTGAGGTGTCTTTTTGAGAGGAAAGCCCTGTAATTTCACCATAATACAAATCCGTTTCCAAAACTCCCAGTCTTTTCACTTGCAAATTCTGTTTTTGAGTCAACATCAGTTTAAACGCAGGCGGCAAAAGAGAACGACGCGACGACCGAGTTTCTCGCGGTCCCAAAGCGACGTCTAACCGCATTCGGGAATTTTAAATTGCAGCTCCAAAATACACCTTCAGTGGGCCAAGGCGCTGATCAAAATGAACAAGCTTAAAGCTGATGTTTGTTTGAGAAGTTACAAGGCTGGGGATTATGAAGGAAAAACAAACCCCAGGCAGCATCCCGGGTATGAAATTAAAACTTCGAGGGTGCAGAAGCCGTATAAAAGCGCCTGTCACGCTGTTTGGCGACCTGTACTCGCCGTTTGGCGGGTGCCAGCGCGTAACTAACTCTGCGCTGCTCTTAAACATCTCGGTATTATTTCCACAACCAGCCTGTCAAATCAGTATCAGGCCTGCAGGGGTTGACCACAGAGGAGGAAAAAAGCCTAGTGAAAACCCACGCGAGGCTCAAAAGCTAAATGTGCTTAAAATTACTAACTTTTACCGTCAATGCTTCTTCGTTGCTATTTAAAAATTTCATCCCCACAATGCTGAAGGTCATCTCGGTGTGTGATTTGGTGACGACGTTATTTAAAGCTGAATTTTGGTACGTGCGTCCTTACTCATTTCCAGGCCTTTGAGTGCAGTTGGAGAGGTGGGGTCCCAGCTCCTCAGGTGGTGAATGTTTTTTGTGGGGGAGGAGGGGGAGAAACAATCCCCAAAACCTTTCTCTACTGTCGGAGGATATAGCTTTCCAGTATCATGAAGATGCTGAGATACCAGCTGGATGGTTTTTTTCCCCCCCGTACACGCTGTGTTTGCATGCATTGAGGCTGTAGGGGTGCCCTCAGAGCTGACACAAAAGGGCCTTTTCTGCTTGGAAATAGCAGGGATGGTAGAAGAAAACGAAGGATTTTCTCGTTTGTTCCTTTGTTTTGATCGCGCTTCCTCTGGTTCTGCTCACCTGGTCCGCACAGTTAATATCAAGACAAGTGCACACATAACCCTGTTTCTCTATCACATGTGTCAGGCTGCCCAAACACCGCCTTCAGAAAGTGCAGGTTTTGAAGAGAGCAGCTCTTCCTTTCCAGTCTCATTTTTAGTTTCTTGTTGAAGACATATTCAGTGTCACTGCCTAAGACCTTGAAGGGAAGAAGCGAGGCGTCCGTTGTTAAGGAATGGGAAATGTATAGTGATGGCCCATGCATCATTGATTTTACAGTTATGTTTAAATACTTAAATAAGGAAGGCAGTTGAAAATAAGTGACTGAAAATAAACATCTCACAGATTAACTATTTTGTTAAGCACTTTTTGCTTACAGTTTTGTACAAATACTGATGAAAAATACCTCTGTTTCAGTAACAAGAAACCAGATTCAGAAACTAGTGCTGCAAAGAAAAAGGTTAACAAGGGAAAGGAAGGTTCTGAAAACTCAGATTTGGAAAAAACTCCGCCACCATCACCTCATCCTGAAGACGAAGATGACCCAGGGGTTCAGGTAATGCTATCTTTCAAGGTCAATGTAGCCATTGACAATTTAGGTGCATGAATGGTAGTTCTCACAGGCTGACAGAGATACAGGTATTACAGATACAGGCTGACAGAGATACAGGTATTTGGGTATTTTCTGTGTTGTTTAGAATGATATACCAAGAAGGTGAGAACTGGAAATCACCATAGTGAATATTTTACTAAAACAAGTATTTCTCATCATAATTTTGCTTTACAGTCTTGTTACCTGCAGATATGTGTTCGGTGCTGCTGAGTTTTCACGCGTTCCCTTCCATCGCTGTTGCATTACGGTGCTGAATTTTCTGCTTTGTAGACTTACTGTACCATTATGAGCTCTTTCTTATAAGCCTCGTGTTTCTTCTTGCATTGGCTTTGCAAACCTTCTGAAATCAAGAATAAGACATGACAAAGCAGGATGTCAGAAATGTGCACGTCAGGGACTTGTAACTACACTGCTTTCATGGATGAAGGGCCTTTTTGCAGGACTGCCAGTCATCTGCTAACATTGACAATTTCTCTTGACCACTGTGCACCTATCACTTTCTGTCCAAACTTCATTTCGTGTAAAGAAAATCTGGAAATAGAAATAGCATATATGGCAACTTTTGTGTGCTCTGTCATGAGCCGTGTTAAGAAGTGGTCAGCTCTTGGCTTGCTTCTGCTGGCAGTGGTCAGAGTGGGCATTAAAAATAAGAATTCCCTCATGAAGGGGTAGAGGCATATTGTGATGGGGAAAGATGAGACTCCTAAATAGTCATGCTGGTATTACTGAAATCCATTGCGTTTGTCCGTTGCACATCAGGTTGTGGATGTGTTGCTTCTAGTTATGAGGGATGTTGAGACTGATGTTCACTTGACAATGGTCAAAGCAGCCTGGTGAAGAGGCTGGCAAACAGTGGTGTCCTAACACAAACATGGTTTATGCTTTCCCCTTTACTGTTTTCCAGAAGGGCGTAGAGTATACTGAAATGTGAGCAATCTAGCATACTTGAGTTAAAAACAAAAGCAGCAACAGAAGAGAGTGTTATTTCTGATTCATGCAAACCATGTATTCTGAATTAGAGAAGTTGAGATACACCATGCAAACATTAAAATGTTTGAAGAATAAGTTTTCTGTCCTGTGCCACAAATCTCTCTCAGCCTGATTAATGGCACTGACAAAAGATGTAGAAGAAACTTCTGGAGTTGATGGTTTTTTTGGTTAACTTGCAAGTAATTATATACTGTCTACAGTTGAATATATATGCATGTTTTGCTTTTTTTCAGTTTAGTGGGACAAACCTTTCTCTTTGTGAAACTCAATTGGGTGCTAAACTTTACATTTGAAATACTTTTTTCTTTTTGTAAATACAAGTGTTAGGGCATTTGCATCACTTTTTAATTAAAATGTAATAAAGTATTTCAGGTAATTTTTGTTTCTTAATACTTTCTCACACTGTGTGTGTTATACTGCACGCACCCTTCTTTGTGTAAACTTAGGGAAGGGTTACAACCATATACGCTAGGACAGCTAGAATTAATAACCTGTTATGCCTTTCCCAACTGAGATTGATATTATTCAGTTGTCTGAAACACCGTTGCATTCTTAGGATTAAATACTGAGTGTTCTGTAACGATATTATGTACTAATGCACACTGTTATCTTTAGAGAGGAAAAATACTTACTTATGCCTGTTACCGTACAGATTTTTTAGAATCCATTTTCAAGCGTATTGCTCACCTTTCTATCTGTAGATCGGTTAATGAGTAAAAGATAATCTGATGCAAGTAAATGTATGCACAGTTTCTGACAGCAGTGCGTAACAATTGCAAAGCCTCATGTGGATGTTAGAGGAAACAGGAAGCTAACCAAGTCAATGAAAATCAAATAGAAGATTACCATAACGTTTTAGGCATCCTTTCTATTAGGGAAGTGGAAGAAGAGATTTTTGGCACCAAAAATAATGGTAAGACTTACCTATTGAGCCAAAAGAAAATTGATATTTTCCCATCAGTGATTACGGAAATGAGGGTTCAAATTTGCCAAGTGGCATCTATTTTCAAGTATAAAAATATTGTTAAAGTTTTGTGGGAGTCCCCCATAAGTTACTATGTTAAAGGTAGAAGCCACATCACCATTGTTTAAAAGGGTGATGTAAACTTAACCTTTGCTCAAAAATTTCATTTTCCGTTAAAGAAAAGATTTATAATTATGTGAAGTGCATCAGATATTTGTGCTTTAAAAAGTATGATTAACTATCTAAAAGTAAATGTTTGAGTTCGTCTATGTACATTGAGAGACCTGGGTGCATAGATCTGTTAAACAAGGTACATAAGTATTTGCATGTACCGGTGAAGATGTGTGTTAAGCTGAGAAAGACATAAAAATAAGTAGTATATCAATTCATAAAGATTTTTTTTTTTTAACAGTTGATACTCAACATAATTTTTTTTTTTTTTTAATATATACATCAGTCCATTGAGATATTTGATGCTCAGTTGACAGTTTCCTTCAACGGCATATGCTCTCAGCTTTTCAAAATGTATAACCTGATGCAGACTATTTGGGAATTTGAATTTTACTGTTGCACAAAATGGTGTCTGGCACCGAGTGTCAAGTTGCAAATTCTGTCAAATGCACGCTTGTGTATTTTACAGATTGTTTTCTACAGTTTCTCTGAATCTTTCTCTCATCCTGGACATGAGGGTTGGGGGGACACAGAAACCATGTCTTCAGTTTAGGGTAGTTCAAGTTTTTAATTTTCCTCTCTTAGTTTGGGGTCTTTTCCCATGCTGTGCTGCAGGGTGTCTTTCTGAACAGCGCTGGGTCAGTGGAGTGAGGAAATTGTATTTCATTGTATTTCCCCTACAAGATAATCTGGGTACAACTGGGCGGATGGGGAGAGCAAGAAAGTGTGTTGTCACTGCTTAGCAACACCAGGAGCCGTGCTGCGGAAAGGTGGCATTTGGTTCCTGCATTGGCCATCTGTCAAAGTTTGTCGTAGACGTGAATTGAGAGGTGCAACTTCTTGTATTTTAATTTGCTTTCTGAGATAACGCTTTTTAATTTTCTAATGTGGTTTTAGTAATGCTAAAAAAAAAATTACCACTTCCCAACTCAGAACAAGCATGAAGTGGGTGGGTTGGTTGGTTGGTTTGTTTGTTTCAACAGACATTAAAAGCAGCCAACAGGCAGGAACTCAGAATAGTAGTATGTTGATTCTACTGTTTCTGTCAGGGTGCTGTAAAAGTAATCGTGTTTGCTACACAGTAGTATATTTGAAAAATATGAAGAAGTTTCTCAGTTATTCTGCAATCTTACCAGTTTTGTTTCTCATGAAAAATATCAATGCTTTCTATTTAGAAGCGGCGCTCCAGCAGGCAGGTGAAGAGGAAGCGTTATACAGAAGACCTGGAGTTCAAGATTTCAGATGAGGAGGCTGATGATGCTGATGCTGCTGGACGAGACTCTCCTTCAAATACTTCTCAGTCAGAGCAACAGGTCAGATGCGAACGGACTGGAAAGATGGCTGTAACTGCAGCATTCAAAGTTCAAATGTGGGCCCTTCTCTGGAATGGTTTTCATCCATGGTTGGCACAGTGTGCCAGAAGGCATTAGCTTTTTACCATCTTAAAGAATATATTAATTCATGACTTTGTTTACAAGCTGATGATATGCAGTTTGACACAGTTCTTTGACATTAAAAGGAAACCAAACTGGACTGCTGGGAGTCTTGAATTTACTTCTGTGAATTCAGTGGTCTGGCTTCTGTGACTTTAATAAACCACTCAAGCTTGTCCCCTGCTGCTAGGCACTGTAAGAACCCCTTTATGAAATTACTGCCTTGTCGTACCCAGCAGGGTACACTTTATTCTCTGTGCAATGTAAATGATGGATAAAATAGTTTGAATAAGATGAGGGGTAATAATATAGGAATGACTGTTGTAACAATCTCATTGTTTTGTACTGCTTTTTCTAAGAACTACTTCACTTAACTAACTGATGACCTATTGGAGAATACATACATGTTCTTTGGTATCTCATTTGGCAATTTGTTAAGCCCTGTGAAATACTGTATGTGATCTCCATTGTTAATTGTGTCTTAGGTTTGCCTGCAGTTGTAATAGTGAATTAATGTAATAGTGTGATAGAGAATCTCAGGCAATTTTAATAGCTATTGTGTTGACATTTACATATCCAGCTAGAGTTTTTGAACATCATCTAATATTTGGGCTGTATAGTGCTGAAAGCATTTAGGAGAGATGAACTGCTCGTGTGGTTATATCTCTGTATCCGTGCATATTAGCCTTAGTGAGAGAGCTGGAGTTGCGTTGGCTCTTTAAAAATGGGCTTAAACAAGTATCCTTCAATCCTTTATTATGGTATTAAATCTGTTTGAATCCTCTCAGTTCTCATGCTAGGGGGAAAAAGTCGTCCTGTATATTAAACTCCTGCTGTAAAAAAATTATTTCAAGTTTTTATAATGAAGTAAGTCTTCAAGTAACAAAGATGCACTCCCATAACTCTTGTATGGTATTTATGATGTAGGAATCTGCTGATGCTGAAGGTCCTGTTGTGGAGAAAATCATGAGTAGCCGCTCAGTCAAGAAAAAGGTAAAACCAAACCCCTTCCCCCCATATTTTTAAACAGGCTAAGCATATTTCTGCTGAAACCTCTATTAAGTTCTTAAAATACCTTGGATATTCCAAATTGAAAAACTGTTTTATTGAATAGAGGAGGTTCCCTGAAAGTGTCTTTAGATGGTATTTAACGTGGTTTTGGATAGACATACACAAAACAGATTACTTGCTTAGTCTTCCGCTCTTTTCTTGCATTTCTTCAGATGAGAATTTTGATTTTAGCAAATAATGCATACCTGGATGAAATCTGTGGTTCTCTTCACTTCAGAGTGATGTTTTATGGGAGTTTGTGGAGTGAGAGAACTCTCTTGCATCCTAAGTTTCTGCCTTTTCTAGTAAACAAAAATCCTTGCCCATAATTTTTGTATCTTTTGATAGTGGTTGTGCTTAGCAGCTAAAACAACTTTATATGCAATCAGGAATGTTACGTATACAGATGGTTAATATCTTCCTTGTCGCTATGCTAAGATGGTGAAAGAAACACTCTCTTTAGTTAAGTGTGGTGCTCTTTTAATTCTGCCCTGGTTGCTAGTTATGTTCTTACTTTGCTTACGGATTCTTCTGATCTGCTTCACAACTTCATTGGCCTTTGCACTTCTAAACTGTTACATTCTGAGTAGGAAGTAGAAAAGAACTTGTTCCAAAAAGGGCATTATTATATTTTATAGACACTCTTGTGTAGCTAATCCTCTGACTTGTACTGCAGTTGGGCAGAAAACTGTCTGGTTAATATAGATATGGTACTCATGTTGACCTTAGTTAACCAGAAGTATTTTTCCTTAAAGTAGTTACCTTTATTAATGGATTTTTTTTTTTTATGTTGTGGTGGTTTAGTTTTGGGGGAAGGGGGGATTTTTTTTTTTTTTTTCAATTTTATTACTACTGTCATAACATCATTAACAGCTTTGTAAACCTGAATTCATGCAATGTCATGACTGGCTGTGATTGAATTTGACCTGTTTCTGCAGCTTTCGCAGCATAAAACCTCTAGGGCTTTTTTTGAAGTCCAGAGCTATATTTTGTATTTCAAACCATAGGCTTATTTTTCAGAGGAACTTCATGTAATATAAACTTAGTAATTAGTTGTCCTGATGATCTACTAGGCAGGAGAGGAGAAATGTGATCTTTTCATAAATGTCTTTACATTGGAAGCTGTTTTTCACCAATTATTCTTCTCTTCTTCCTCTCCCCTGCAAACAAAGGTGTGATTACTCATGGGGAGTGTGTATTTTGCTGCAGTTTGTGGGAAGTGGTTGGTCTGCTGCCTACATGTCTTTGATTGCAAGCTCTGCTGGAGGCAAGCTCTATTTTGAGCTCTTTCTTTAATGTTTTTTATGGATTGTATTTGCAGGTTTGAGGGGTTGTCTCTTCTTTCCCTGCTCTTCTCCCCAACCCTCCTCTCCAAAATTAAAAAAAAAATGGATTTCAGGATGTTAGTATTTAACATCTGAAGTATCCAACTGTGCTTTTATTAAAGGTCTTTTACACTCTTACTAACGTCATCAAAACCCTGGTTGTTAGATTACTAATCAAAGTAAAATTGCTGCGATCAGGACCAGTGCATAAAATAAACATGAGGAAAGGCTTCACCAGGAAACCTTTCAGTGGATTAGGTTGTAACAAAGATGTTGTGTTCAAATAAAGGACATTCGATAATACACTTATGGAGCAGTATTCTTATCATAAAATTATGCTGATTTTCTCAAAAATCGCCTTAGTCTGGCTTTGGAGTTACCAGATATGATGCAGTACTGTACTTGCAGTCATTTTTGAAATGTACAGGGTAAAATATTAGAAATTACTTTAGTTCATGTTTGAAGTATAAAAGACAGCGTTTTTCCCTGTTGTTCTTAACATGGAATTTTGAATTCTGTTGAATACTCTCCCTTCTTGCAGAAAGTGTTAAGTACGTGTATCACTCTCTTTCCAAATCATCACGGTCCTGACGTCTTCAGTTTGTGTGTGGGAATGTTTCATTTTTTTCTAATTATTTTCTTGGCCAGCTTTAGCCCCCTTTGAATTTCTTCTCCTTAACTTTTACAATGAATGACTAGAACTAAGTGTGCTATTCAGCACAAATAGCACATATTATGCAAAGGTGTGGAGTTTGTAGAACATTATACCTACATGTTACGCATCTGAATTTCTCTTTTTGCCTACCAATACATGGTAAGGATTAGATGTAATTGAACTGTGTACAAATGCCTACATCTCTTCCACAAACTGATTAGTTTACAACCTAGTGCTAAGTATCAATTGAGGTGATTGGTTTTTATGTGTTGCTTCGCATCTGTTACTGATGTGTTCTGTCTGCTATTTTTCTAGCAGTTGATATTTGTTTGGGGTTTTTTTTGGTGTGTTTTTTTTTTTTTTTTTTTTTTTAAGCTCGCTCTTGTCTCTACACCTGAGTGGCATGCTCAAATAACTTTTGCATTAGCAGGTATTACTGTATCACTTCTGTGGCAATGAGGGTGCAAGATTGTGTGCTCTTAAGTATTTGCTTGAAGGACGGATCATTTATTTCCTTAATTATCTGCAGAAACTGTGGATCAGATTGTCAATTATGGTCGCACCTGGGCAATGATAATTTGAAGTGTCCTGTGTTGCCTAAGTCTGCCATGCGCTATATTAGGATGTCTGCGTAATCAGTTTTGGGAGAGTTTTGCATGAATGTTCTATCTCACCTTTTTACCTGGTTAATGTAAATGTACGTGTCATGGGGGTTGGTCAGTGACGTCAAAGGCATAAGCTTCTGTCTCATATATTCTAAACTGATGTATTGTTAAACCCTACTTGTGCTGGTGATTGTAACTTGATAAGAATTTTTTTCTTTTAGACATAAGCATGAATGCCAGAGTAAGATTTTTAGAACTTTTTTTTTCCCGAAATAATTTTTATTTAGGTGAATCTTTGATGCACATTCATTGAACATGTAATAACGTAGACCAGTTATTACCTATTAGACAATACAAAAGTATGTTTTACTCATGAGAGTTACAGGTTTTATCAAGATTTATATTGTAAATTATTGTTAATAATTCTGCAGTTGACAGAAAATGCACTTGACTGAAATGCTGTTGAGGGGAGTTAAATTGGCTAATATGAAACCTTTATATATAGGTGTTTAACCATGTTGTCATTGTAAGATGGATGTGTCTCAAAGGATTCTGATTTAAAACTAATGAAAGAGTCATAACTAATGAAAGGCCATAACACATTCCGGAAAATAAAAAAAAGTTAACGTCTTAAAATTAGGGACGACTTCTTAAAGACTAATTTTGCCTCAGGGTAGTGAATAGATTCAGATAATGGGATCTCCTTTTTTTAATACTTTTTTTTTAAATAGTTTTGACCTCTAAATATGAATATCTTCTTGAGAAATATCCCTTTCAAATTTTTTGTTTAAAAAAAAAAAATCTTCATGGTCTTCAAATTTCTTCCTTTGACAGTATCTTTGTAAGTGACAGAGAAGCTTCTTCCCTGTGTTTAGGGTTAGGGGATAGTTTATCTTCAGTAGAGGGTTCGAAATGATCAAGAGCTAGCTCCAGGAATACCTTATCTTCCATTTCTTCAGAGGGAACTAGGTGGAAGCTGGTGTTGCGCCTCTCTCTAGAAAGGAGCACAAGCAGACTGTACTGGAGTGATATAAACGCTAAAATGATAAAATCATTGTGGAATCAGTCTGGAAGAGAAGGAATACGATGTAAATCAGGGATTAGGAATGCCTTAACTTTTTCTTCACTGTGCTAGAATAGAGTTTAATGCAGCTGCTATGGTTGTTCTTTAATTGCACTGCTATGGAAGTAATGTCTAGCCAGCAACTTTTCTTTTGAGAGAGAATTTGGAAGATGACAATTCATCCTCTAGCTTCAGAGCATCTCTCTTTTATATATATTTTTTCTCTCTCTTTTATATATTTATATATATGAAAAGATGGAGGATGTTGACTTATACAGGGGTCAACAGTTTTGTCTGTTTAG
Source organism: Nipponia nippon (assembly GCF_047370975.1). Classification (NCBI taxonomy): domain Eukaryota; kingdom Metazoa; phylum Chordata; class Aves; order Pelecaniformes; family Threskiornithidae; genus Nipponia; species Nipponia nippon. The sequence continues at coordinate 40,514,619 of NW_028262290.1, read as the reverse complement.
TGCTACATACAATATTTATTACAGATGTTGTTGTCCCTCATGAAGTATGTAAAACAGAAAATCCTCTTCTGTTTAAAATTGTTCCAAAGTTCATTAGTAAACACAAACCGTTAATGTTGTGACATAAATGGAATTCTGAATGTGTGCCTGGTGCACTGTCCTTAGTTTGTCCTATGGCTGGGTTCAGGAGTAATTCAACAAAGTATTACATGCCATATGTTATGCAGTACTTTGGCACTAGGGATGAGTTAAGGGTAGTCTCAACCCTTAGCACTGAATGCCCTTGGTTTTGCTGGTTTATATCACAACTTTAACCTTGCTTTAAATGTAGGTTTTGGGTGTTAATTTAATTTGGCTGCTCTGTATGTGAGACATCTTGCCTGAGTGAATTTAATTGCACCATTGAGTAAAACTAAAGCCATGAACACTGATGCACTAAAATGCTAGCCGAGGTATAAGGTTTAGTTTTATATGGCTTCTTGTTTGGAGTTATTAACTATATGGAGGAATAAACCCCCTTTAAAACTCTTTTTTAAAACATTACAAAACCCACAATGTAAAGTTGCCATGAGCCAGCCAAAAATAATACATATGGCATTCAGGAGTGCAGTTGCTAATTGGCTGCTGCCTGAGAAAATGGTACACTTGGCTTCTACTTAACACTGTGGGTTTGGCAGAAAGCCAGGTTTGGGGTGAGGTTGTGAATGAAGCTGCATGTGGTTAGGGAGGAGTTCAAATGATTCATCTCTTGGAAGTTGTAGTAAGCAGTGCAGTATGTACTTGGGTAAGCTGCTGGAGGAAACTCTTCACCCATGTCTTCCCCCTACAAACGCTTTCCTGCACCTCCACTTGTCTCTCTGCGTGGGGACCGTATTTTGGTTAGTTTTAATCATTAACTAAATTGGGCTGTTTAGTGGTTTAATTCACATTTCAATATTTCTTTTCTTATAGATGGAGAATGGAGAGGAGGTAGAAACAGAGGAATTCTATGTAAAGTACAAAAACTTGTAAGTAAAGTTATAGGTTTGATTACTATCTTTAAGTTCACATAACTTCCAAATAGTTTTTAAAAACTGGTTTTGTAAATGATATAAGTGCTACTATTCAACTTTAAACATTTCTAATGTTTAATCCAAAACAGTGGCAAATAAACAGGGAAATACCTTGCATTGGTTTTACTAGGTTTCATAGTGTAGTCTCAATTTGTGTTCTCGCCAAAATGAAATCCATAGGTAAAATTTCTCTGCTATTCAAAACTTCAATCTAAGCCTCATTATGCATGCAGATTCATGAGCACATGCCTGTGTAGCTGTGTAGATCTAGCTGCAACTGTAGAGTAACGTGCCTGCAATCTACTCAAAAATAGCCCTTAATGTTGTTTCAAAACCAAGATTTGTGTGCAACAAAATGTCTACAATGACAAACGAGATGGCTTCCGATATTTCAGCAGATAGCTGCCCCTCCGTAAGAGGGATGTAATAGTGGTGAGAGCAGCATGTTGTTTCACTTCTGGGCTCTGAAACTGCAATGCAATTAGTATTTAAAATAAGATACTTTGCAGCAGGATAAGCTCATTTTTCGTTCAGAAAAACAGCATATCTTGTTTAATTTTGGCAAATTTTTCATCCGAGAGACAGAAATTTCCTTAAAGTGAGTCTCATGCCACTAAATGCAGATAGTTGACCTCACTTTAAGTATGCTGCCATCTTTGTACCTTTTGCACTATGTTGATTATTGCATGATGTTTAATAGCTTAATTATGCTTTGTTTAGTTTTATTACATTGGCATGTAATTTTTGTATTAACTATTCATGTCTTAGACTTCTTAGCAATATAACTTTTGACAGATTCTAAATTTATAAACTGGGACTAGTCATTTTGGCAGAGATGCTCATGTTCCTTACTTTGTGTTTTCTTAAAAATTAATTATTACCATGTAACTGCATTTACAAGGGTTTTTCTTTTCTTTCTATTGGTGTTAAAACTTCAAATGACTTATATCTGACTTTTAATTACAATGCTGTTCTCACAAAAAACAGGGTATAGCATGTTAGTATTTAGAAAATCTGCATATTTTTATTAACTTCTAAAAACCCTACTCTTTACTAGAATATGATGTTAAATAGTGACATTTATGATAAATGTCTTGTATAGTAATTATGTTTTAAGTATGCCCAACAAAAATCATCTTAGCTTTGTGCTAAACACTAAACGAATGGGGTATGTATTTAAGTTTTGAGTAGGAGTTGTTTTTATTTACCGACAAGTTTCTCCATTAGTAAGTACAATTACTTCCAGTAAGGATGATTTGTTAATAACCTGTCTGATGAAGAAGATAGTGTCCAGTTTCCCAAGCGTGGAACTACAGTGTTCTGGAAAGATCTAGCTATACTAGTGGGATACACAGGAGTATGCAATGGAAGCATAGTTCTGAGTAAGATTTTCTGTTTCATCTTCTAGTTCTTACCTTCATTGTCAATGGGCATCTGTGGAAGAGCTGGACAAAGACAAGAGAATTCAGCAGAAGATTAAGCGGTTTAAGGCAAAACAGGGCCAGAACAAATTCCTTTCAGAAGTACGATTTGTTTTTGTTTCTTTTAGCTATTTAAGGAATATTCTTATGAATTCTTGTTCTGTATACAAGCAGAAGATTTTGAACAACTGTGTGGTATATCAGTAGCATTTATTCTGGTATAAAGTATAACCATTCTTCATCCAAGTCTTGCAAGTTTATGAAACTCAAGTGATCTGTCCTGACTGTTTACTTTTTACTATATTTTTTTTTTCTTAAAGTGAGTGGTTAGTTGTTTGCATTGTAAGCATGACTCTTACTGAATCAGTACCAGGTCTCTCTTCTCAGGAGCTGATTATGCCAGAAAAATGTATCACATTTTTCTGTGTTATGGACTGCTGCTCACTAGGGATTCTAAGCTTTTTATCATCAATTTAATTTCACTTAGAGCCATAAGCAGTAGTGTGGCGGGGGTCCTGTCAATAAAAGACCAGATCTGCTGATTTGTGTTTCTGAAAGCTTACCTTTTAGTAAAATGCTGTCTTTTGAGGAAAAAAACAGGTTCATGTGCAACTGTATTTATTTATTTATATCTATTTTTACTATACAGTTTAAGCTGAACAAAACCTATTGCAAATTGAAAACTTCCATCTGTTCTAAGTGAAGATGCCTGGAATTGCTGCTTTTTTTTTTTTTTTTTTTTTAAAATGTTTCCAAGTGGGTCACAAGTTATTGTAAATATTTGGAATTTATTCTTGTTTTAGAAAAAGCTATCAAAACGTACATAGTCTCTAGTCCTTTTGCCTACCTTTTCTATTGGAGGGGATTTTAAAAGTATAAAATGAAACACAACGCTTTAGAATGCAAGAGAATCCTGCAAGTTGTTGAAGGGATAAGAAAGAAAATAACAAATTGTGATTTTTGGTGAAACTGTATGCACGCAGTGTCTCCTCTCTGTTTTTGAAATAATAATCTTTGAATCTTGGTTATAAAGCAGTTAGACAATTCCTGTAGTTAAAATAATCCAAAGGCACTTAGTGTACAAGGCTCTAATTTCTTTATTGCAAGCTGTAGTTTTCAAGAATGCTAAATACATTGCATGCCATAAGCCTTTTCGATTGCTCATTAGTGAATTGTAATTTCACACTTCATTTAAAATATTCTTAAACATTCTCTCACAGTAAAAGGTTTCACACAGTAATTAAGAGGCCCAGTTAACAAAGTCTGAGAAGTCTGATTCCCTCACGGGGAATGATCTTGCTGAATTGTAGCATTTCAATTAACATGTTGAAGTTTGCCAAATATAAATTCTGTGTCACCGTGACCCAAAATATTATTGCCTGGTGAAATATATAATAACTTTTCCTCTCAGGAAGGGCTAATAGAGATATCTTTTATATTTTTGCCTCTCTCCTCAAACAGATTGATGATGAGCTTTTTAATCCAGATTATGTGGAAGTTGATCGAATCATGGATTTTTCACGTAGCACAGATGATAATGGAGAGGTAAACAAAACTTCTAGTGCATCTGTAGTCATATAGACTTTATGTATAGAATTTATTGTTTAGAAATGTGTATATATTAAACACTTCAGAACCTACCAGGGTATATGTGTGTAGAAAATAGGAACGTATTTGAGAAAACATTGGCTAATATAGCAGTTTCCCTAAAATAAAGGGGTTTAAGTGAGAATTCCAAACTTCTTGTAAGTTATTTATATTTAAAAAAAATACAAAACAAAAAGAAACCCCAACAACAAAAAAAACCCTCTGATATGTAGATCTAAGGTGGTACTTAATACTGTAGAAATATGATGTCCATGCAGGTAATACAGAATTTAAACGAAAATTGCAAGAATCTTAGCTAAATGTTATAGTAGTTTAGACATCGTTTAGACCATCTGTTGCAGGATAGGTCCCGAATTCACTATTTCTTACTTTTTAATGACTTGTTCTGCAGAAGAAGATCATTTTGTCTTCCAGGAGACTCCTTTGTGGTCCTGGGGGAATAGAAAGCTTCACTGACAGTGTCAGTGTTCCCATATTGCTCTATCAGTGAATGGTGGTAGTGGCTTGCCTACTGAGAAGTTTCTGATGACACTGATACGAAAAAACATTTGACTGTTTAAATACGTGGTAAAGCATAGATATTGTAACAGTTGGAAAATGAATATTGTTTTACTTCTAAGTTTTATTCTAACCTTAGTGATTTCAAATGTAGTGTTGTGCTCGTTTTGGTGATAAGCCTGCATTCCCCGCGTTCTAATCTTACTTCGTTAGGTTGTCAGGGTGTCAGACTGCTGTTTGCTTATCGTTTTGGCTGATTCAGACATTCAGGTCTGGTAAAGCTTTTTGAATTGTATCTAGTGTGCAGATCTCCTGTAAAAATGGATACACTTTTATTCTTTCTAAATTGTGATGTAATCTTATTTTTGTCTTAACAAAGCCTGTAACGCATTATCTGGTGAAATGGTGTTCGCTTCCTTATGAAGACAGCACTTGGGAGCTCAAGCAAGACATCGACCAAGCTAAGATCGAAGAATTTGAGAAACTGATGTCTAGGGAGCCAGAAATAGAACGTGTGGTAAGAATTGGCTCCGTATAGAGGATTTTATTTGAAAATAGTAAAGTAATGTGGTCTTGCAGAAACCACTAATGGGATTTGCTGTATTTGAAACAGGAGCGACCTCCTGCCGATGACTGGAAGAAATCAGAGAGTTCCAGGGAGTATAAAAACAATAACAAACTCAGGGAATACCAGTTGGAGGGAGTAAACTGGCTTCTTTTCAATTGGTACAACACGTACGTAAAATATTGCTTACTGCTGAATCCTGATTTGGAAAAGCTTTTATAGCTTATTTGAAACAATAACCTTTTAAAGTAATCTTCGAAAGCGAGGTCTTAGAATTATTTACATGTCTCATTTTTTGCTGCGGGAGTCATATACAAACTAATTTTGGGTGGATAACATAATGTTACATAAAACGTGAATATTTCAGATAGATTCTTGTGGCAAATGTTTTTGCGTGTATGTGTGTTCATGCGCACCCCTGCTGCCCCTTCCTCCCCCGCGTAAACTTGAGAGGTACATAAAATGGATATATCCATGCTTATTGCATCACAAATCATAACATTTATTTAAAATGCAAAAAGATCACGATGTCTTTCCACTGAAAACTTGCCATTCAAGAGATTTCTGTTTTATTCAGTTTAGCTTCTTACTGATTTTCTATGTTTAAAGTTAGGAATAAATAATTTAGACTGCTTTTATTATTGTTTTCAGACGAAACTGCATTTTAGCAGATGAAATGGGGTTGGGAAAGACTATCCAGTCCATTACGTTTCTCTATGAGATATATTTGAAAGGAATCCATGGTCCTTTCTTGGTTATTGCACCATTGTCCACAATTCCCAACTGGGAAAGGGAGTTCCGCACCTGGACAGAGTTGAATGTGGTTGTGTATCATGGGAGTCAAGCAAGCCGGCGGACCATTCAGTTGTATGAAATGTATTTCAAAGATCCACAGGTAAAAACTCTTCATGATTTTTCTTTTTCTCCTTTTTTTTTTTGTGTATGCGTTACTGTTGTTTATTAATCTAAGCATTGATTAGGTTTTTAGTACTGATATAGTAGGTTTTAGCTAATAATGAAGGTATATGTATTAAGAAAGAGAGTGCTTTTTAATAGTAACCAAGAAATCAACTGGAAATAGAGGGGGGACCAAGAGTTACTGAGATGGTACAAGTCTTGTTCAGGGTTTCATTGTTTTGTGCAAGGTTTTCATTATTTCGCATTCCTGAGGAGAGCTGGCAGAAAAGATTCTTAATGGAAAAACTACTTTAATTGGAACTAAGCTTGAAAATCAATCTTTGCCTACCATTCCAGGAAAAGACCAGCTTGCAGAAATTAGTTGTCAATGCTTCTTTATCAAATTTTATAAGTCAGATATATTTTGAATCTGTGTTACTGTGGTCAGGTTAAATAGTTCTTACGAGAGAAGGAAAGCAGGTACAGAACAGAATGGGGGTAGAAACAGAAAATTATTTGGAAAACGGAAACTATAAAGTGCAACAGATCTCTGCACTTAAATGCATGGCTTTGCCCAGAGTAAGTAAACAGGATTGGGGAAAAATAATGTGCATACATTGAATGTTATTGCAAAACAACATAATCCTCCTCACTTAAGAGAAAAAAAGAGTGGAAGTTCAGCCTGATTTGATATATTGTGGAGTATTATTTCCAGCTGAGCTTAAAAGAAGTGATAGTGGTGAATTCATATATTTAGATTTTCTGTAAAGCATTTGATTTTATGCCACTGGATATTTTGACTAATAAACTAGAATGATATAAAATCAATATGGCACACATTAAGTGGATTTAAAACTGGCTAACTGATATTTCTTGATGTAATTGTAAATGAGAAATGATTTGCATTTCCAGTGTAGTTCTTCAGGGATTGGTTCGTGTCCATGAGCTGTATAACACTTTTATCAATGACCTGAAAGAGAACATAAAATCATTACTGAGGAAGTTTTCAAATGACACAAAGATGGGGAGAGTGGTAAATAATTAAGACAGTTCATGGAGACAGAGTAAGCTGTATTACTTAATAAATTGGATCCAAGCTAACAATACTCAGAATAGCTAAATATAGGGCTATCTGTGGACAAGGAATGGAGATGATTCTTACAGTAGGGAGAGCTCGGTTCTGGGAAGGCTGTAAGACAAATGCAGATCCTTTTGTGTCATGACACACGACCAGTTAAACATGAGTTCATACTGTGAGACTGTGGTTAAAAGGGCTAGTGTAGTGCAAGTGTGTAGGAGGAAAGAAATCTTTATTAAAGAGTAGAAAAGTTACAGCATTCTTCTCTTTGTCAGTAATGTGGTGGGTAGTCCAGTTCTGCCTAGTTCTCACTTCCTGTCCTCAAAAAGAGTGTTGAAAAACCAGAGTCCTTAGAGCAAAGCTATGAGGGTGGTTGCGGGATAGAAAATATGCTTTTACAGGGAAAGAACTGAGTAAAAACTGTTTTGAAGGTGATGCCTGTGGCACAACTTGACATGCCATTAGGGCAAACAGAAATAGAATCACGTACTTAAATATAATAGAAAAACACATAGTAACTTATAGTAGTTAGAAGTTACATGTTTGGCCTAGAAAATTACCATTTTCTCAGCAATTTATCAAAGAAACTTTCAAATCAAAATCATATACGCTGTTGTTAAAGAAGAATGATTTGAATAACAGTTGCTACACTGAGATCTAATGGCTTATATTCCTTATGATAATAATCACATTTAGCTTCTTATCTAGATGTATAATACACAAATGAACTGGGATTGATTTGTACCTGGGTTTAAAATTATTTTTTATCAGAGGTAGATATCTATATGAAATTTAAAAATTTGAGTTTATAAAATAATGTATCTACTGAAGTGTTTCCCGTGTTAAAAATCATGTTTGTTTGTTATTTAAGCGGTGCTTGTTCTCAGCATCTTCTTCCCCTTAGTATGCAGTAGTTACATAGCATGAAACCTGAAGGAATGTCATCAGAAAAATGCCACTTACTGTGCAGATTCTTAGTGTTATTTTGGCAATATCATTTCATTGATCTAAAGGCAACTGAAAGAATCTAAAGCAAGATGCTGCAGGAAGTTTTGTTCCCCCTGTTGCATATTCTTAACTCGCCTCTGCAATGACCATAGCAGTCATTTGACCCCATAGTGAGTAATGACAAAGCACTCATGACACAGAAAAATGAATCATTTTCTGCTAGCTTTGCTCCCTGAACTGGCTTAAGGGGAGAAAATCAGACAATTGCCATGGTTGGGGATAACAGAGAAATGGAGTGAACTCATCCTTTGGTGGCAGCTAGCTTAGATGTGTCATGAAATCACCTTCTGTGTTCCATTCTTTGTAAGACTGTGTCAGCTGTGAAATGCATGGTAGAAACTGAATTACGGCGAAAAAACCCTTCATGTTCTGACAAAAAGAATCCCCTTGTAGTGTTCAGTCTGGCATCCTCTAAAGTACCATCAGTGGGTGTACAATGGGGGATGAGAAGGGAGAGAAAGAAGGCAAGCTTTGGCAGTATCGTTTCTAGTCCCCTTGCCAAACACATCAACCCAGACATCGGCATCTTTGGTTTTTTAGGTCTTAACATGAAAAGGAGCCTCTCAAGCTGAGCTGTTTCTCAAAAGACGGTTGAACATTGAGAAAGTCTAAGTGGCTTTGAAGGGCAACAGTAAGAGGCAGCATGCGTAAGAAGCACCTACCCCATCTGCAGTAGCGTGATTTTTCAGAGTCAACACCAGTAACCAGAGTCAAGTTGTTGTGAAAAGCTAGAGAGTAGTCGATAACAAAATGCATTTCTGCAGTGGTGTGACTTCAACACAAAGGACACCGTGCTACCAGAGACATTCCCCTAAAATCCCTTTCTGCCTTACTGCTTGTGAGTGTTCCATAGGGAAGCCTGTTCTAGTGTTCTTGAGAAATATAACTGAAAGGTCCTTCTGGAGGCCCTCCCTGGTTGGAATATCAAATAAATAATATCAAATAAACCAGTTGCTTTTCTTTAGTATTCTACCTCTGAGAAAGAGTTCTGTTGTAAGATCAGGAAAACTATATATGCCAAATAAAATTAATGACAGAGCCCTGCAGAAGAGTTGACTTGTTTGTGAGGGAAATTTACTTCGCAGTGTAATGAGGACTAAAAAGGGAAGCCACCTGGCTCACATGTAGACATGGAGTACTTAGTCCTTGGTTGTTGTTAACTCAAAATAATGCTGTTGATGTTCAGGACTTTTTCTGGCTTACCTTTTGGGCTCAGTGGGTGTTGTTCATTCCTTTTGGACTCAGTGGGTGTTGGCTTAAGAGAGCATTTTCTTGCCTGCATGGTTTTCTTCCTTGCTGAGAAGCTACTGAGCTATGAACATGTCATCAGCATAGGATTACCTCAGATTTCTGCAAAGAATGGTTAGCGTGCAGCAGTTTAATTAAGGCAGTATTTCACCAGTAGGGACTCTGTCTTTCACCGAAGATGACGTCGACTTGCATTTTACAAAGTGGCTGCATCTTAGTTTTCCAGATGCCTTCCGGCTATAATTGGTTAACATGCACATTTCTTGCATTTGTTCTCTTGTTCCTCAAAGTGGAGTCTGAGGTTGGTGGGAAGAGACCATAGTAATCTTTCACGGTTCCCACTGGTGGAATGTGCATCTTTTTAGAAGTGCCCTTCTTATACACATCTGATTGATCTTCTCAGTTTGTATCTGCTAAGAGGTAATACCCCAAAACATAACCCAGCTTTTATATTCTTATCTAATTACTTTACCTTGTGGCTACCTCTGTTGCTTGAGTTACTTCCAGAAGAATTTCCCTAACAGAACAGGAAGCTGCTACCTATTAGGCAGATTGATTTCCTCAAAGGGAAGAACTATTCTGAGTAAACAGATATGAAATTCCTGTAGTTCCAACATCAGAGAACTTCATTTGGATGCCACGCTGAAACAGGATAAATTGATTCCTAGTTGCCTAAGGATTCACCTTGACAATGCTAGAGGTCACTTTCCTGATAGTTTGTATATTTGAATTTCTCAAATGTGACATTACCAGGATTACTTAGGATTCTTTTCCCATACTTCCCCAAGTGTTGGAGGCCTGAAACTGTTGAAGAACATCATTCACCCTCTAAAGCTCTTGGAGAGCTCTTGGAACTTCCTGCTTGATTTACTCTTGTGTTCTTCAGTACAGCATTTGACTGTCTTTCAAATAATGTGAACTCTTGTGGCAAGACCACTATGCATATTTTAATGTGAGATTTCGGCAGCTCTAAATATATTATCAAGGGTCCCTCTTATGATTTTTGCTTCACCTGGGTGTGCTGCTTTATGTAGTGATCATTTTTGAAGAGCACTGATTGCCATACAGTTGTGAGGTTGCTCATGGAAGTGTTTTCCACTACTTGGAAGGAATCTGCTGGTCTGCACTGTCGTATTTTCACAGTTATATCTGGCTCATGAAAAGGTTACAGCATTTCAATTTGCTGTCTTTCTAAGTTGCCCACTTAGTGTATCTTCATCTGCTGTTCATTAGGTAACAACTCTTTCTCCCTAAGAAGGTAAATGTTTCTGGACTATCTGCATGAGAAAGCGCTGTTGAGCGGGTCATTGCTTCCTCTGAAATACTTTTCATGTGCATAGGCAGATTTAATGCTGAGTTCAGGATATCAGGTTTCCAATCATTTTATTGAGTCAGTAGCCGGTTGTGATCTCCACGGTTTGGAGAGGATTATATGCAGGTCACTTATAAAAGGATTCAGACTTGCACACGTTTGAAGGAAGAAATGGTCACCTTACGGTAAAATATCTGTTTCTTTTGAAATGTATTCAATATACGACCCACAACATAGTCCTGCTTTGAAAACGTAGAATGGCTTTGAACTTCTGTGTGAGACCCATTCTTAGAGAGAGAGTGTTTCTGTGCAGACCTAGCGACAGTGGAGATACCAAGTTACATTTTTCTTTGAACAACACTGGGAAAAAATACAACATAATGTCAGAAACATGTTCATTTAATGATCTTGAGTAAAGTTTATTCGGGGGGGGGTGGGGGTAAACAGAGTCTTAGTATCAGCCCTGAAAATAACTCAACTAACCAAATAAATAGTGAATATGGTGCTAGACATCAAGTAAATCATCCTGTTGAACTTTCCTTAACACAAATTTACAAAAATACCAAGGAAATGTATGCAGACATATACATTCTCTATTTAAGAGTTCAGAGATTTGCTTCTTTTCAAAGCTGTTTACTAGAATTGTAGGTGTTTGGGATACTCAGTGTCCACCAGGAAAAAATTACTGTTTCTTGGGAGTAAAATATTCTAATAGTCACAAAAATGAAGCCTTAATGTACTTCTGTCTTATTTGGATTGTTTGGGAGGACCATCACATACCTTTGATTTAAAAGAAAAAAGAAAATTCTCTTGACAAAGTCTGAAAATCTTATTGGAATATTGCAGCAATACATTAATGCTTCAAGGCCTTAGTATAATCCATATGAATTACAACTGAAATACTTGTATAACATCTTTGTAATCAATATGCAGAGATTCTGTGTAAATAGTAGGAGTAAATTTACACATTTGTATTCCCTTATTGAGTCAGCAATAATGACTTCATTTACGTAACATATCTTGTCTGTTGTACTGTTCTGTATTTCTAAAGAACGAATTTTGAAAATGAAACAAATGTACTTCCTTTCTTTGCCAGGGAGTTTACTTTACTTTAACTTTTGCTTTTCTTTTTAGGGTCGTGTGATAAAGGGGTCCTACAAGTTCCATGCCATTATCACGACATTTGAAATGATCTTGACTGACTGCCCGGAGCTGCGTAACATTCCATGGCGTTGCGTGGTCATCGATGAGGCCCACAGGCTGAAAAACAGGAACTGTAAGCTTTTGGAAGGACTCAAGATGATGGACCTGGTTAGTGTGTACATCTCATACATTTGCATCTTCTGTATTTTTATTACTCCTGATTTATGGTTTCATCAAAAAGTAAAATAAAAGATTTTCTTGTCAAGTAAAATCTTCAGGTGCTAAGAAGAATGAGGGAATGCAGCTGAGAAAGTCTTTAAAATACCTGGAAGCATATGCATACCTTCAATTTTGGAGTGCTAATGTTTCATACGTCTTTTCATTGATTTAGACCTAGAATTATGTGGGTTCTGTTAAGAGAATGAAGATAAATTTGTTCTTTCCTATCTCTTTTTTCATGTGACTTACTCCATAATCACTTCTTCACATAAACATTTATTTAAAGGTGTAATGTGGTCAGGTGGCCAAATACGGGTGTGCGAGTTAAACTGCTCTGCATTAATGTCGGCTTTTATGTTGTGTGGCCATAAGGATGTTCTTTCAGACTGACTAAGGAAGGGAAAAGTGAGTTGGTTTCTGATGCTTACATAAATATGTGTTATGTTACATGCACAAAATGTGTGTATTAAGCACACAGAGAAAAATAAGATGATGGTTTTTAAAGTTATTTACCATTTGAAAAGCAAAATAATACTCTTTTTTTTTTTTTTGTCAGAAGATTCTTTAAAAATCTGAGAGGAATGTAGTCATGCTAAGTTAACACCTGGAACTCAAAACATCTTATTTCTGATAAGAATAAAGAGGCCTAAACATTAGCTTACACAAACACTGGTGACCTATAGGTCACTTTTAGTTTCTTTTTCCCTGTTTGTTAAACAGTACTTTTCTCGAAGGAGTCTTGAGGCTTAAAGAATGAAGTTTGTAAAAAAGCTGTATACAATTTATTTTTCCTTATTATGGTTGCTATTAGAGGAAAGCTGAGCTTGTAGACATGGCTATAGATGGAGATATGGGACTTCTCACTTCAGTTCTTGTTCTACTGTTAAATTCATGTTTGACCTTGGGCTAGTTGCTTAACCTCTCTGGGCTCCTCCTCTAAAGCAACATGCAACTTTTCCTCTTTTCTCTGCCAGTCTCATGCTCTGTTGTGTGTAGATGGAAAGTAGGACTCTGCTTCAGGTTTCCTATGTTAGAAACTTACACCTGCCCTGAAGAGATTCATGCACTGAAATCTACTGGAGGTGTGGTAAATCGATGTATTTATACTGGAAGTGATGGCATAAGTTCAGCTGTTATTTTGCCATTTAAAGTTCACTGTCTTTGTGAAAGGGCTGGGACGTTGTGAATCAGTAAAATCTTTTCTTGTATCTGGAGGACTTTTGAAGGTGCTTAAGTAGTGAAGTATTTTTCTGGGCTATTGATGAAGTAAGGCCAGAATACTAGTTAGAAATGTCTTGAAAAGAGCTACATGTAAGTAGTTGGGGAGGGGAGAGGAAGCAAAGATGAGAGATACATATGGGGGGAAAAAAGAGAGAATTTTGTGTATTTCTCCATTGAAAATGAATTTAGATGGATTCCTAGGCAACTGTTGCTTAACCTTTCAGGAACACAAAGTGCTGCTTACTGGAACCCCTTTGCAGAATACAGTAGAAGAACTATTTAGCTTGCTTCACTTCTTGGAACCAGGTCGCTTCCCATCAGAAACCACATTCATGCAAGAATTTGGTGATCTGAAAACTGAAGAACAGGTAAACTTCTCCTGCACACTTACTTTTCTGTTTAGATATTGTGAATTTGTCCGTTTTATTATATCTGAACTTCATTACTTGTTTTTACAGGTAATACCTCTTTACTTTTTGGAAGACCACAGTAGTTTTATCCCTGGTTTTTTGTTTGTTTTCATTTGGTTAAGTTATTTTGCTTTTGACCAAAAGTCATTTTGCCGTATCACTGTTTGTTTGGGTTTGGGTTTGGGTTTTGTTTGTTTGTTGTTTGTTTGGGGTTTTTTGTTTTTTTGTTTTTCTTAATCCTTTGTCCATTGGTCATGGAGAAGCAGGGAAGGTTTGCCCTTCTTAAAATGTGGTGTTGAAAAATGAGGGTGGATGGTGGTTGCTGGATGAAAATACTTCTGGAATTGCGTGTTCACTTTAAGAGAATTAACTTTTCAGTTGACGTTCTTCCTTAAGCATCAGTATCAGAGTGAGGGGACTGTTCTCTGTAACCTCTGTGGAGTTAACATCTGAGAGTTTTATCAACGACCTCTGTGCAAACAGGAACGTATTTGAAACCTAGTTTAGCAAGAGGTAACCAAATGGAGGGAGATTTTTTTGACTGACTCAGAAACACATTTCTCAAGCTGTCCAATAAAAGAAATGCATAAATCAGTGCAGACGCTCAATGCAGCATGTTCTAGATCTAAAATGTAGAAGCTTCTGATGATCATATATAAAACTTAAATTTCTTCTTGTATGTATGAAAATGTTTTAAAAGGTCAATAGGTAACAGTCAAATCACCTTAACATTAGGAGTTAACTGAAGCATGGCATCTTAATTTAGGCACCTTAATTTGGCCTGTTGCACCCTATGATAATCTAACTTCATGACTGCATGCATTTTTGTGTGCAACTTTATTTTGGTTTTGTCTAAAAATTCAGTTTCTGGTATTTCTAACTTTTGACTCTTAGAATTTGTTAACTTTCTTTGAGAGCAGCCCTTTCATAGGTAATAGTCTAAATTACAGAACAGCTCTCCCCCCAGCCCCTTACCTCCTGGAAAAATCATAGCGTGTCCTGAGGGAATGATAGGATATGTTTCCACAGATTGTGCAGGCAGTTGCATGCCAGTCAGAATGGACTCTGACCTGATTGGAAGTGAGCCAGCTCTGACCCAGAAGCCATGTAGTCCTGTTAATATAGTGTTTGAGCTGGAGTTAATATATCCTAACTCTCAACATAGCTTTTGTCTGGCCAGCTCAAAATGTCAGCAGAGCAGAACTGGAGATTTTTGAAGACATGTATGGAAACATTACTAAAATAACGCCATCAGCCGTGAGCAGAATCAGAGCCTGGATTGCTTGGGCCAACAAGTTTTGGAAGAAGTGCCTTCTCTGCTGGCACACCATTAGATGTTTTGGAATTTGATTTATCTTTCAAGTGATGGGAGAGATTACGTGTTAATGACTTGGATTTTTTCCTCTATTCCTTGCAGTCCTATTCCATGTATTTTTTTAATTGTTCATCCCTCCATGCTAATTAATCTTTTTTTCTCCTGAAGTTGCTTTATTACTGAGGGTATGATGTGAATTCAGGAGAAGGTGTCTTTTGTTCATGTTTCTGCTGTGCAGCTCTGCATCAGGAGATGACGACCAATTTCAGGGTGAATTATCAGCTTTTCAGCACTGAGGTGGTTTGTACTTTGAGAGACAACCTAAAACAACCTAAATGCCAGTCTTTTCCTATGTGGAATATGTTTGAGCTTTTAATGTAAGGGACTTTACAAATACTTGACAAAACTTAGCTAATTTTTTTGAGGAAAATGGACATTTCTTCCCCCCTTCCCCCATTTAGGATGTATATGCTGCAAAACCTGGAGACACTAAAAATTATCAGTGAACTTTACAGAAATAAAATGTTTTCATTATGAGACCAGGCCTAAATAGTTTTCTACTTCAGTGGATATCAAAACTAGAGAAATAAGAATTAGAAGAAGATATATAAAGGGAAAAAATAGCATTAAACACTGTGCTTAGGGGTTAGAAGTTAACTGCAAAACTTGATGTTACAGTCAGATTTGCTTATATAGCTGTGCTTACTTAGGGTTAGCTCTGCATGACCTGTGTGCAGTACTCTCCTTGTCTAGGATAGTTCTAAGTCAGGTCTGTTTAATAACATTCACTAAACAGAAGGGTTGCATGCTAAAAATGTACTTTAGAAATGTATATGTCACTGAGTTAACAAGGAGAACTCAGTCTCTAGGTCACTGAGGAAAGATGGTTTTGGTTTTTTTTTACAGATGCTCTCTACTTGGGAACTGAGGTAGGAAAGAAGGATTTAGAATTAAGGAAACTGAAAAATAAATATTTGAAGCCTTGCAGTTTTAATTCAGCTATTTATTAAACATACATTTCCTAGGTGCAAAAACTCCAAGCTATTTTGAAGCCGATGATGCTGAGACGTCTCAAGGAGGATGTAGAAAAGAACCTGGCCCCCAAAGAGGAAACCATCATTGAAGTTGAGCTGACAAATATTCAGAAGAAATACTATCGTGCTATTCTTGAAAAGAATTTCACATTTCTTTCCAAGGGTGGAGGTCAGGCAAATGTACCTAATCTTTTAAACACTATGATGGAACTAAGAAAATGCTGCAATCATCCGTACCTTATTAATGGTAGGCCTCCTGTTTTTCTCCTCATTCAAAAAATGGTTGTAAGGAAGTTCAGTAAGTTAGAAATTCTATTCTAGTGTGTCTTTTTATTTATTCATTTATTTTAAGTAGAAAAGTGAGATAACCTTTTAGGTTCATTTAGGTAGGATATCTGCTAGCCAGGACAGCATTGCTTTTGAAGACATCTGTGCTGCTTTTTTCCAAGGCTTCCTAGCCCTGACAGAGTTAGTGTTGGTATTATCAAGTTTTTCTTTCTGTTATTTCTGACAAACAAGATTTCAGTTATCATGCAGTTGTTGGATGCTGGCGTAAATATGGCAATTTTTTCTTCAGAGATATAGTTTGCTGCTACTTATTTTCTTGCTGTAGAACATCATGAGATAGTAACTTAAAATTTCTGAGTAAAAGTTGAGGGGTAGGAAGTGATGATCAGGCCTGCTTTTATGGCCACGTGTTGTCAGTTCATTTTCCTAATTTAACTAGTCAGAAGAAGATTTGTATGAATGTCACCTTAGACTTCAGTGACAAATACTGTTTTTCAAGTGTGATGCTATTGGTTTTAGGTCGGGATTATCTATGGCAAGTACTATAGAATCCTAGAATATCTCCAGTTGGAAGGAACCCATAAGGATCATTGAGTCCAACTCCCTGCAGGCCTACCTAAAACTAAATCATATGACTAAGAGCATCATCCAGACGCTCCTTCAACTCTGACGGTCATGGTGCCATGACCACTTACCTGGGGACCCTGTTCCAGTGACCGACCATGTGATGAACCAGCTAGCTATAGCTGTCTGATGTATGCTAAACTCGTATGTGTTGGTGAAATCACATCTTCCCTTTGAGGATGTGACACAAATTTCTGTACAGGGTTGCATTCTGCTAGTTTCTTGTTTCCCAGCTCCTCTTCCTTACTATATATGATTTATGCTATGGTTGGTTTCATGCTGTTTATAAGCTTCATGATGAAAGACTGTTTTGTTCAAGAGCCATATGTTATTTCAGTTTTTTTATTGTATGACTTCCATATTGCAGTGCTTATGTTTTTTTTCTTGACATTTTTTGTTCAAATGGCGGGGGGGGGGGGGGGGGCGGGGCTTAGACTGATTCACAAAATGACATCTACTTATATTTCATGTGCAAGTAATTATTCCAAAGACATGATATAGAGTTACTCCAAAGTACTTCAACCCAGCCATGCTGGTGGGCTGCTCAGTTTCTAAACTCAGATGAGCATACAGGAAACTAGCTTTGTGGTTCTGGTGCAGGGTTTTTTTCTTTGTTGGTTCTTTGTTTTAAGTTAACCCATTATACAAATGAGTTTACTAGAAAATGGTTTAGGATGTTCAGGTTATGAGCTTCTGAACTTGATGCTTTTCACATTTCTTGGTTTTCAGCTAGTTTTAACCTTGCCATTATTTTTCCTTATTTCATGTTTGCTAAAAGAAATAAACTGCATATTTTGCTGCTACTTTGTTTTGTCAAATAGAGTTCATGAGTAGTGCTTGCAGTGTTGCCTACAGCGGTGATTTTTTTTTCCTCACAAGTCTTGTATGATTAGTGTCTGTTAGAGACTGCTGAAGTCTGGGTGGCTATATAGAAAATTTCAGGTATTTTTTGATGACTGTATCTTAGCCCTAATAAAGGGAGGTGGGTTTGTCCCTTGAATGCTTTTGCCTTTGTAACATTTTGGTGAGTTTTGAACATTTGGACTTGCTTGGTGTCATGCAGCAACATGGCAGGTGGGTCAGGCCTTCAGATTTGAGGGGAAAATAAATAAATACTGACTATTATTAGCATGGAGATGGAACTAAACAAATACGTCCTTTGTAGTTCTGGGACAGAAAATACTCTTACATCCTGTAGTTGTCTGAGCCTGAGGTTTTATTTTATTGATGGATAATTAATAGCTTTGTGCTTAGAGTAATGGCACAAGTTTATTGTAGTAAAGACCAAGAGGTCTTGCAGTGCTGGTACATAATGTTGCATAGTGTTCTCCTGATGAATGATTTGTTACAGTAGCAGGTTCTTGAGAGTTAACTGCTTTATAAAGGTGTCTGTGAATCCTCCTCATTTTCTTCCAAGTTTACAGGTTTTGTGAGCAAGCAGTACTGCACATGTATTTGAATATCCAAGTCGGACACTGTATGTTTTCTTTTGTGTAAAAGTTGCAAGCAAGTCTTCTAGATAATCTTCAGTTAAGAGCCATAGAAGGTTCTGTGATGGAAGTGCTATGGTAGGAGTTGAATGTGGAGTGTTTTTTTTGTTTGTTTCTTGATTGGTAGATCTGTTCTGTGGAGGGGAGAGTGGTGGTCTCCTGAGACTGTCTTTGATTAGACTTCTAGAGGGAGTTACTGCATTTTGTGTATTCTCCAACCAACTTGGGCAAAGCATTGTCTGTCATTTTTGTTAGAGCTGGACTCCTTGTTTTCTCCATAGCAACCATTCTCAAGTATTTATACATCGTTCCTCTTTCTCTGCCTCCAAGAGCCAGCAGTGGGGAGTGCCTCTGTACTTACACATCCTACAGTGTTGAACATGGGAAAGGTTTCTTACTCTGTTCCTTACGCCCTCCTGAGCCCTGGAAGCCTCTCCTAATTAGGAGGGGAAGTGGGGGTTTCCTTGATGGACCAAGGACACATTCAAATACCTTCCCTTCATCGCCTACTAAAAAGCAGCTAGGATAGGAACTTTTGGGTAACAGGCTACTGTTAAGTGTATGTCACTTAATTGCAATTGAAGTAGAAATTAAAAAGACAGGGCAGTCTTTTACAGGGTTTACCTAGGATAGGGTTATTGAAAGAGCAGATTTTTGGAGGTCATGGTCTGTTATGGAAGTTGGTCTTGCTGAGACCGCGCTCTGATACTGAAAATTCACCGCTCGTTAGAGCTGTTTGCAGGTTTGTTGTGGTGCGCTTGGCTTAGGTGTTTTGCTTTTGCAGATGCTGTGTTTGCATATTGGGTTACTTCATAGTAGTGAAACTTAAATTTGGATATCACAGTTGAGTAAGAAATAAATTATGTAACCAAGAAAGATCACTGAAGTTACTGTATCTGAACTACGTGACAGCCTACTATATCCTGAAATTGCCTAAGCTCAGTACAGAATCTGAGACTTACTGTCCAAAATTCTGCCCGTTTTACAAGATGGGAAGTTATATGATTGAAGGGAACTTAAAGGAGTGTCCGATTGTACTATTTTCACATGGGTTTATTTTTCTTATGTGCAAACCATTAGGATCAGTAATGCTTGGAGTAGAGAATCCAGATAAGGAAAATTAGGGATGTAAAACTATCTTCAAGTCGTGTTCACATCTCGAGTCCGTTGAGTTCTGTAAAAGCTAATAGCGCAAGCGTACTGAGTAATACAAAGCTGTCAGACAGCCTGGTTAGGGTGGTATCTAGTTAAGACGCCACATTACAGTAGGCACTGAACCAGTGATCACACAGGGAGGGTGCGTTTGCTTGTTTGTTTACAGGCACCTACTCAGAACTGGGATATGAGAGAGATGCTCAGCAGAAGCCTTGGCAGTAAGCTAACCCCTCCCCCAACCTTCCTACCTTTCCTTGTGTTATTCAAAAGCAGTATTCAGGCTGAATAATATACAGACCAGAATACTTTATAAACTACATTTTGTTTAAAAAAAAAAAAAACAAACCAAAAAAACCCTAGAGGGACTGAAAGACAGCTCCAAAAAAGGGTTTATTTGGATGTGAAATAAGCTTAGAATGAAGATTCCTAACCTTTTACATAGCCAAGAATAGTAATCTGATAATTCTTGGAATAGTCCACTGTTTGTAGAAGTTAGTGTAGGAATAGTCCACTGTTTGTAGAAATCTTGGAATAGTCCACTGTTTGTAGAAGTGACATAAAAAATAGAATAAAAGCATACGAGAGGTTGGAGAGCAAACTTGAACTTGGTCTGTAGTCTTCAGGTAATGAGCAGTACAAGGAAGTATTTGCTGCTGTGCATATCCTTCATAGGCAAAGAGAGTGGCAAGAAAGAACTTTTGATTAAGTCTGGAAAGAATATATACATTGGATAGCTTCATCAAACTGAACAAAAAAAATACATTCAGTGAGAAAGGAAAGCTAACTAAAAGGTAAAATAATAATTTCACAGCTGCTTATCCCCCCCCGCCCTGAAATGAGTTTTTTCATTGTTTGGAATTTGATTCTATAATTAATAATGGAAGGAGCAGGTCCAGGTCTTGCCTGTGTTTAAGCCTGATTCTTTTTTTTTTTTTGGAGACACAGGCATCAAACGCGATTTGTATTCCTTGTATTTTCCTGTGGAAACGAGATTTTTTTTTTTTTTTTTTCTTTCATGTTGCATTTAAAAAAAGACAGAAAATCAATTTGATCAGTTGGAATATGGTTTACTTTTTCATCTTTTTTCTTAAGTTTTCATTAAATTGTGTGCATCAAATAGTTGTATGAATTTGTCTAGGAAAGGGTTTACTCCTGTTTAAAAAGAGAAAAAAAAATGCTCAAAGTTACTTTTTATTTATGCTGTAATTGTGTATATGTTTGCTTTAAATTTAAGCTTAATATTTTTTATAAATGTTTATTCATATAATGCTTAAAACATTCCTGCAGTTTCTGTAGGGTATTGAAGGCAAGCTCATTGTTTATTAATAAAACCCTTTGCAGTGTTCATGTATTGCTGTCCAATCTTTGCAGGTGCTGAAGAGAAAATTTTGGAAGAGTTTAAAGAAACACACAATGCCGACTCTCCAGATTTTCAGCTCCAGGCAATGATCCAGGCTGCTGGCAAGCTAGTACTGATTGACAAGCTGCTGCCAAAACTGAAGGCTGGTGGCCACAGGGTGCTTATCTTTTCCCAGATGGTGCGCTGCTTGGACATACTGGAAGACTACCTCATTCAAAGACGGTGAGAGCAACAATATAATACAATTCTAAATAAACCGTGCTTTCCTCAGTGGCCACAGTATTTAACCTGTAAGTAATCCATATTGAAAAGGGATGAAATTCAAACACTTTACAGTATTTTCTGTAGTGATCCGACTAAAGGGAAAAGAATACCTGTAAGTTGCAAGTACTGAGATTTTTCTTTCGGGTGAATACAAAATGACCTCACATGGAGAGCTTTAAACCTCTTAGTTTACTATTCAGTTAAATGTTTTGGTGGCTCTAGCATTTTTTAGCTTGAGCCTTAATGTTTATTTCATTCCTTGGAGTGGAAGTCTGTTCTTTACCAAAAGACCCAACGCAGGAGACAAAGTAGTATGTCTTCCACTGATGAAGTTAGTGGATACAGGAACAGTCACTGTTTGTTGTAGTTCTTTTGACCCTATTAGTAACATATTTTCCTTTTTTTCTTTTTTTTTAAATTGCATATTCTTACAAAGAAACAATGCCAGTGCCGTAAAGTTCTTATAATTCATCTTTATTTTAGGTACCCATATGAACGAATTGATGGCCGAGTAAGAGGCAACTTGCGACAGGCAGCTATTGACAGGTTTTCAAGACCTGATTCTGATAGGTTTGTTTTCCTGCTGTGTACAAGGGCAGGAGGTTTGGGCATTAATCTTACTGCTGCTGATACCTGCATCATTTTTGATTCAGACTGGAACCCCCAAAATGACCTCCAGGTAATATTACAAGAGTTGATTTTATTGAAAATTTTTCTTTGCCTTTTTGGGGTGAAATTTTCTTTGCCTACAAGACAAGTTATTCATTGACCCTCTCTTGAAAGCATAGAGATTATTATTTATATTGAAAACAATAACTTTTAAAATAAGTTCTCTGTATTGATTATCTTAATTTTTTTTTTTCTTCCTTTTGTCACCTCTAATTGAATACCTGGTTTTGTTTCATCAGGCTCAAGCACGATGTCACAGAATAGGACAGAGCAAATCAGTGAAAATTTACAGGTTGATAACAAGGAATTCTTACGAAAGGGAAATGTTTGACAAAGCTAGCTTGAAGCTTGGCCTTGATAAGGCTGTGCTACAATCTATGAGCGGAAGAGAAAACGCTACAAATGGGGTGAGAATTAATATATTAAGGTGCATGATCAACAAATGCTATGAATGTGTAACACTTTTCTTGCTTGTTTGCATTTTAGCTGGAGAATGGTGGTTTTCAGGTGGAGTACAGCATGTATTTTAAAGTAGGGTTAATTAAGGGCAAGGCTACATGAACTGGCTCAGCCTATCTTATGGCTCACTTATTGCCAAAAGGGGGCAGGTGGAGTCATGTTCCCTCAATCCTCATCCATTGTCATCATTCCACCCTTTACATTCTGTTGATCCTGGCACTTTTTGAAGTTCTTCCAGTCAGCTTTTTCTGGTGTAGACTTTTTGCTTTGGACTTTTTTTGCTTTAGCTTTTTGTCAGCTTAGTAAGTTAAATCTGCTCCCAGGAGGAGTTCAGCAGTCGTCAGAGCTAAAGTAAAGGGATTCAGTGACAATGAATTATTAAATCGTTTAAACCACTTGTATAACTTCACCCTAAGAATTTTGTTGTTCGTATTCTTTTTTTAAAGGTGACTTCAGCATGAATGTTCAAATGACTGACACCACATTGTCTTAGAGTTTCGGTTCTTAAAATGCTAAATAAGAGGACAATCGGTCTGATTACGCCATCAGATGTACACATTGGCTGGTGTCAAAAAAAAAAAAAAAAAACAAAAACCCTCTCTTACATGTTACAGGTGCAACAGCTTTCTAAGAAAGAAATAGAAGATCTTCTTCGAAAGGGGGCATATGGTGCTCTGATGGATGAGGAAGATGAAGGGTCTAAGTTTTGCGAAGAGGATATCGATCAGATTCTCTTAAGGCGAACACACACAATTACTATTGAATCTGAAGGAAAAGGCTCAACATTTGCAAAGGTGTGCATTGACATTCAGAGGAAAATTAATAAAATGTGACCAGGATAGATGGAAGTAGTATTAAATTGCCTTCTGTGTCAATTTAGTTTTTCAATGTACTGGTCTCAGATATTTTCCTCACAAATGTTGGGATATCTGTATTTTCAGTCATGATAGTTTACAGGCTTACCTTTTTTCTTTCTTGAAACTACCACTTTATAAGTCCTAAGTATTGTATTTACCAGTTAAAACAGATATTTTATGTAGCATGCAGTTAAGAAACCAATGCATGTGTTTTCACATTTACTAGGCTAGTTTTGTTGCATCTGGGAACAGGACAGACATTTCCTTGGATGACCCTAATTTTTGGCAGAAGTGGGCAAAGAAAGCTGAGCTGGATATTGATGCTTTAAATGGAAGGGTAAGAGCTTTATGATAGTTCCTAGTACAATTAAATTGAAGATTTTCCCCCCTCCTAAATTTCTACGTTTTCACTTTCATTTTAGAATAACTTAGTTATTGATACACCAAGAGTAAGAAAGCAAACTAGACTCTACAGTGCAGTCAAAGAGGATGAACTGATGGAGTTTTCAGACCTGGAGAGTGATTCTGAAGAAAAGCCTAGCACAAAGCCCCGTAGGCCTCAGGACAAATCGCAGGGTTATGCAAGAAGTGAATGTTTCAGGGTGGAGAAGAACTTGTTGGTTTATGGGTAAGGATATACAGATTAAATACACTGATTGTGGCTAAAGAACTGAACAT
Source organism: Nipponia nippon (assembly GCF_047370975.1). Classification (NCBI taxonomy): domain Eukaryota; kingdom Metazoa; phylum Chordata; class Aves; order Pelecaniformes; family Threskiornithidae; genus Nipponia; species Nipponia nippon. Next base: position 40,490,746 of record NW_028262290.1, on the reverse strand, counting down.
ATGGAAATGATACATAGTAAATAACTCATCCTTCTCTTGGACATGTTCACATAATCTCTTACTGTGTAACCTTTACCTCATTAGGCTGTGTACATGCCAGTGAGATTTTAAGTTGCTATATATATAAGTTGCTTATATATGTGTTATTTAGCTTAAAGTGTCTGAGTGTCTCACAGATGGCTATGAGCTCACTGGTTAGATACGTAGTTTTGTGATGACGGAATATTTGTTTCTGGTTTCTCATAGTGTAAAGAATTCCTGAGTTATCGAGGTTTAATCTCTCTTTTCTGAGTGTTGTGGAGAATAACAAAGTGTATTTGTAAAGAACAATGTGGTTGTGAAACGAAGTCAGTCGAGAGGTTTTCAACATAGATTCTGGTATTTTCGCACCACTTAATTTCAGCTATTTGATACTTTATGTTTTTCCCCAATGGATTTACCAATTTGAATTTTATCTCTTTGCAAGCAAGTAGCTGTATTTGACTGCTAACATGACGGGCTTCAGAATGACTGTCTTTATTGTAGGAAGTTGCGTAAAGCAATTGCTAATAATGGATTTCAGGATCAAAATAAGAATGATTCCCCAAATCCCATGCTTGTAAGAATTGATTGAATTTCCTATTCGTAGCTTACTGGGACCATTAGAGTTAAACATATGTACTTTATTATTTTGAGTGTAGTTCAAGTGCAGCTTTACGAGCAGTGAACTTATTGCCTGTTCTGTAAAGTAAACATTCTTAACTCTCTGGTGCTGGAGGTTGGATTCCCTGACATAACCTGCAAATGCAAAATGCATTAGTTCTAACACAGGCAGTCCCAACTTGCTTGGTATCAGGAGTTGAATTGAAAATCACAAATTAAAATACCAGTGCCCTGGCTGTTGTATTGAACATATTTTTCTTATAGCTGGGGTCGGTGGACTGACATCCTCTCACATGGGCGCTATAAACGTCAGCTAACAGAACAAGATGTGGAAACCATCTGCCGGACTATCCTGGTATATTGTCTTAATCATTACAAAGGGGATGAAAATATCAAAAGTTTCATCTGGGATCTGATCACTCCAACTGCAGATGGGCAAACTCGAGCTTTGGTTAATCATTCCGGTATGTCTACCACAATCAAATAATGATGCTAGTAAATAGGAAAGAATTGCTTCAGTCATGCTATGTATTTAGTTTAAACTATAGCCATTCTGACATGTCCTAGGATCTTGTCAGATTTTATGAGTAAGGTGGGCTTTGACTTGGTCCATACTTAAAGGGGAAGTCTCCCTCAGACACTTTGTAGGATGCAGTGCTCTTTCCCTTTAATCAGTTTTGAACAAATATTCTAGTGTAATTTTTAAGTGGCACCTACTGCTGGAGTTAATCTTTTTCAAATTGCCATAAATCAGAAAGCTTGTTTCCTTATGGCCATTCAGATTCATGAGAGTTTTTACAAGAAATATTTATATAACACCATTTTCTGGCTAGCGCTCTGAATTTTTGAAATCTTCACACCTAAATTTGCATGATAGTTTTGGTTGATTTTGTTATTTGCAATTTTCTGGACTGAATTATGTTGCTGTTCAGTTTTTGGTGGTTGTGTTGCCCACAAAGGAATTAACATAGCAGTGATACTTAGCTTTAAATACATGTTTATAATGCAGTTTGAGAAGAGAGCTTTTCTATTCAGATGATATAAGAAGTATTGGGGTTTTCTGTAGGTCTGTCTGCACCAGTGCCCAGAGGGAGGAAAGGCAAGAAAGTAAAAGCCCAGAGTTCACAGCCAATGCTGCAAGACGCCGATTGGCTCACAACGTGTAATCCAGATGTATTATTTCAAGAAGACAGCTATAGGAAACATCTCAAACATCACTGTAATAAGTAAGTATTAATAAGTATTTCATTTAGAGGGGTTTTTGCTACATGCTTTTGAAAAGTCCACAACTTCTTTTGGATATTTTTAATGGAACACAGGGCCATTTAATAGGATGTAAAGGCCATTATTACTTTATAATTTGGGGATAATCATCTTAACAGATATCTGGCTACTTCTGTAAGCTCTTTATGACTGATCAGCGCTTAAAACACAGTTCTGAAGAAAATTGTTTTCTTCTTACTAAATAAGAATGGAATCAGATGAGGTTATTCTTTTTACCATATAAAGGAAAGACTGTATCCCTACACTAAGTCTATTTCTCTTGACAATTGGCTATCTTTAAACAAAAGCTGTTTGTTTCTTACCCTTCTTGTGGGGTCTCTCAGGCTGATGTCCTTAAAGTTCTGTTCCTTAGACGTTAAACTCAAATATTCAGGTCTTAGTTACCAGAGTTTAATGTAGTAGTTCACCTATGTGTGGGTCTATCTCTTCTCTTTGTTCTTTTTCTCCCTTCCCCTCTTGCTCTCCACATTATACGGAATATTTCTTCTTTTCTCCTTTGTTTGAGAGAAATTTTCTCACCGAGCTCTCTTACCTGAATCACTGCCCTGATTTGATTTTTGAAATTCTAAACATGTTATTAAACTGAAAGCCTTTGGGGATAAAGAGCATTGTGTTTTGATTTGGATATTACGTTGTTTTAATGTTACATGAATGTCTCTTAAGAGCCTCTCTTACATTCTTTTAGCTTTTGTTTTGTAATATCTTAGTTATTTTTGTGTCAGCTTCCTTTGATGGTGTCCTGGTTCTCCACCTCAGTTTCGCTTACTATATTCTCCATTATAGACACTGAACCTAACCATTGTCCCAAAAATATCTTGTTTGGGGGTTGGGGGGGAGGTTGTTTGCTTTTTAGGTTTGGAGGGGTTTGTTTTGTTTTCAAATTTATACTCTTCATTGTATGTATACCATACAGATGTAATGCAGTGTTACTGAAAGGTCGTAATTACTTTTGTGTTTTTAATATATATTGTGTCTTACTAATACTGTTTATTGGAAAGAAATTATTGATTTGAAAAGTACCTGTGGCCTGTCAATAGGGGGTGTGATGTGAAGGAGGAAAGGCATTTAAAGGGTTTATTAGCTCATTTCCAGATGCTAACCATGCTTAATTCTCAGCTGATGAAAACAGATACTTATAGAATTACGTTAGCAAGTGCACATCCAAATAAACTGCTTTCTGATTTTTTTCTAAACTGTTACTCAGATCTGTTATTACATTTCACTTGCTCTTAAATTCTTTCCTGTAACATTATTTTAATCTCCCAGCTAACATGTCCTCGTTACTTGTTATATCAGTTTGCAGATCAGACTTAAACTCCTTTTTTAAATATTGCTTCAGTAATAATACAGTAGAACAATTAAAAGGATTGGGAAGACTGATAAATGTGCAAGAATTTGTTTTCAGTTGCTATCTTTTTCCTTCACTTCCCAGATCCACCAGGACTAAGTGAGTGAATTGTAGAAGCAACATGTTTAGCCCAGGTAAAATCAAACAGAGGTGGAAGCCAATTAATAATCTGAGTAATTTCCTTCAAAAGGTAGCAGTAGCAATTGGCTTTATAAGAACTGGTGTCCTGTTCTTATGTAACATGTATGCTGCTTTAATGCACAGGACTGCTGAAAGGTGCAAAGAGCCTCTGGTTTTTGGTTGATGTTGGGTTATTTTTCCTGCTCCTCTTCTTTGGTTTGATGTAACAGCTGTTATTGCTTAATACTAAGACGATAGAGACCCTCAACAGCTTATTTACATAGCCACACAGGGAGCAGGGACACCTTACTGGTCCCAGTTATCATACATACAAAAAGAAGCATGTCTGACATGTTTTGAATTGTAGACATGACCTTCATTCAAATCCCTGCTCTTCCAAGGTTTGCTTGAATAACACATGTAAAACCCGGTGTTGCTCCGGTTGCATCAGATCTCTAATGAGGAGCTCTCAAAACTGGTGGTGGTCTAAATTTTTCATGCAAGTGGGTGATCAGATTACTGCCTCCCTGGTCACCCTTGCTGTTCCAGGAGCAGCAGCAATTCAACAGTTGCCGTGATGGATTTGGGTACAGTGAGAGGGCAGGCTGAGTAATCTCCGTTTTAGCTGGTACTGATTTTACTTCATGAACTAGGCAGCAGGGGGTGCCCTGAATTGGGTAAACATAGGAGAGCAGGATTATTTTCAGGTAGATACTTTTTCTGCAGAGATGACCTCTTTTCTAGTCTCCTTGAAAAGCCAGAGTCTGCCATTCTCTCTCCTGCCAGCTCCAAGTGTGACCATAACACCTGACAGCGCTTCCAAAAATGACTGTAGTATTGCAGGGATGGGGAAAAATGAACACGGGCAACGAAGATTTTTCACTTCCTTGTAGCAGTTAGGTTGTGCACAGGTAAAATTAAATAGCAGTTTGAACTATAAAGAGTAAAAATAGTTAATATCTCCCAAGGGAAATGGAGAATTATTTTTTTCCCCCCCCCATTCTCGGAAGCAAAAAGTTGTATAATCTGAAAAACCTGACATTCCATATTGAGGGTTTATTGTGAGGTAGTAAAACCAGATTTTATATCTCGTTTATTCCTACAACTTCTGATGTGCTTCCAAAAATGGTATTAAGGCAGCAGCTGAGGAAATTTTATGAGATAATGAAGCAGAACAGTTACTGAAAGCCATCTGCTCAGTTGTTTACAAACTTGCTTCAATACTTCAGAGGCAGTGGTAGAGTACGTGTCTAAACTTCACAAGCTGCACTAGGTAGAACTAAATGAAATGCGCCGGGGCTGGGCTGAGCTGGGTCCCTCTCTGTGCAGTGTAAGCGGTTGCCAGGCAGGCCTGTTGGAAGCCAGCAGAAAGCACCACACAGAGGTGATTATGTGCCACCATCTGTCACGCTTCAAGCCTACCATACAGCATGGCTAATCAGCCTTGGCAGGATGATGGATGAACAGCAGCAGCTGCCAAAAGCCACTGTTGGCAAACAGTCCTGAAGTTAAGAACTTTTTCCCCCCTCTGCCTTCCTCTCCAGGGTCCTGCTGCGTGTCCGCATGCTCTACTATCTACGACAAGAAGTTATAGGGGACCAAGCGGACAAGATCTTAGAGGGTGCTGACTCAAGGTTAGTGCAAGTGCAGGTTTATTTTTTGCTTTATGATGCTGGCTTTTGTAAAGTACACGTACTATAATAATGCAGCGTTTAAAGGTTGTCACACTTTATCTCTTAAATGTCTGTTCTCAAGCAGCCTTATTATTTTATCAAGCGCCATGGGTAATTTTCCTGGTGGAGGGAATGATGTGGGAAATGACAGAAGCGGATTCGCAGTTCTGCTAATATTGAAGGATTATTCTATCTCAATTTAAAAAATAAAAAAAAAAATATAGTAAGACCTTAAATTAATCATATTTGGATAACCATTGTCATTCCACTCTCAAAACAGCCTAATACTGGGTTTTTTTGTTGTTGTGGGGTGGGGTTTTTTTGTTGTGGTCTTTTTTTTTTTTTTTTTTTTTTTTAACCATCCTAATTTATTTTTCTAGGTATTTCAATTTCTGTGTTGGGTTTTGGTGTCCGGCTCCCCCCCCCCCCCCCCCCGCCAATTCCTATTTACAAAATAACGTGAACCACTTTTTTTTTTAATAACTTTGTCTAGTAAAATACCTTTGAGAATGTAAATAATGCTGTCTTTATAGTGAAGTAGATGTATGGATACCTGAGCCATTCCATGCCGAAGTTCCTGCAGACTGGTGGGATAAGGAGGCGGATAAATCCCTTTTAATAGGAGTATTCAAACACGGTAAGTGATGTCTCACTCTGAACAAAACTCAGTTGTAAAGCTTTCTGTGTGTAGGACTGTTCAGTCATAATATTAACAAGTATTGTTCCAAAGAACTGTTGGCTTGTATCTCCCTTTTTTCCTTGCCTGCATTAAAAACCTAATATGAGCTGTAAATATCAGATGCTGTTTTTAAATGTTTGCAGAACATTTGAGAAGAAAACATTACTTTCTTGGCTGTAAATAAAACAAAACCATATTTGTTTAAATAATAGCCAAATAGTAAGATAGATCTCCATAAACTTTGCTTCCAGCACTGCTTCACTTGCTAACTCTGCCAACCAGTGTCAAAGTGGACGGTGGGCTTAACCTCTGCTATTAATCTGTACAAGTGCCTCCTGGGCTTTGTTCCAAGCAATATTTCACAAATGTCAGTGTTGAGAACTCCCGGCTCCCTTGAGTGGGATGCAGCCTTGTTAACTTTGAAAGGCTGGGGATGCAGAGCTGGCATGATATATACAGTGAGCGATTCCTGATTATAATCCCAATTCTCTGGAGGTCGCAGAGGTATTCTCAGCAGCCCAGCCTGACTAAAGGGGAGAATGATGGCTTATAAAACCTTTCATGATTACAGTTTGGCTTGAGGCTCTACAGCAGTTAGGAGCAGTGTGTTGTAGTACAAATCCTAATTGAATTGTGCTGTTCTGCCTATGTACAGCAGCTCTGTTTTGTGGGCTCAGCTGAGGCAAGTCTAGTCTAAAAATCATTTTCCTGCAGTGCACTGTTGGGATCTGCCATTTTCCATCTAGTCAACTTGGGCAGTAAAAAAGCAAACAGCAGTTTGAAAACCATAGAGGGAACAGTGTCATCTTACTGACATGCATCATCCTAAACCTAATAAGACAGGTTCGTTGGCCTTACGTATAACCCATGTATACAGCATTTTTGCAGCCTACACTGAGGGTTCCAGCAGGGCTGGAGCTATAGAAAGTGTGTGTGTGTGTTTCCATTCTCATCTGCATGTTTCCAGTAGGGAGTGTTGAATGTGGAGAACCACTGTGAAAGTCATACAGGAAACTTAAGTTTTTTCTCTTGTGAAAGATTTTTACTTTACCTTATAAAGACATTAAATTGAATGCTTTCTTCAGTATCTACTATTTGTTAAAGTTCTTGATGTGAAAATGTTTCTGTGCTGATGGAATTTACCAATATGAAAAGTTTCATCACATGAATGAAATGGTTGTTTCCAGCACGGTGGCAGCTCCTTTGTTTTATTTGAAAATAAATACATGAATCCAGAAAATAGTACTTCTACCTCCTAAACCTATTCTATTCACAGCTGGTCATAGCTTTTAAAAAAAAATTGTCTCCTGCTCTGCGTGCAGGTTATGAGAAGTACAATTCTATGAGAGCTGATCCAGCGCTGTGCTTTCTGGAACGGGTTGGCATGCCTGATGCGAAGGCCATAGCTGCTGAGCAGAGAGGGACAGACATGTTAGCAGATGGCGGTGATGGGTAAGGAGGACATGAAAAAATTAATAAACTTTATCAGGATTGTATATGTTGGCATGAGTTCATATTTTGCTTACATCTCGCCTGAGGATCTGAAGTGATCATATGATGTAAAAAGTACATAGAATTGTTTACACACTTCAGCATGAAGTATAAATGTGTAACTTGGTACACCATACTGACAGCTTTTGTAGCTTTTTTGCTTTTGTCCAGAAAATCAGCCCCCTCTCAAAACCAATATATTTCTTGAAAATATTTCTTTTAAATATTTTATAGTGGTGAATTTGACAGAGAGGATGAAGACCCAGAATATAAGCCCACCAGAACTCCTTTCAAGGATGAAATTGATGTAAGAACTTCAACTTTCTGTAATTACAAATATATAGAATTATAACCAATTCTCCATGTTCATCTTAATGTGCAGTTCTTCAGAGCTACCAGATAAACACGCCTTACAAAGATGGTTTGCTGCTGTGTTTGAGAGATGACATATTTTTCTCCTGAAATGATAACATATGGTCAAAACTGAAAACTAAAATAACTTCTGTCTTCTCCCCAAGGAATTTGCAAACTCACCTCCAGAAGACAAAGAGGAGTCCATAGAAATACACCCAAGTAAGACTATAGCAAAGAAATTACAAAGGCAAAAGTGGACCATTTAGCAAAAGGTGGACTGTTTATATTACCACAAGGGGATAGGTTGTGTTTTGGGAAAACACCACAGTAAACTTTTTACTGCTGATTCTCTAAATGCTTCGCATCTTTCAGAATAATTATTTACTGTCTTTGAATTAATCCACATTATGGCTTTCTGGGTTTCTAATTACATAGTAGAAATTGTGATGATAAAGACCGGATGTTTCATAACGCAGCCGTTGATATTTTTGCCGAGATAATCTTGGACGTTAGAGATACGTTGTTTCCTCAGTATGGAGGAAAATTGCCAAGTTTAAATGAGAATAATACAGGGGAATAAAGTGGGAAATCATAAGCATAGGTGTTTCCTCAGAGGTAGAATGATCTTCTTAGTACTATATTTAAAGATGCATTGCATTAATTTAAATGCTTACAGTATTCACAATATGTTTGCATTCATAACATTGAATAATAATGCTTGATGGTTATCTCTAAATGCTTCACAAGCATTTCTGAGTTCTTAGAGTTTGATGGTTTGATTCTGTTTTTTTTTTATTTCCTACCAATGTAGTTATCCTGTTTCTAATTTGTTATGCACCAATATTAATGAGGCATATGTTCTTACCAGATAAAACAGGAATCCGGTTCTAGCCGTAGAAACTTTGAAATGTTTAGTGGTGGTTTTGCAGTGCACAAATACTTCTCTCTTCTCTAGACAAGCACAGTGAAAGCAATGCTGAGTTAGGCCAACTCTACTGGCCCAACACTTCAACCCTGACTACCCGTCTGCGTCGCCTCATTACTGCCTATCAGCGCAGCTATAAAAGGCAACAAATGAGGCAAGAGGCACTAATGAAGACTGACCGCAGGAGACGTCGGCCTCGGGAAGAAGTGAGGGCACTGGAAGCAGAAAGGGAAGCTATAATAACTGAAAAACGACAAAAGTGAGTTTCTTAGTTATGTCTTTCTTTAAATCTCATTTGAGCTAGTGTGTCACCAGTACTGCCCTTCTGCTTTGAAAGAATAAACTAAGGGGGTTTGGGGGCACCCAAATATGTTTGGACTCTCATTTATTCGGTGGCCTCACTTCTCTTGCTTCTGCCTTGACTAGATGGACAAGAAGAGAAGAAGCTGACTTTTATCGTGTGGTTTCTACTTTTGGAATTATTTTTGATCCTGTGAAACATCAATTTGACTGGAATCAATTCAGAGCATTTGCCAGGCTTGATAAAAAGTCCGACGAAAGCTTGGAAAAGTATTTTAATGGCTTTGTGAATATGTGTAGACGAGTGTGCCGAATGCCAGTCAAACCGGATGATGGTAAGTTTTACCTGACTGTAGGGATCAACATGACTGTTACGGGACAGTGGGACTATGGAAACTTCATGCCCAGGTGTAATGACTTCAAAATGGGTATACGTTTAATCGATGTTAAACAATACAAAACGTTGTCATTGCAGAACCGCCTGATCTTTCCACTATGATTGAGCCGATCACAGAAGAGCGTGCTTCTAGAACTTTATATCGCATAGAATTGCTGCGGAAAATCCGTGAACAGGTTCTTCATCACCCGCAGCTGGGGGAGAGGCTAAAACTTTGTCAACCAAGCTTGGACCTGCCAGAGTGGTGGGAGTGTGGTAAACATGACAAAGACTTACTGGTTGGTGCTGCTAAACATGGAGTCAGTAGGACAGATTATCACATTCTGAATGATCCTGAACTCTCTTTTCTTGAGGCTCACAAAAACTTTGCTCAAAACAGAGGGACAGGGAATGCAAATGCTGTCTCTTCTGTAAACCCTCTGGGCGCTGGCTGCAGTCAAACACCACCTATTGTCCCATCCACACCAGTACAAGAAGAAAAGACTACAGAACAAACGGAATCTAAAGCTGAAGGGTCTGAAAATCCAGCAGCCAAAGAAAAGTCTGATATCAAAGAGGAGACAGATATTGCAGATAAGGACACTAAACCGGACTGTGATGCTGAGGCTGAGCCTGGCTCTGTTAAATGTGAATTGAAAGACACAGAAATGAGTACAGACGTAGACCCAAAATCTATGTCTGAGAAAGGTTCAGAAGAAGACGAAGAGGAGAAACTGGATGATGATGATAAATCAGAAGAATCCTCCCAGCCTGAAGGTAATGCCTTGGTCAGATCAATTCTGTGTGCTTAGCATGAGCCCCACAGCTGTTGTAAGTTGTGCCAGCTGGGAAGTGGCACACACGGAGCCATTATGGAGCTCGGGATGGGCTATGTGGTAGCAGTTCCTCTGCCCTTCCACATATCAGGTGGCTAGATAAGCTTTCACAAAAACCTTCCAGCATCAGCGGGGTATTCCCCCACAAGGGATGGTTTCCAAGATAGCTTACTGAGCCAAGAAGCATGGTCTCTGTGCCAAATGCAGAAGGCTAAGGCTCTGCTGTGGTAATTACTGAACAAAAGCCCAAGTTAGAAATGTTGCGTCAAGGCTGGTTGTCTTAACCTATCTAGTTGTGTTGACATGGGGTGGTTGGGAACTTCTATAGTTAATGCCTGGTCATGGTTGTTATTCAGCAGGAGCAGTTTCTCAGGGTAAGAATTTTGATGAAGAAAGCAATGCCTCTATGAGTACCGCAAGGGATGAAACACGCGATGGATTCTACATGGAAGATGGGGATCCCGCTGTGGTTCAGCTGCTTCATGAGAGAACATTTGCCTTCTCTTTCTGGCCTAAGGTTGGTTAGGGGTAGAATGGCATGTGTCTTTTTCAATACAGATAAAATATAGGAGATGTGTTTGCAAAATAACAGTGAGCTTTGTACGATTCTGCACTTCCAGTAGGCAAGGGACTTTTTTCTATGAATGATTTGTGGAATAGCATTTTATTCTTCCATTTCACACAAATTAGCAGAGGAAATGAAAGGAATTGCTTTACTGTAAATAGTGTAATTTAGTAAAACAACAAGCTACTGACAGACATGAGTTCTTAAAGGCTCCATAACTATGTTAGCAGAATCACACCTCTCACACCTCTATTGATGGAAGCAAACTTATGATTTTGAATTATAGATTTCATCTGCAGAACAATCTGCAGTGTTAAGAGCAGAGATTTTCTAAGATCACCTTTTTATTTTGAGGTGAGGAGATTGTGGAGAAGAGTATTGGTGACCTACATGATCTAAGCCATTATGTAATGTTGACAGATGTAATTGTATTAAGGTATCCTGCAAACATAAGCAGCAGTTTTAGATAGGATAAAGCTGTATCTTATTTTGGTAACAATGTAGAAAATTATCTAATATAAAATATTTTTAAAAATACGAAACCATAACCTCGTAATAAATCCATACATAATTTAGTACTCTCCTTTGCAGTAAGGGTAGAGAGAGAAATAAAGTAGTAATAGTCTTAAGCTTACTAATCACCATAACAGGGCCATCTGGTTTGGGATGGGGGGGCGGGGCGGGGGAACCTGGCTCTTAATAGGCTTATTCCTGGGGAAAGCAAGCAGTCTGTTGCAGCTGCTGAGATTTGCTAGTGGTTTTTGTACTGTTGTGCTGTTCAGGAAGCTAACTGATGCTCATATTCCCTAACCAGCAGTATTTCTCATAGTTCTGAAGTTTCTACTACTTCAGGCAGGCTAGCATAGAATGTGCTTGAATACTGAAACAGAAAAAAATCGAATGATACTCATCTTCTTTGCTTTCAGCATGTATTTTGGAAACATGGACTAAAATCTTATTCCAGTCATAGTGTAAAAAAAAAAAAAAAGTCCTTCATCTGTATAGGTTCAGCATAAGTAGACTAATAAACATAATTAGAGATTTTTAGTGTACACGCTTCAGTGAAATTTGAAGTGATAATGGGCGTGGAATGAAAATTGACATTCATTAGATGTCCCTAGGTTGGTGCCCATTTCATAATGTTGAACTTTATTAATAGTGACGCTAATGAGGATCCACTTCCTAGGACAGAATTGCAGATCCAGCCTCTTGGATCTCGAGAACTGCAGCTTTAAGGTGCTGATTGCAGATGTTTTGGTTTTCCCTTCCTAACTGTTGATTTTGCTAACTACTGAAGTTTTGCAATGTAAAACAATAGTGAGCTTCTGTTAAATTTGGCACTTAGTACATTGTCATACAGAAAACTTGGTCTGTCTTCCTCCTTCCCCCTAGTATAAATGCAGCTTTTAAATTCCAGTGATTGTTTTATTCTGCAAAATTGTCTGTTTATTAGCTTCTTGTAAGGTGACCAGTTTATCCTGACCTGCAAGAATAGTTGTTTTTAAATGTATTTCTTAAGCCTTGGAAGCTGGACTGTGTCGTTGTACTCGAGTTTAAAAGGCGTCTTTCACACTGAAGGTTCATTACGTACTTTTCCTTTATGCAGGACCGAGTAATGATCAACCGATTAGACAACATCTGTGAAGCAGTGCTGAAAGGGAAGTGGCCAGTAAATAGGCGCCAGATGTTTGATTTCCAGGGGCTCATACCTGGGTATACTCCAACAGCTGTGGACAGCCCCCTACAAAAAAGGAGCTTTGCCGAGCTCTCCATGGTTGGTCAAGCCAGTGTCAGTGGCAGTGAAGATATCACTGCTTCTCCGCAGTTATCGAAGGCAAGGCTTGCATCTTTCTCTTTCTTACATAAAACATTTTATCTTGCATGCACTTCTTTTGCATAATAGAAAAAAAAAAAAACAAAAAATATAATTTCTTTAAATAAAATAGGAAAAATAAAAGAAGTGTTTCTTTGAATAAAATGAAGGCGTTGTTTTCAGAGTTACATGTTTGGACTTTTATTTTACATTCAGCATGGCAAACAGAGCTTTTCTCATGTTTGGAAATGCTCATTTTTCATTAGGAAGATGCACTCAATTTATCGGTTCCACGTCAGAGGAGGAGGAGACGAAGAAAGATTGAAATTGAGGCTGAGAGAGCTGCCAAGAGGAGAAATCTTATGGAAATGGTTGCCCAGTTACGTGAGTCTCAGGTGGTCTCAGAAAATGGACAAGAAAAGGTTGTAGATTTATCAAAGGCCTCACGAGAGGCAACAAGTTCTACCTCAAATTTTTCATCTGTTACTTCAAAGTTTATCTTACCTAATGTCTCCACACCCGTGTCTGATGCCTTTAAAACTCAAATGGAGCTGCTGCAAGCAGGTCTTTCACGCACACCCACAAGGCATCTACTAAATGGCTCTTTAATAGATGGAGAACCACCCATGAAGAGGAGGAGAGGAAGGAGGAAAAATGTAGAAGGGCTTGATCTGTTATTTATGAGCAACAAACGGACATCATTGACTGTAGTAAGACAGCAACCTTTTTGTCTCATATTTGTTCCTCTGTGTCTAGTACTTTCTGAATGTGAGTTTAAAGTGTTGTTATACTGTCCCTAATAGTAATGTACAGTTTTTACCCAACCAGCTTTTTCTTTGTGTTTAAAGCTGTTATTTCTTTTTGAACCAAACCAAATGGTGTTCATTTCGTTCATATCAAGTTTTTACTCTAGCAAATTGTGGCTGAGTTTTAAGTAGCTTGTACTTTCAAAAAGACTATTTTTTTTTTTAGCAAAACATAATATATTTATAACAACATATATTTTGAGGCTCAAGTATGTCTTTCTTACTGTGTAGAAGGGGGAGGTCTTGGGGGCCCTTAACTGGAAACGCCCGAAAACTGCTCTGTCTTTAGCTGTATGTTCTTTAACGTTCAAGGATGCTAAATTTACAGAATTCCCTAATGTAACAGTATTGCTTTACATAGTATGAATATGTAAACCCCATTAGCTCCTGTGTATGCAAAATCTCCTTGAGCATTTAGTTTCAGTCCCTGACATTATTTCTCCCAGGTTCCCTTGAAGTGAGAATTAATACAGATGTTAATGTTTTCAGGAGGATGCAGAAGTGACCAAAGCTTTTGAAGAAGATATGGAAGCCCTACCAGCAAGGAACATTCCATCTCCTGGTCAACTGGACCCAGACACTCGCATCCCTGTAATCAATCTAGAGGATGGGACCAGGCTGGTGGGAGAGGATGCTCCTAAAAACAAGGATTTAGTTGAATGGCTTAAATTGCATCCTACTTACACTGTAGATATGCCAAGTTATGTACCAGTAAGTATGTGATTGTAAAAGTGTTGTTGTATTATATTAATACAGAAGTTAGTTCAACAGACATCAAAATTAATTTCCTCACATTGAGCGTAGTTACTGGATCTTGTAACTGTTGGTTTTCAGTAGAGGTTTTCTCTTTAGCCACGCTTAATATAGTATCTAAACACCCAGGTGGCACTGGGGTGTATGGGTTGCTTTTTCCTTTCTTAATATTTGTATATAAAAATGTGTTAAAACAGTGTTGGTGTCAATTTCTGCAGAATTTCTTCATCTGATAAGAAAAAGATTTTTCTGAGATAATCTGAGGGCAAAGTAATTGGTCCCTTCTTAAAATTGTTGTGAGAAGGGGTTCCGTGATGGGTGATTTTTGTCAAGAAAATGAAAAACTAAAAAGCAATACATTTCTCTTCTTTCCAGAAGAGTGCAGATGTGCTGTTTTCCCCATTTCAGAAGCCGAAACAAAAACGACACAGATGTCGAAACCCTAATAAACTGGATATAAACACCTTGACAGGAGAAGAAAGGGTACCTGTTGTAAATAAGCGAAACGGAAAAAAGGTAAAAATCAAGTTAGTTCAATGAAGGTCTTTAATAGTGTCTTTGCATGTGGAAAGCAGGTTTTCTACTCCAAGCTTTCTTTTTAAAAGTTTAATGATTTGGCACTGACAGTTACTCTTACTGGAATGTACTCCCCAGTTCCTTTAATTCCTTCTTTGCTATTCTGATATGTTCATATTAATCACTGGAGTAAATAACTCTTACTTTTTGAAACTATATAGCACACCTTTTTCCTTACATCAGATAGGAATTTCATTCCTAGCCCTGCCTAAGCTGCAGCATTTTACTGTATCTCTTCTAAAACATGATATTCTCAATTCTAGTATCATTAGCTGGTTTCCATGTAGCTTTCCCACAGTCTGAACTGAAAGTCTTTACTGCCATTCTTCGGATATGAAAGTACATAGATAGAAAATGTCCATATAAATAGTTGTTTGGTTTGGTTTGGTTTGGTTTTTTTTATAGTATTAACCTTGTCTTTTGCATTAGATGGGTGGAGCTATGGCCCCTCCAATGAAGGACTTGCCAAGATGGCTGGAAGAAAATCCTGAATTTGCTGTTGCTCCAGACTGGACTGACATTGTTAAACAGTCTGTAAGTGAAACTCTTATTCCATGTTTCACTGTAGATTATAGCACAGAAAGGTTGAAGGCTGTGTAAATGGATTATTAAGTCTTTTATCTCATAGCTGGTTTTGAGCTGAGGAAATTGTAGTGTCTGGGTGGGAGTTACCCAGCTCAGGGAGGATGGTGATAGGAGGCTGCTGCAGAGTGGGGTTGAAGTACACTCAAAAATCAGCTACAGTAAGGCAGCCTTCAGCATTTGGTTTGCATTATTTTTTTCTTATAAGCAACAATCCTTAATAAACACAGGTATTCATACACTAGGAACTATTATGAAAATATTTGTCATATTCATAACAGAAATAGAATTCGTCATCTTGGTAACAGGCAGCATCAAAGGATTAGGTTTCTGCCTTTTATTTTACAACAGTGCGAAAAGGTACAATTCTGCAAATACTCATTTTAATAAAATATCACTATACTGAAGTTCAGTATGAAGTGCAAAGGTACAAACACAAAACTGCAGTATATCAGGGTGGGGTTTTTTTAATGAAGCTGAAGAGTTTCAGCACATGTTGTTTTACTGTTGTGTTTCAATGTACAAAAATCTGTGATTTTGCTTTCTTCAGTTTTTCTTACATGTTCTACTGCCATTCACTTTAGTAGCTAGCTAGCCATGATTTGCCAGGGTTGAAAAAGAAACCGCTTTTGGAGTTTGCTGAAATCCCTTCTGTTTCTTCCGTCATCATCAGTTAACTGCTGAAAGCTATAAAAGCTAATCGAGAATAAAGCTTGGTTTTTGCATCCCCTTTTCAGGGTTTTGTTCCGGAGTCCATGTTTGACCGTCTTCTCACTGGACCTGTTGTGAGGGAGGAAGGAGCAAGCAGAAGAGGAAGAAGGCCAAAAAGTGAAATTGCCAAAGCAGCTGCAGCAGCTGCTGCTGTAGCATCAACTTCGGGAATCAACCCACTACTAATGAACAGTCTGTTTGCTGGAATGGACCTCACAAGCCTCCAGAACCTACAGAACCTGCAGTCTCTCCAGCTTGCAGGCCTCATGGGCTTCCCGCCAGGGCTAGCAACAGCTGCTGCTGGGGGGGATGCTAAAAATCCGGCTGCCATGTTGCCTCTGATGTTGCCAGGGATGGCAGGATTGCCCAATATGTTTGGACTAAGCGGATTGTTGAATAACCCGATAACAGCTACTACTGGAAATGCCACTACTGCTTCCGGTCAAGGAGAGACTGAGGATGGCGCTTCAAAAGCTGAAGAGAAGAAAAATGAGAATGAAGAGGAGAACAAAGACTCTGAGAAAAGCACAGACACTGTTTCTGCTACTGACTCTGCGAATGGATCTGTCAGTGCTGCTACTGCGGCGACTACCGCCACTGCCACCACTACCACCACCACCAACACTGGATTGCCCACAAACCCTCTGGCCTTCAATCCTTTCCTGCTGTCTACCATGGCTCCTGGCCTCTTCTATCCATCTATGTTTCTACCTCCAGGACTGGGAGGATTGACTCTGCCCGGTTTCCCAGCACTAGCAGGACTTCAGAATGCAGTGGGCTCCAACGAAGAGAAGGCTACTGACAAAACTGAAGGAACTGCCTTTAAAGATGAAGAAAATCTTGAAGGCAGTGATGCAGAGGAGAGCCTTGATAAAACTGCAGATTCCTCCGTTTTAGAAGATGAAATAGCACAGGGTGAAGAATTAGACTCACTTGATGGGGGGGAAGAAATAGAAAACAATGAAAACGATGAATAACCAGTACCAGTTACAGTTAAAGTGTTTTAAACTTTTGACAAGTGGTAGTCCTACTGTTTACACTCACAGTTAATGTCCATACTTAGTTTTTATAAGCTGTTCTGTAACATAGTGTAGCAAAAAAAAAAAGTTCAAGTCATGTTATACAGATGTGTCAAAAGGTATCTTGGTCATTAAGTATTGTGCAGTGCATTATTTATTATCCCTAGGAGAGATGAAATTTGAGAGGTGATCATGTCTTTTTAAGGAAATTGACATAATGCTCTGCTTTTTTTTTTCTTTTGGTACCATTGGTATTATGAATTAAGCAGCAATTTGTAATCAAGTGGCACTAATAGAAGGAAGTGCTGCTTAAAGGAAGGATGAAGTTATATATTTAATTTTTTTATTTTTATTTTTTTTTTTGCTGTGAAGGTCAAGATGAAATTTACCATACATATCGTACTCGCGCTTCATTTTGACTGTATGGGAGTTCACCCGCTCACATGCGCGCACACACCCACACACACACTCTCTCTCTGACAATCTTCATGATAGTGTGAATGTCTCTGTCTTGAGACGCAGCAATAATAAGGCAGCTGTTGAATGTGAAGAGTACCTTTTGGAAATTAACCCGCGGAGAAGGTTCTTACAGGATAAAGCTACAGTTTAATCGTCTCGTGATCTTGTAATGCACTGGTATAAACAAAAAGAAAAAAATCAGGTACCTTTTTTAAATTAAAGGACTTTGTTACTTTAGCCACAAAGCTAAACAGCATTACCTCAACTCTAAACTAGCCTTGAAGTTTACAGACATGACTTTGTAAATGTATTGTTTTTCTTTGTTGTGATGTCTTTTTATTTTTTTTTCTTTGGAAACTGCTATCATGTAAGATAAGATGTAAATTGCTGCCAACTGTAGTAATGATGCTTTTAATAAAAGTGACCCATGATATGCAGAGATGTAATTATAGAATGTAGTGTTTAGGGACATCACAACTGGTGTTCGCTTTCTGTATTTGCATTGTGGCTTTTTAATAGCATTTTTCTGCTATATTCTTTATAGATTAGTGGCTGTAAATGCTGAACTTATTGTCTTCAAGGGACTAGGCAGGAAGAGAAACCTTGAATTACCTTCATATTTTCCACTCTAAGTAACTCTACAGAAATGCACACTAAAACCCCTACTTTACTCCTTCAAAGGGGCATGAGAGACTGAGAATACTTTAAAATGTGTTCAGCATGTGATAATGTGGTACACTAAAGAACAAAAGGGCAAAAGAAAAATGAGGCTTTAATAGGCACAATATCTAGGTCATTTATCCTTGGTTAATGGGTAGAAAAACACAATGCTGTAGTGACAGCAAGGGATACAAAGGCTCTGTGGTATCCTGTAGACCAGAGCTTGTGATGCCAGAAACCACTGTGTCAAACAACCTACATGAAACTAAAACTGACCCACTTTTCATAAAAACCAATGTCTCTTCTGGAGAGCTACCGATTTGTACCCTTTTGTGACCTTTTGATATTCGAGATAATGTACCGTTTGAGAACTTCTGTTTCCCCAGTGTTGTCACCTTGACACACACATACACAACCATCTCAAGAGTGAGGATAAAAGGTTATATGAAAAATTAGCTATTTGAGTAGCCAGCTGTGGTTGGACCCCCATCTTAGGGCTAATATTGTCTGTGCTTTTGGAATACTGGAGAGCTGCAAGCCTCGCTCTCATGTCCACTGTGAATTTGCATGAGAGCTCAAATGGACAAGTACTGCAAGGCCAAAATTTGGTCCTGAGGGGGACGTATGGAAAGGGTTGAACTTGGCCTGAAAAGAAGGTTTCATGAACGATGAAAGGAGACAAGAAATGAAGGCTTAGGAAGTGAATTTTGTGTGAATGAATCACAGGCACGCACTGTTGAAATGAATAGGTGTCAGGATGTCTTGTAGTGCCACTTAAATAGATCATACGGAGTTAATGAAGGTCAGGAAGGATTCCCCCCGCCACGTACATCACTGAACGGTTGACGAGGTGTGTTATTCCTGCCTCTCTCTGAAACATCACATGTAGAAGCGAGAGGCTGAAAGCTAAGGTACATTAACTTGATCAGGTGTGTTACATCCTCCATTGAATTTGTTTGAGCTCTTACTTAAGTTGTTTAAATACCTTGTGTCTTATTTTCTCTTCTACCTATAGAATTCCCACTGTAAAAGTTGGTAGGTGCTTCCCGTTGTGTGTATTCCACATACTAGTACCAAATAACCTTTTTTTTTTTTTTTTTAAATTCAGTTTTATAATTCCCAGCAAAGATTTACGCAGACTAATGATATCCCTTGGGAGGGCCCTTTTTTAATTGGCAAGACTAGAAATTATATATCATTAAATGCCACACTAACCCCCTTTCTTCTCCTAACCCCCTTCCTCTGTTGAAATGAGGGGGAAATTCTGGTAACTGCCTGTTTCCGCCTATAGGGTTTTGGCACGGAAGTCATGGTGTAGGGTGTCCAAGGGACAAATAAGTGACTCTTACCCCTGCATTACAGGCATTCCTCCTTAACAGTATTACTCATCTGCCTTTCCTAATCAAAGAAAAACCGAAACTGGAGAACTTGCAGCCATGGTGATGGGGGAGCCTCTGTACACTGAATGTGCTTTCCAAACAGCCGTGCTTCCTACAGGCCAAACAGACCACTCACCTGTTGAAAAGAAGGTGACATTTGATTTTTTGGAAGGGATGTGGGCCCCTGGTATAAAAAATGAAGTGGGGGGATTGCCATCTAATGTCCAAGAAATGTATTACATGAAAATATGAAGGTTTTTCTTTGATTTGACACAGAGTTTTTACATGTTAATTATTGCAAAGATTCTTACGGAGTTTTAAAGTGTGTCTAAATGAATAAAAGCTTACGTGAGTAAGATGCTTAGATCAGATACTATTCTGCACTTGATTCGCATCTGGAGCACCCTTTTTGTCTGTCTTGATGAGAAGCCTTTTGCCACCATTTTTTGCTGGACCTCCTAATGGGCGCAGAAGTGTCAATGGGGGGTATCGAGTACAAGTGACTTTTGTTGTTGTTGTTGCTTTCAAGAAGAAAGTATCCCTGTCCAAGTACGGCAGCGGTCTGCATGCTGACAGCCTTTTCTGTGTGCGTGGTGTGCAGTCCTGCCAAGGGAAACAGCAACAACAAATCGCTCAGGCTATTAAAGACGTATTTTTTAAGAACTTGCAAAAGAAGTCTTACGGACTTCTTTTGCGATCCTGGACTGTAAAGGAGAACTGGCTCAAATATGAGTGGTGAAAACTGTCACGGATGAAATAGCGGACAGACTCCTAAACTAGTCCCAGGTATCTTCTGTCAGCTTCAGTCTCTTATTTCGTACCAATGTCAAATGTCAAAGTGTACGGCTTATTGGAATAACGCACACTTACTCGATTGAGGACCTTTGCCATTTAGTGAAGCCAATAAGTGCTTTTTCATTTGAGGGAGGCTTAAGATTCGGCGGGGAGGAGGTAATCGATTGTATTTCTAGTATTAAGCTTCCCATTGAATTTTGTATTGCGTACCAACCTGCTTGGGATGTTTAGGGCTCCTGTTGCTCTGCACCATGTGTTTCAGCTGCCTCTGAATCCTTGATGTCAGGCTGGGGCTCCGGTAACATCAGGGCACCTGAGGGCTTCGGTCCTGCTGCCTCCAAACTCTTCTGGGTGCCTGAAAGGTGCCAGCCCGTGGGCGCTTTCTGACTCTGCTCCATGGGAGAGCGCTGGCTGCAGGTTTTGCTG
The DNA here is from genome assembly GCF_047370975.1 of Nipponia nippon. Taxonomy (NCBI): domain Eukaryota; kingdom Metazoa; phylum Chordata; class Aves; order Pelecaniformes; family Threskiornithidae; genus Nipponia; species Nipponia nippon. The sequence goes on along the minus strand of NW_028262290.1, from coordinate 40,470,174 downwards.
CACGTGCTGTATAAATAACTTGTTTGCACCCCTCTGCGGCTTCAAGAGATGACGCCTCGGAGAGACCTGAAGTTGACTTCTTCCACAGAGAGATGATGTTTCAGGCATCCATTCTCATCACTAGCTCAAGTCAGCTGTTCTGACGAAAATGCGTGAAGGAAACAAAATCTTAAGGATTGACAGTTGCTGTGATCAAAGTTTGATGGGGGTTTTGGAAGCAATCGAAAACCTCCTTCCGAAGGTGTAAGGTGTAAGGTGAATGTGCCAGCTCAGTCTGCATGCAGCTTTAGGTAATAAATCTGATGCGAAATGGCAAATATTTAGGGTAACATGGACAATAGTGTAAAAATACATTTTCTAACGGGGGATAAATCTGCATCACTGAATGGTTTTGTTTTTCCAGTTTTTATAGATTGCTGTCAGCGCTGGTAAAGCCATCAAGTCTTAATCGTTTGAGCTATTTGTGTTGCAGTAGCTCAATGCTGGTAGTTTCCAATCTGTTTCTTGTACTCCCTCACTCTTAGCTTAAAAAATTTAGATATCGGTGATAGCTGCAAGTCAGAGACCTCATTAAATCCTGGTAATTGTAGTCTACGTTAAAAACCCAAACCCAAACCCCCCATTTAGAAAGTTTGCTCGGAGTATGCAGATGCAAGCATTGGTAATTGGGGTCTCCCTGAAGAAGCTCTTTTTTTCTTTTAGTTCCAACTTTATGTCCGTGAGCCTTATTAACCTAAGGGGCAATATAGGACGTTGAGCCATGGATTCATCAATCTTTCGGGCAGTTGCATCCGTAAACCGAACGACAGGCAAACTATAAGCTTTAAAATGTCTAGTCATGGTGTCCTCTGCGGGCGATGAGCGGTCAGCTCTGATACCAGAGCTTTTGCAGCTCTCCTGGGACGATGCTTTGACCTTCCAGTTTTCGGGAAGTCCCGGGAACCTGTGGGCCTTGCAGGCGTAGGAGTTGGGAGCAGCAGCCGCCTGCTCTGTGCTATCGGTCTCCTCCCACAGGGCTTCTGCTATTGTTGGGCCCGGGGAAGGATTTGCATATCTGTGAGCGCAGAGCTAATGTTCGCTCCCTCCGCTCAGAGGCCCTGCAAGGAAACTCCATGATCCTTCCCTTTTCCCACCCCCCCTTCTTTTTTTTTTTTTTTTTTTTTTTTCTAAGGGCTAGTGGAAAATAAGAGACGGCCATTGTATTTCACTGCAGCGGCATTGTTCTGCACCAGACAAAGATGGCATATTTCTCCGATCCATAGTTTCTGCTCCTTCAGCCATGGCTGGCTACTGATGAGCAGCTGTGCAGACTCTGAATAGCCTAAGGCATTTCCTAAAACCATTAAAAATATGAATTTTCCCCAGACATGTGCCAAACCCCTCCCAAAAATATGTGGCAGGAAGAGGGAAGCGAAGCCTTTGCTCTTTGTCCAGAATATGTCTTCCTAAAATCAAACTTTCAAGGCATACTCGCTTTCAGAGAAAGCATGCAAGTCCTCTCAAACCTATCAGTTGATTCCTGAATGCCTTCTGCAAGTCCTGTTTAGAAGACTATTTAAAAGGAAGAAATGTTTTTTGATATTTTCTGTAAGGATTTTTGTGAAGGAAAGAGGTGAAAGTGAAAGGTTTAAACTGAGCTATATACTTTTGTTTTATGAGCTGGACAGGTGCTTGTAATACGTAGTTGAAGAAAATGTTAAAAATCAGTCCTGTTCCTCATCTGCCATGCATCTGACATTTCCAAAATATCATTTTGGACTGTCACTGTAAGGACATGCTTTTTCTTCCCAGTCGTCTTCAAGTTCTTCTCAACCAGACTGGCCATCTTCTGCTGTCTCAGTCTGCAGCAGGCTTGCCATCTGCTATATGGCTAATCAATTCACAAAGGTGCTGCTGGGCCGTGCAGACTCCCTGTCCTCTGCCAATATTTTCTGGAAGTTGTCAAACATAGCTGAATTTGTTCTCAGCTGTCACAACCATCGCATTGATTCCAGCTTGTAGCACTCCAGTGACCAGTGGGGTATGCGCTTTGTTTTGCAAGCAGCGTTTGCTCTTTTGTGCCCGTTTGAGGAGGCTGGAGCTATCGCTGGAGTCTGGGGGAGCGTGTCTCTCGGGCTGCAGGTAAAAGGTGCCCTTTGACTGTTTGAAGTTGCCTACTCACAAGTTTGAAGGGTGAGCCTGTGGGCGAATCAGCAGACCAGGACTCCAGATTCAATTTCTAATTCTGTCTGCTTCCCTGAGGCGGTTGCTTTAATTGCGGTTTCCAATCTTCAGAATGGAGAATGACACTTGCCTTCTTCACAGGGATGTTGTGAGGCTAATGTTAGCAACAATCATGTGGTACTCAAACCACCCTGATTAGGACTGCCTGGGTAAGAGACTTCAGCTCATTCTTGAACATGACAATCTTCATTACATCTCGGGCTGTCGGAATACAGCCCCCCCTCAATCAATTGCTGCCACTGTACGATGGTAAACCTGCTACCACACTGTGAGATACCAAATCTGTCAGCTTCTCTCTGCTGCCTCCTGCTTCCACGTAAAGCCACATGCTAAGCTTTGGGTCTCGCGTCTCGTTGTCCTGTTGAGTCCCGCTTTCAGGGTAGGACTGCGGCTACCGCTTCGGCCCTGCGACTTGCTACCACTCGGCCTTGGGACCGCTTGCTGTTTTGACTGCGTAGTACATCATAAAAATGTGAACATAAATCAGTACACAGGCTTCTTCCGGAGGAGGGTTGGTTGTCATTCATGTTTCTTTAATACTCCTTTGGCCATACCTGGATCTGATGGTGGAGCCGCTTCACCCGACTAACGCGGTTACCAAAGCTGCATGTTCAGACGCTGGGTTTAAGTGGCGGGATTTGCCTCATTACAGCTTCATTTTCTCCTGAAAAGGCTTCTGCTGTACACATTGCTCTGCTGATGGGGCAGATCTGAAATTAAGATGGTAGATTGCTGAAGCTTTAGTATACTCCAGGCTAACAGCTTCTCTTTCTCCCTGATCATGCAGGAGTGAAAAGCCCTCCTCTATTTATTCCTTGGCTTTATTTAGAGCTGCCTCAATAAGAGAGCTTGTTGATACATCAGGGACAGGCAAAGAGAAGGTAATATTCCTGTTTTTTTCCAGTCTTGTCTGCTTTCTGTCAGATAGCAAGAAGTGGTTAGCAGATGTTTCCGGTGTCCACTGGTCTTTTAGCAGAAATTGGTAGTTTTTAAAAGGCCTTAAGTTCAGCTTTCCAAGTACCAGTTCCTACCAAGGAGCACCTTCTGTCATTGGCGCTGTACAACTGCACTAAAAAGGAGCATTCAGGAGAAGAAAAAGGCATCTGCTGGCTTTAAGCACTCAGTGTTTCACTTGAGCAAGCTTTTTCATTGCCCTATTAGTTTCCCTTGCCACATGAAGAGCTGCCATCATTTCTTACCTACTGTATATTTATATATAATCCAAAGGAAAAAAGCAATTTTCTAGAAGCCACGAGAGGCAAGCTCCAAAAGATCTTTCAGCGTGTTTTCAGTACGTGCTGCTAAATACCTCATGTTTGTCAGCTCTTCTTGGCACCCTTTGTATGTAACAGCCTCTAATGAATTTGGATCAGCTTCTCTGCTGATGGCTAGTAAGGATCACGCTATGCAGTAGCAGCGCTTGAATATCTGTGGCATTTGACTACAACCATTTTGGAGGTGGATGTTTTTAACCTGAATTTGCGAAACTGTTTTCATCAGTAGATTTCATTGTATACAAGCTAAAAGATGAGTGGGCTTTCTTGTACACTATTTAATGACGTCTTCCTAAAGCAGTTGCAAGTTGGCGTGCCAAGAGGATCTTAACTAAATTGGAACAAATTACGCTTCTCTGCCGTGTGCTTCATTTATTCCTGATGGAGAGGTAGCTTTTTAGATCTCTTCTTAGGCTTCGTGCCTGTGGTGACCCAAGCAACGTTTGCGTGCAGTGATATCAGGTTTTCTTGCTGAGCCTTTACTGTTTGCACTACAGAAATAATCTGCAAGCAATTGTGGAGCTGGTTTTTATGTTTGTCTTCACTCTTTCTGATAGGTAAGGGAGAATATGTTGTGAGCGGGAAAAAGCAAATTAAATCTGCACTGATCTCTCTGATGACCAATGTGCAATAGGGTTGCACACAAATGTCTGTGTGTCTGCTGCTTGCAGCAAACAAAAATTGCCGCGGGGAACATCAGAACCAGGAGTTCTGGGAGGAACGTGGAGATTTCTGTGGGAATACTGTGATTTCCCTTCCTGGTTCAAGGTGGCAGTGACGCCCCTCCAGCGCAAGGTGAAGACGGAAGGGGTATGTGGCCGATGCAGTAAAGGAGTCCTTGACGGAGTCCTCCTTGTATTGGCGCACTTTGTTAATGGAGACTACAGAAAGGGCAGGGAGAGTTTCCCTCATCGACTCTGTTGTCCTGGAGAAAATGCGTGGACAGGGCTGGCACAAGAAGGCTCTTCCCCCATCCCATCCTAGGCAGGGTTTCTGACAGAGGAGCCTCAGGAGGGAGGGGAGCCAGAGGTGATAAAAGCCTCTCATAACCTATTGGAAAAGAATGGTTTCATCTGCAAGATGATAAATTGCTGGTATGAATCAGTAGCAAAATGCAGGGCCTTTCCCTCATGATTCCCTTCACCTGCCAACAGCCGCTCAACCTTGGACGCAAGCAGTTCGAGCCTCCCTGCAAAATGTGGGTAGGATGGGAAGATGGGGCACAGGCTTCTCGGTGCTCGCTAGATTGGTGCTGGGTAGCTTTAAATCAGGGAGCTTGTTATTAGCTGGCGCAGGCTGTACTTGGCTGTTGGGAGGATGGAAAAGGTGAGGACACCCTCCTGGAGACCGAAATGCCACCAGGTGACCTACTCCCTCTGGACTAAGTCTCCATGTTCCTTGAGGTCCCAGCCAGCAGATTTAGTGGTTTTTGTAAGCTCCGGTTTTATGTCCTGTTTTATGGTATGTTTGTTCCCTTTGGTTTTATTACTGGTTTACAGTTGCACAATTCTTGTGTTTGCTGGCACCGAACCTCATGAGAATCTATAGCTATCATCCCCACAGCTAAAATGCTAACGGCAGCTACTGAAATCCCAGTAGCAATGGAGGTAACACCAAGTGTTGCAGAGGAATCTCCAGCTGGGAGAAATCCATAATCCTTTTGATATTTTTGCAAGTTTGAATCCTGGCCCCCACAGAAATAAAGGTATAAAGCTAAAAGTGAAAATCTCACCCTGAAGTACAGGCAACCTGACCACTCTGAATTTGTTTAGGAATCACATTTGACTCTAAGAAATCAGCCAAGCTATGTACAAGTGATTCAAGAAGATATAAATGGCTACATTATAATGAGCAGACACCTATTTTAAGCATGATCTATGTTTTTAAGAAAATTCATTACAATAAGTCTTACAATACCAAGCTCTTCAATGAATTTTTCATGTCTGCATACCAAGATATATATAAAATGATCGTAATCATACACCTTTGGGGCAATGCTGAGCACCAGCTGTTTCACTGATGATTTATAGGTTGCCATGTTCAAGGTTAATAATCAGGAGAAACAGGTTACAGTATGCAATGTATTTATGTCAGGTTAGAAGTTCAGTAGTGAGGATATGATGTTAGGATGGTATGTGTGGTTTTAATTAGCTACATCCCAGCTTTCTGGAAAATCAAATGCAACCACTTTCCAAAGGTAAAATCTGTGAAAAGTTACCAGTGCTAATTTTTATTTTCAACTCCGTTGAAATGAAACCAGCAAAATATTCTCTTTGTCTTGTCTGAAATCTGCATGCAGACTGCCTAAGTGGTCAATTAACAATAAAAATTCAGTGCTAAGGTAGATGGAAATTTTCCCAGGACAGAGAGCAAGATGGTTTGAACTGCAAATGCAGTTGCACTCCATGCTTTGTGAGCTGCCGTACTTCGCAGCTCAACCCATTTAAGATAAGGCATAATGGTCTGTCAGCGTACCAGCCTTGAAGCAGCAGTGGAGATGGCGGTCATGGTGCATCGGCCCACGCAGTCTTCCCAGCCGCTGGTAGGGGCATCGCTGGTCACCATGGTTGTTCCCTCCCTGGTTCCAGCTACATCCACGTGTCCTCCTGCAAGAGGACCATTATAACGGTGTGATTTCCAGGACCTGCTCTTCTGTACAAGATGTTTACTTCAAACAACAAAAGAGAAAGGCCTGGAGTCAACAATTGATGCCACAGGCCTTTTTTAAGTTTCTGAATAGTTACCCCTTGGTTTAACTAGGGAACTGTCTGCAAACCGACAAGCCTAGAGCTCAGCAGCATGGAAAAACCTTTGCCTTCACCTCAACAGAGAAAATTTCAGCACTGGAGTTTTCTGACACAACCAAAAGGTACAAACTTTTCTACTAAGGCCTGGGGAGCTTTAGCTGCTTGCAAACACCAGAGTCCCTGAGCAGGGCCTCGGAGCATTGTCATCACATTGCATTGCTTTGAAAAATCCTTTGCTTCTTCCGTTCAGCTTTCCTGAGCTCCCTTGAAGCTGAATGCTCATTCCCAGAAGTCAGCAGCTTTCTCCACACGTTGCTGTGATTATATTCGCAACAGGGAACTCCAAATAAGATGAGGAAAGGGCCTAATTCATTTCAGAAGGATGGCTTTAAATCTCAGCAGAATCAGCAATAACAGACTCCTCTTTGGATGAAACTGGTTGATCCATCCCGTCTTTGCATTTTCAGCTGCATTGCCCACCAGACTGGGAGTGATGGGAAGCGTGCTGGTGCTGGGGTATCAGCTCTGGGTCAGGTCAGGGTTCATGCGCACAAGTTGTTGTGTCCAGCTTCTCCCCCCAGAATGATCTGTGGCTTAGTGGGATTTGAGTCTTGGACCACCATGAGTCCTAGTTAAGGATTTCCTTGGTGTTGAGATGTTACGTGCAGCAACATCCCTTACCCACAGACCCCAACTGCAGGCTGTGACTGCTGGATGTCATGCATTCAAGGCCTGTCTCCACTTTGCGCTATGCATTGATGTATGCTAAACAACCTGTTGAACTTAGAATAACGAATGCAGCCTGCCCTCTAAACAAATGGGAAGAGGCACCCTGGCATAATAAAATCACCAGAGAGAGGGCAAGGAATAGGACATAGATGAGATTTCTTTCTCATAAATTGCCTCTCTATTACACTTTGAGTATATTCGCAATAGGGAACTCCAAATAAGATGAGAAAAAGGCTAATTCATTTCATGAGGATGGCTTTAAATCTCAGCCTATACCCATACTAGAAAATTAATTATGGCTATGATGAATGAAAGGAGAAGTTATACCAGTAATGAACATCACCATATCCTGCTTTCTTAGCCCAATAAAATTTTCTTTAACTGAGCAGTGGCATTCATAAATGTCAGCAAAGCAAAACATGAAGATAATAGGACATGTTGACCTGGGTGCAGGCAGTGGTACCTAAGGGTATGGGAAAAGCTGTTGGAGCCCTTACATGTTTGTGTGTAATTTTAAAAGGCCAGGCTGTCTTAGGCACTTCACAGAGCGACTGATCGGGCAGTGGAGAAATAGCCAATAAAAATGGGTGATATAAACATTATTATTGAGAGTTGTGGTTGAAGGTGGAAGGAGCTGGAATCCCAGGGTGAAAACTTGGCCGTATTGAAGGTAGTAGTAAAACTCATCCTGATTCTGGATTCTGGTCTTACGGCATCCAGGTCCTAAATAAAATAACCTAAATTGTCCTATTAAGTTATTAGACTATATACCCTGAGTTATTACTGAAGAGCTAGTTCTCAAGCATGTTATTTTACTACTATATCAATGTATATTTGCCTCTCATTGGCCTGGCAGGGGCCTTTGGAGGTCTAACAAATCCATTGCCCTGAAAGTGGGCTAACCACCCTTCAGGCTCTTCTGGGCACATTTGCTTAACCTGCTCTTAAAGACCTTGAGAGATGGAGATCCCACAACCATGCTGTGCTTCGCTTGTATTTTAGCTTACACCCCTTGCCATAGTTTTGTCTATTCCTGTTACTCCCGTTCGCTGTGAACATGGAGAACCAAAAGATCCCTCTTCCTTTGCTGCAGCGTTTTCTACGCTCGAAATCAGTTACATGATCCCCCTCAGTCTTTTTGTCTTCAGACTGACCCATGGTTTGCCCAGTCCTTCCTTGCGGGTTGGACCTTCCAGACCGCTCCCTTTGGTCAGTCTTAAAGCAGGTCCTGGCCCTGGCCACCCCTGTTTGGGCTGGGACAGCCGATGCGGCCGGCTTGCTTCACCCAAGGCTTCGGCTCTTCCCCTTCACACCTCCCGGTACCCAGCTTCCATCTTTTGTCATGGCGCAACATTGGTTTGTGCTCAACTTGTGATCCTCTGTTCCCCCGGAGGTCTCTTTGGTCATCCCCTGGCTGGTCATCCCTCCGTGCGTTATTTCTGCATAACTATAGTACCATGCTGCTTCTCATTGGATTGTATGAGCGTTTCTCCACTTCATCATTTCAAATCAAGATGTTTTTAAGCATGAATGTTGCCGTTCAAAATATTTCAAGACTCTCCATGAAGGCTGATCTCTGTTCCCTACTAAATACCATTTGCATCAGGTCCTGGGAGGCCTTGCAGAATCTGCTCTTAACCATAAGCTAAATCCTTTCGTACAGTTTCCAATTTGATTCTCAGTTGTGTTGCAGGAGTTCGAGCTGGAGCGTGCTTCCCCAATTTACTTAGGAGGATGTTTGGAAGACTCTGTCAAAAGCCTTGCTAACCTCAAGTATATCCACGAAGCCTATTACTTTACCACACAAGGAAATTAATTTGATTTGATGCCATATGTTCTTGACAAACCCGTCTTGGATGAATCTCATCTCCTTGTTCTCATCTGTGTGCCTACAAATAGTTTTTTTTATTTTCCTGGGAAATGAAATTAAGCTGACAGTGGTTTATAATCCCCAGCCCTTCTTCCCCCTTGCCCCCCTCACCCCTGTGCATCCTCTTCCTTTCTCCAGCCACACTAGAGCCTCTGTCTGCTGCTGCTGCCGCAGTCTTGGGCCTTCTGCTGAAATTTCCGTCCATGCTTTCCTGTCCTGGTTGGGTTTTTTTGTTTGGTTTGGTTTGGTTTGTTTTTTGTATTCCTCCGGTGCGGTAACCCTCCCTCCCTCCCCATGTAAACCCCTCGCTCCAGGGCTCCCACAGGGGACGGAAAGCTGCTGTTTTCCCTCACGTGTCATGACATTTGACCACTTCACCCTCAGCCAAACAGCGAGCGGCTCGCTGCTTAATTTCAGGATCCGAAATACAATTGCTTTTTAAACTCCCTATGGACTCTTTCCAGGCTACTGCACAAATTAAGCCTGTTCCTACTCCTTTCCCCACCACTTCCTTTCCTTACAGAGTGGCAGCCTCTTCCTTCTTTTTAAACTTTTATACAGTGCTATAAATTTATGTGATTTACAGGCACTAGATAAGACCCCCTGGCTACCCAGGAGAGTTTGCACGCTGCTGCTTGGCTCTGGTGAGAGAGGGTCTCCTCTGCAGGCTCTGCCCTCCCTCTTCCAGCAGCGGCGCAGAAGCCAAACGGGAGCATCTCCCTCTTGCCAAGGTATCTTCGACAAACGGTGCTGCCTCATCAAATTGTTGCAGCCTTCTGCTTCTCTGCGAGGGTCTGAGACTCATGGGGATCTGTGTGTCTTCTGCATGGCTTTATGGTCTCCCGGTTTGCACCCACAGCAGCCCAGGAGCAGCAGTTTCATTTCCTTTACAAGCTAATGAGCTCAGCTGTTCTGTCAGCAGCAAAGCCAGGCGGGGGGCTCAGCTGTGGGCTGCGTCCAACCCCCAAAACACTGGGAATGGCATCTCCAAAAGGGCAGGGAGAAGCCCCGCGATGGAAACCAGCCCTTCCTCACTCAGCCTCCGAGAGCTGTGCCCTACCTGGCAGCGGCAAGGGTGATGCCGCTCTGCAAGTGCGGTTCCTGGCAGGCTGAGGGCATCCAACGTCCTTTCCCCTCTGCCGACCTGAGAGGCTTCACGAACCCACGGCCCTGGGAACCACCACCACCATGGCGAAGCACTGAGGGCGGTCTTTCGAAACTCGGCCCCGAGTCATGCAGATGAATTCGATTCCCATCTATGTTTTGTTTTGAAATCTATGTGAACCATTTTATCTTTGAGTCTAAATACGCCTGCTAACCAAGCCGAGTTTCACGTGGTTTTGTCCTTTATGCCTGCAGCCGTTCCTCCGTCGTCTTGCTCAGCATCTAGTGATGCTGGTTTCTGCAATGGAAATAAACCTGTGATGACCCTCTGGTTAATGAATATTAAAAGCCCTCTGTAAATATTGTTCGCTATGAACATTATAGTAAAAGAAACGCCACAATTAGTAGTGAGTGAAAAGTAACTGATGATATGCTCCTGCTTTGGTGCTTAATATTACCTGCCTAAATGCTTACTGAAATATCAGCACTGGGGTGCACGGTAATGTAGCTTTCACGTTTTACAGTGGTCTGGTTATCTCGTCAAAGCTAAAGTAGCTAGACTGTAAAACTTGTCTGTTGAGTTAAGAAATCCTCAGCAAGCAGAAGTCACGAGGATGTCCGCTATTTTAATTTTTAATCATTTTTGGCTTTGAAAAGAATACCCTGCTTCTCCAGCATACTATAAAACCATCTTTGTGTAGATACTTTGTATGCTGTGCCATTGGCACTACCAGCTCATCTTCACAGCCCAGTTACCCAGTGTTACATGCTTATTTAAAGAAAAAACACCCAGCAAACAGCTCGGGGCGGGGGGGAGCAGAGCTGCAAAAATCCCGGATGGGTGCAGCCGTGTCGCGGGTCCCGCGGCCACGCGGGGTCCCGTACCTGCGCCGTGCGCGGGGCAGCTGCCCCGGCCGCACTGTGTGAACCTGAACTCTTGTGTGAACCTGAACTTGTGCATTTCCTGCCTTTGTGTTGTTTTGTTTTGCTCCATTGTTGGCCGGCCCGGCCTCCCCCCTCGCCTCGCCAGCGGATGCGCCCTGAATTCAGCGTCTTCCTATTCTCAGAATCCCTCCCTTATTTTCTCCTCTTCAGGCTGTGAACAAACTTTTGTGCCTTTTCCATGTTTTGCTTGATTTTTTCCAGCAGCTGAGTCAGCATCTCCCTTTCTCTGCGAGACAGCAGCCCTTTAAAGCCTCTGTTATCTTGCAAGCGTGCCATTTGCTACAACCACCACCTAGAGCGGCTGAGATAAGTAAAGCAGTTGAGGGAGTAACCATCTCCTCGCAGACCATGAATGCTTCCAGTCAGGCTGGGAAAGAATAGAAATATTTGTCCTCTGGAAAAGCTTCCCGCAGCTGCTCTTGCTCCCTCTTTGTTTCAGCCAGTGCTGCCTATCTCGGTGGCAAACGGAGATGGAGTTGGGAAAGGCCTGAGCCCGGTGCAAAGTGCAGCTCTTCTCCTCGTTAGCAGGATTTTTAGTGAGCGCCAGACTGAGCAGAGCCCAGCTTTGCCCGCTCTCCTCCACGATATCCTCAGCCCCTGGTGCTGCCAGAGGGACCCGGCAAGAGCTGCCCACAATCCCCTTTTTGCTCTTGCAGCGCTGATCTCAGCCATTATCCCCCCCCCCCTTTTCTGTTTTTCACAGGAAACTGTAAGGATCTAATATTACCTTTCAAATGTCTGCCAGTTAGGTTGGAAACAGTTTGGTACCAAAACCTACTTAGCAAAAGCCCTGTGCGACGAGCCTGGGGTTTTGGGGGCAGCAGAGCAGCAGGTGCCAGCAGCCGAGGGCCATGTTGGGGCTAGGGGCAACCCTCACGTTCCTTGCAGGGGCCGCCGAGCCAGAAAGGTGTAATGGAGAAGAGGCTGTGGCACCGGCACGGAGAACAGCGTGCGCTGGTGAAAGGTTTCAAGCTGAAGCAGACAGTGCTGCCATGCTGTGTGGAACAGGTTTGACTGGGCCGGCTGAGCCGAGCTGTGCCAAGAGCAGGGGGAGACAACAGGCAAGGGCCAGGCTACTCAGAGATATAGGTGCCCACATGGAAAGGGGGGTCAAGCATATATTCTGTATTTATAAACTTTTCAGCATCTCATTTAACTTCTCAGGGTGTAACACTTAGGATAGAAACTCTAACTGTGGCTTAGCTGGAAAAATCACGCAGCATGTATTATAAACACCCGTTAGACCTGCGAGCTCTTTTTGTGGCCCCTTCCTTGGTACCCCAACAATTCTGTGCCCAGGTTAGATGGAAAACTACTTTAACCTGCTCCTCTCTCTGGAGATACCTGTCGTGCAGCCAGTTCCTGCAACAGGGAGGCAGCTGCTTTCTGGTGAAGGCTCCTGCTCCGGGAGGTAGGTGGTTACAGGGGAATCTGCCATTTTTATATCAGACCAGCAACTTCTACATCAGCTGGTCGTGATTAACCTTTTTTTTATTTCTCTCTTCACAAACCAGCTGAAGATCAAAGGCTCAAAGCCGGAATGCCAGGTTTATCTCGGTATGTTGTGCCCGAGCTGTGGTTTTTGACAGCCTGGAAGTGGCTGTAGGAGACCTGGGCAACAGTTGCTCCCTGTCCTGGCTTTGTCCCTTTCTGTAAGGGGTGACTGGGCAGCAGCCAGCGGTGTGTTGAGAAGCCAGGTACCAGGGTTTGTTAATGATGTTTGCGGGGCTTAAATGTGATATTCTCTATTTCTCAGCCGTAGCAGGCTACAAGTGCTAGCAGAGAAAGGTCTCCCATGCTAATGTCTTTGTATAAATATATATTTGTTGTTGTACTGAAAAGTACAGGGAGCTACTGAAAGATAGAGCTGTCCTTCCCAGGGGCTGTATCAACCTAAGGATAGCTGAAATCATCCCCAAGGCTTTTGCTGCTTCCTTGCCCATAGCCTGCCCGTGCCCCGCTCCGCTCACCGCTGCGTACTGCTGTGGGGCGGACCCCGACATGCATTTTTTGGGGGTTCATTCCTGCTCTGCAGGCTGCTGGAAGAGACAGACTCCGGTAGGTCTGAGCTGTGCACAGCCTCCACGGGGCTCCGGCCGTACGGGGTCTGCGAGCCGCCGGTTGTGCCTCGGGACCCCTCTGTCCCTCTCATCCAGATGCTTTCGCCCAATGTATCAGGTGGAAGCGGCTGGACCTTGACCAATTTTTAATTACCAGGGCACTGATTGAAACGGTGGCAGCGGCGGCTACCTGGAGTCAGTAGGAATTGACTCCTGTCATGCAGTGGGTATAATCTGTTCTCACTGTGACCCTGCTGTGGGACGGATGCCAGGAGGCCAAGAGCAGAAACCTGATTTTCAGAAGCGGCGAAAGCCCGCAGCTTCTGCCGGCGGAGCGGAGAGCGCCAGCTCCTCCATGCCACTGCGAATATCGGGCTGCGGTCCCCGGCCGGCCCTTGTGTGTGTGGGACCGCTATTAGATAGCATCGTGGCATGGCATACTGTGTTCTCAAATAAAGAGAGGAAGGAAAAGGATTTTAAGTAAACAAGAATGGAGCAGTTCACAGGGCCGGCCGCCGCTGCCAGGCAGCCTCGTCAATAACTTGCATACTTGCCTCGGACTGCAGATTATTTCAATGTCAGCACAGATGCCATTTCTGGAAACTCCCTGCAGACCAAGGACATCAGAGGAGCCATTTTATTGTACTTGATGGGTGAGTGCAGGAGGCAGAGGTTAATAAGACCGGTATCATGCACAGACTATGCGGAATAAAAGCGGCAGCGTGAAAAGTTTACGTGAAAAACATTTAATTTTCTCTACATATGCTGAAGAAAAGAACCCCGTTTCCTCCAGTTCCTGTTTTTAAATGCACATTCATGATTTTTGCAGCTGCTAACGCGTGTAACGCAGTGCCGTAAGGCTCTCCTGAGCATAAGACTTCTCACCTAATATGCACATACTTAACTGCCTCTGAAACTCATTTATCTACACCAGCTACTTCCAGGCTCCCTGGCATAAAGTAGTTTTGCACCAAAGCTGTGTTTGTATTCTCGTATGTGACAACACCACATGAGGTGTTTTGGTGTTATTTCGTAAAGTCTCTCTTTTCCTACACACGAGCCACATTTGTCTGTGGATGTAAGGACGCCCTCCCACCTGCTTGGGCTTTAAAGACAGATTTGAGAAAAGCAATAGTTGCATTTTGAACACTGCGTAAGTTTAGAAAAAGAGAATATTTTTCTATTTGTACTCTAAAAGATACTTGAGAGCATAGAATGGTTTGGGATCATATTTTCAGATACTCTCACCAGATGTCACAGTGAATTTTATGGCTGTGGAAGCTTTCCAAAACCCCACACGTGCCCAGTCTGGGCAGTGTGCCGCTTTCAGGGCACCTTGTGAGGGCCATGACACCCAAATGCCCAAAACCACCGTAAGCACAAATGTCGCTGAACGTGCCAGAGGGCTGCCAGCATAACCCCTGTTTGTAAAGGTGACCTTTATATCTTGGGGAAACCTTCTTGCACACCAGGCTGTGAAGAAGTGTGTCTGTCATTCCAAAATGATTCCTGAATAAGTCTTCCTAAATCTTTCAGGGAGCAGCACAGACAGAAGAAAGAGAGGAATAGGGTTTGCTCTTGCTCACCTGGGCATCTTTGCGACACCGCGAAGGCAAAGCTGAGGGAGATGCTGGGAAGGATCTCAGGTCACCAATTATTGTGTGGTTTTGTAGGGCTGAACAGGGACCCTGGCGCAGCAAAGGCGAAGGTGCAAGCCCCAGGTGATGAGCTGGGGATGGGATGGGATGGGATGGGATGGGATGGGATGGGATGGGATAGGATAGGATGGGATGGGATGGGATGGGATGGGATGGGATGGGATGGGATGGGATGGGATGGGATGGGATGGGATGGGATGGGATGGGATGAGATGGATGAGATGGGATGGGATGGGATGGGATGGGACGGGATGGGATAGGATGCCCCCACAGGCAAGTAGGTGGCTGGCCAAGGGCAGCTCTCTGAGCATGAAGCGTCAGTTTGTCTGTGCTGTGAGAGAAGGGAAGAGGGTGCCGTGATGTCCCAGGCCTAAGGACTCTTGACCACATTCATAGCAGCCGTAAGTGCCTACGAAGACAAAATACTAATGCGTCGGCTGGCTGAATGCTCAGGCTCAGTGAATGCTGAGAAAGCAAAGGGGCTTCAGCTATTTCGAAGACAACAAATCCAGACAAAAGATGGAGCAAAGCCGACTGTAACAGCATATGCCACAAAAAGTTAGCTCCTCGTCCTTTGTAGCCAGGATGGGCTGCAGCTGCAAGACGGGGGGAGCGAGGGGGGCAGAGCAGCAGCGCAGCTGCTCCCCATCACGTGGGGAGAGCCCACGCGGCACCTCCTGGGGATGGCTCCGAAAGGAGGAGGGAGGGAGGGGGGCTGGCCCCAGGCGCCGCTGCGATAGCTGCTGCGGGCGGCAAGCAGATACGAGGGACAGCGAGCGCCAGGCTACGCGTCAAGGTGCTCCGGCGCAAATTGCCATCCGAGTTAAAAAAAAAATAAAAAAATTGGAAGGGTTGAAGGTGATGAAGTTGATGCTGGCGGTACGGAGCTGTAGAAAGATGCTCGTGCTGTCCTCCAGGAGTCCTGAAGTGGTTTTTGTTCATTTGGAAAATGCAACACTTTATTAAGGCTGTTGATTTACCACCAGTTGAGCTGGAAGAATAATGGATGGATAAACTGTGCTTTTTTTAACCCCAGATGCTTAATAAACCTATTCCCGAACAGGCAAGCATATATATTACAAATTCAGATGGGACAGTTGGGAACCAGCAAGTAAATCCGGGTGGAGAACCCTCCGTATTACATCCTTGAAGCTATTTTGCAGATTTCATAGATTATCCATCAGGGTTCAACACGCAGCAGTGCTATAGGCCAGGAGTGATATTCGTGAAGAATTTAAGCACATAAAGTTAATGATGTGAGAACAGGTGTTCACTGCTGTAGTTGATGGGGAGGAGTTTGGGACGGCATCTATATAAGGACAATATGAGCAGTGAGAGATTAAAATGTGTATGGCTAGCAACAACGAGAGAGAATACCAAACAGCAGAGGTGTCATATGTGAGCCATGGGGTGATTCTGAAAAGGGTTAAAAAAGATGCTGCTGCAAAGGTTAAAGCTGTAACTCACATGCAGAGAGAAAAAAAAAAAAAGAGTTTAAAATCAAATGATGGATGCTGTCAGGTCCCTAGATGCTTGCATATCACCAGCATGAAGGAAAACATATACCCTCCTGAGACGGCGACAGCGCGAAGCGGATGGGGTTGAGGTGATGGCACGGCAGACCTGGCACCATCCAGCCGAAACACTCGCTACCACAACTGTCCCCTTGCTGGGAGCGACCCCCCCGATCCATCAGTGGGTATTGCTGGGAGCATCATAGCACCAAATGGTGGCTTCTTAACACCGGGATTGTGATAATAGTGGATTTGAGCACTCAAGTTAATGCAATTTCCATTACTAGACCTTTTTCTCATTCCCTGTAACTTTCTCAGATTAATTCTAGGTTTCCTTGCTCAGGCTTTCCTCATGAGTGACTTCTTGTTGTTGTTTGAAGAGGTGGGGGAGGGAAAAAGACAGAAATGTAACCAGAAGTCCAGTCTCCTTTTTGATTCTTACGCAGGGATTTAACCAAATGCAACCATTTGACCTGAATATTCCAAACAAAACCAAGCAGATTTTGTTCAGCCATAACACAGCTTCACAGATCTCTGTGGAACAATCCAAATTCTAAGGAAACTGAAGTAATTCTTTCTGTATAGACATGGTAAGACTGGATTAACAGGCTGGGGAGTAGCTAGCATACAGCTATGTACATTTTCAGCTCCTCAGCACCTTTCTAATTTTTTTTTTCCCCATCTTCTTCTCCTGGAGTGTCTCTGAGCATGATTAACTCCTCCAAAACACATAAGGGTAAACTCTATTGAAATGTCCAGGGCAAGTGGACTGGAGGATGCAAAACCTCTCAATAGCACGGTAGAAGACGCTTGCTGTGAATACAGCCAAAGAGACTGAACAGAGGATAAGCAGCACAGGCTACTGGAGTCTTAGGTCCGTTTCTGTCACTGTTGGGTCTTAATAACTGGTGTTTAATCAAATATTGCTTTGTCATATTATCAGTTGAATTTGCTGATAGGGAAACTGATGTTTATAACCTGCCTTACTAGCACAGGACTGGGATAAGAATGTCAATATGAGATTACCTTAAAAAAAATGGAAGTAAAAATAATGAGGAAAAACATTGGGTGGAAAGGGAACTGATGCTGTTGAGAAGTAGAGACCAGAGACGCGGGGAGAAACGGAGCTTGAACCTCCTGCCTAACAAGACTGTAGCATCTCAGAAAAGTGTGTTTCTCCTCAAGGAATGCCAAGTATTTTTAATGTATTGGAGCCTACCTATAGCCCCTGCCTGTGCAGCCTGGTGTCAAGCAAAGCCTAGAAAAAGTACACATTGCCTGAAGCACAACAGAATGCGGTGCTAGGTTGAGAATTTGCAAAAAACACAAAAGATCAAGCCAAATTCTGCAACTTGCTGTTCGTTTTAGCTGAGAGATTAAAATACTAGCAAAAAAAGCAAAAAGATGGAGCAGATGCAGCATCTCCATGGGCCTTCTTCTCGCAGCCGCCTTCCTGTTCCTGCTTTGTGCTTTCTCATCCTCTGGAGTCTCACGGCAGTCCCAGTTACTAAAAAGGCACATGGCAGCACCGCAACGCGCCCGAGCGGGTGCCCGTGGGGGGCAGCGGAAGGATGGATGCAACCTGAGGCAATTCAGAGAGACGCTTGTGTCTTCCTTGGAGGACACGGGACTGCCCCACTTTGGGGCAAGGAGCCATCTGCTCTTGGATGCAGAAACTCCCGGCTTTCTGGTGCAAGATGACCTCCAGGCTCTTCCTGGAGAGGCAGAGCGGGGCATCCCATGCGGGCTGGGCCCCTCAGGCTGCCTATCGAGTGGAGGAGGAGGCAGAGGTTTGGTGGCCCTCCTCCCGCTCCTGGCCAGCACCGCACTTGTCCCACCTCCATGGCACCCAACCTGTGGTTTCACTGGGATCCCTGGCCACATCCCGATGCACAGGGAGTTATTGTCACTGCATGGGCAATCACCTTCCCCGGCAATATCTCCCTCCATGCCAGGGGAGAGAGCCAGGCAGGCCGGGGACACCCAGCCCTCCCTCTTACATAAATTCAACAACAACAAAAAAATGCTTTCAGTGAACTGGAAAAAAATGCTCAGCAACAAGAGGAAATAATTAAAAATTAATTTCACTCCAAAGATGACCATTTCATTTCGTTTTACCTTTTAAAGTCCTTAAACATAAATAATGTCCAAAGTGAAACACCACTTTAAAATACAGAATTGAGTATTTTCGTTTTGAAAATTGTAGATACTGTCATTTGAAAATCCCAAATGAAACCCTGGAGGTTTTTTTTAATTGTCAAAACTATTCACCAAAAACATGATGAACTTGGCAAATAGTTTCAACTGACCTACAGTTGCATTTTTTTCCAAATTAATTATTCCCTTGAAAAAAAACCTGTCCCACCACTAACCAAGAGCACAGCCTTGGCCCTTCAGCATGCAGAAAGCCTTTCTTTCCATTCATCGCTCCCTAATGTGCATTAAAAATTGCACACCAGATATAATTATTGAGCTGTGTAAACCGTGCATAGCGGGAAAGAGAAGAATGATGAGGTGTATCCGCCAGGCTCGATCCACATCAGTCACCGGCTTCCCGGCCAAATTCCTTACCCAGCTGAAGTCAACAGCAAAACTCTCAGCAGCATCAAGAGTTTCAGGGGTTTGTTTTATTATATTTTCTTGCCCCCAGTTCTGCTTTAAAGCACCATTTTTTAACCTGAAAATTTGGATCCACTGTGGGGAAAAAACCCACAACACCCTGATGCTCCTCAGTTAGCAAATGTATTTTGGAGGCTGCGGTGCTGCATCCTGATGCTGCCGCAGTGCACACAGGGGCTTTCAGTCCACAGGTACCAGCTGCTGCAGTGCCGAGCGGCTGACGGCACCGTGCCAGCCCCTGCACATGCACACGCGTGTGCACCCTCACACACGCACACGTGCACCCCCCCACCTCTCCCAGCGCACACACAACAAAGAAACCCCGTGCCCTCTCCGGCCTCCGCAGCATCGCACCGTCCCCAACGCGCAGCTCCCACGTGAAACTCCAATCTATCTTAAAATAATTCTGCTATGGCTTTTTTAATTCCAGATCAATTATTTGCTTTTCTGCCTGTACAATGGCTATTCTCTTATCAATGCTGTTTTTCTCTCTCACCCATTTCCCCTCTTTTTCCTTCCCTTTTTTTTTTTTGGGGGGGGAGGCAGGGTTGGAAGCTGCTAATTAACCCTTCGCATAAGAGGGTCCCTGGCACGCATGGCCACCAGGCCAAGGTGGGGCTGTGAGGAGGAGGAGGAGGAGGGGGAGCGAGGAAGATGACACAACAAACACGAGGCCTCGCAGCAGCCGGTTCCAGACACAACATCTGCAGAATGAGGCCATTTTTCTGTAACTCTAATCTCATAATTCATTGTTTGTGCGGTGTTGGTTACAGTAGCTGAAAGGGGGGATAACAGCAGGTCAATTTGGCACAGAAGCCGGTTTGAATCTGCAATGAGGGACTAGTCCACCTTCTGATGAGCTGCTGAACTGTGGCCAGAAACAGAGAAAATAAGCAGGGAAGTGGCTTAAAAGGAGAAACGAGACCCCTTAAAATTATATAAACCCGCTAGAAAGACTAATTTCTTTGAATCCGCTGGGGCGGCATGTGTTTGGCGAGCACCGGGGCGATGTGACAGCCTTTTCCTCACCGCCGCCGCTGTTCATTTACTTTTTGGGCTCCCGTGAAAGCAGGCTGCTCTCTTTTGGCTCCTGTGGCCGGAGGCTCGCCGGCGCTGCCACAGCCGGGCACCATGGCACTATCTGGCTCCCTGGTGCTGCCGAGCCTTTTGTCTTTTTTTTTTTTTTTTCTGCAAGAGGAAAAAACAAATCTTTATTTTTTTTTTTTTGCCTGTAATGTCAAAGGATGCCTGAGCCCGATGCAGGCGGTTGTGCGAGAGGTGTGTTGTTTAATGTTAGCGGCTGATTACTAAACTTCTCGTTTGGAACCGCAAAAACCTAGCATGTCAGCCTAAATTAGCTAACAGCAAGGGAGTGTCCTTCTCGGTTTGCAGGCCACAGCACATCTGCTCTTTGAAGAAAGAGAATGAGCAAAATAGGGTTGGGTGGTTGGTGATTTTTTTTTTTTTTTTTTTTGCCTCCCCTCAGCCTCCCATTTGTGCGTGTGTTCATAAATATCCTGATGAGAGGCTGCCTCTGTGGCTGGTGTGTGGGAAGGGGGGAAGGAGGGTGGATAAAGAGCGATTCTCCGCCTGCATGGGGGACACCCTTCCTCCCCTCCCCGCCACCTCCTCTTCCTCCCCCTCCCCTCGCTGTTTGACCTTGAGTTCGTTCCCTGCTCCTGCTCCTGCTCCCCTCCTCCCCCTGCCCGCCTGCATCTGGCATCCGAGGCAGGCTGGTGCAGCTGGGGGGCCGAAAATCCCCCTCCCCACGCCCCTTAACCCCTGCTCCTCTGGACAGGGCGTACGGTGGGTGCTCCCCGTCCGCCCCCAGCACAGCCCCCGGGACCTGGGGGGCTGAGGGCCAGGAGCAGCCCCCTCGGCTCCCCAGCACCGGTGTCCCGCGGCCACAGCGCTGCTGCTCAACCACCCTAATCCGGTTGTCTTTTCCAGCAGCGTACTGGGGAACAATGGGCGGCCTTGTGCTGGCCAAGGCTGCCCGTCCCCGTCCTTGCAGCTGGCGCGTCCACCGGTGCTAAGCTCCAGTGAGCAGGATCAGCTGAAACCCTCATTCCCCTTCACCCTCTTCAAGGGCTTGCCTATCCACTGGGGCCGCTATCGGTTACACGAAACATTTGGTCCGCAATGGGCTGTTTGTGCTGGAAGGCAGAGGGCTCTTCCAGCAGCAGCGGGCAGTGATCCTCGGCAGAAAAAGCTTGCCCTGTGTTAGTTTACAACAGTTTCACCCACACTGAAAAGTACAATGGAGACAGATCATGCACCATGACAGGCTGCCGGCGGCTCCAGGGGATCCATAATTTATGGTGTTTTTCTTACCGATCCGGTTTTGGATTTCACAAGCAGGCCCGTTTCCTTCCCATTTGTTGCTTCCTTCTGTCCTCGTTTTGAGAAA